>NW_011494761.1:775287-815962 GCF_000754665.1 Bison bison bison | reverse complement strand
ACGCGGCACTTTCCCCATGGGCTGCGGCCCGCGGCCTCCTGGGCAGTGCTTTCCCCGGGGCCCTTGGCTGCGGCCTGCGGCCTCCTGGGCGGCCCCTCCCCGGGGCTCTGGGCTGCGGCCCGCGGCCTCCTGGGCAGTGCTTTCCCCGGGGCCCTTGGCTGCGGCCTGAGGCCTCCTGGGCGGCCCTTCCCCGGGGCTCTGGGCTCCGGGCCGTGGGCCCCTATGCGGCACTTTCCCCATGGGCTGCGGCCCGCGGCCTCCTGGGCAGCAGTTTCCCCTGAGCTCTCCCCAGCCTGGCTCTGGGGCCGCCTCCACCAGACACTCGCTGTGGGTGGCAGGGGCAGAGTGTTCTCTGGCCGGGGCTTCCGGGGCCTTCCCCGCCGGCTGCCTGGCCTGGTCTGCGGGTGGCGCGGTGGCGCAGCACCCACAGCTCCCTGACCCTCCAGCTGGCCCCCAAGCCCAGGGGAAAAGCGGAGGAAGGAGGAGTCTGCAAACAGGCACTTAGCAGGCGTGCGCCGGACGCCAGCCCCAGGCCCGCGGAGGGGACCGCGCCTGTCGCGGGGGGTGGGCATCACTAGAGGATCCGGCCCTCACTCCACTCCACCCACTTACTGCTCAAGAGTTCCCTTCCTGGTGCTGCAGATCCGGTCTGGGGCTGACCCCAGCGGGTCGGCTCTGAGGTCCCAGACCCTGGCCTCCTGCCTGCCCGGCGTGGTTCCTCCGGGCCCGGGGACCGGGTCAGGTTCCAAGCGGAGGAGTGGCTTTGCACGCGGTCATCAGATGCTGTTGACTAAACAGCAGATGCTGTTCTTAAATTTCTAATTCAGAAAGAATCACTAGTAACATACCAGTTAATAAGAATCATTTTATTTATGAGCATTTAGGAATAAAGTGTTGTGTATCATTTTTTTCTAGGAACATTATGAAACATTTTGCTGTTGTTAAAAATTTCACATACACGGTGAGATGGCTTCATAGCACTTTATTGTACACATGTGGCATCATTGAACAGTTCCTCTATTCCTGAATGTCTAGGTTGTTTCTAGAATTTTTTACTATACATAATGCTGCAACAAAAATAATAGCCCAAAAATCTTCACAAAGAAATATCAGCATATTATTTCTTTAAGATTAAAGATATTTAGGGGTTATCTATTAAACATGAATACCGTTATAAGTGATGTGCAGAGAGCTACTAGAATTCAGAGGAGAATGCAAAGAAGTCATCGGTAGAGTGTGACTTTCCTCCAATACTGATTTTGTAAATAATAAACAAGTGGGCGAATGAATGAGCAAAGCAGGCCTGTTGTAAATCCACTTCTCACATGGCTCATAAATAAAGCAGATGCTCGGCTTAGAAAAGTGCTCGCTACCAGCACGTGTCACTTATATCGTCACAGTTAGTCTTACTCTATCCTGAACCTACTATTGATTTTGAAGCTTCTCTTGCATAAAAGGTTGATCAAAGTCCAGTACATATTATCACTATCAAGTACAGAGTCCACCCAAGGCCATCACTTCACCACTCATTTTAATTTAGGAACAAAGCCCTTTAAGCTCAGTGAAGTCCAGACAAGGGGTGATACCGAGGGCCCCCGAACACCAGGTCGGTGGTCTTCCTGGGAGGAGCAGAGCGCCTGCAGGAAGAGCGGGAGGGCTGCCCCACGGTGTGTCAATGGGCCAAGGCAGATGTTCTGCGCTAAATAGAACCGTTGTGAAGCTTAGTCATCTTAGGAGTCTGCTCTCTGGACTACAACCTGGATGAGCAATATATGATGAGCTCATTTCTCAGCTGAAGGAGCTGCAGTGGGTAAACAGAGCTGTTTCCAAGTTAGCCCCTGGGCAGCCAATTCCTAGCATTGGCATTGAGCGTATCAGACACTGATAGTTTCTTTTTACCATATTGGTGCTTTTAAAAATGGAAAACCACATCAAACACCAATATAATATAGGGGGAAATAAAGGTCAAGTTTCATATAATAAAGGAAAGCAATTTGTTCTGCTGACAATCCCTAGAACTTCAGCACTCAGCACGTTCAGAGGGAGCTGTGTGATGAAAAGCACCAGAGGGGGAAGCTTCTTAAAAGTTACAACTAATCTGATAAGCAAGATTTCTTTGAAAAAGTATTCCAGAAGGAAATCTTGAAGGAAGCAAAACACAGCAAAAAATAATGCTGGTCCAGGTAACAAAGTTAGGGTTCACCTTGCAGAAACTTGTGGACATCCTTCCCTTTTCTTTGGCATGAGTGATTAATAGCCGGTTCAGCCCATAATTTGTCATCCGCACGCTGGGCTTTTGGCACGCTGATGTATGTGCAGCCAACACAGACCTCACCGTGGCCCTGGGCCTTGGCGGGATAGTACCCGAGACGGGCATATATTCCGTTGATGGACCATTCTGGGGGACCGAGGAGGAGAGATGTGGTAGATCTTCCACGTGCCTGAGCAACAGCTCAGGGATGAGAAGTTCACTCTCGAAGACAATAGTAGGAAATCTTTTGACATGTGAATTAGCGTGAGTCTGGCACTGTTTTAAGTACTCTGCATATATTAACTCATTAGTTCTCACAACAACCCCAAAGAGAGCCTCGATCAGGATATCCTGAAGGTGAGGAAACTAGCTCATAGGTAGAACTCAAGGAATCTTCCCAAGTCACAAAGAGGAAGTTTCTGGGATGAGGCATAACCACCTTTTCCTTAAAAGCCTCGCTGATGACTTCCAGGGCACGTGTCGGCTTTACCAGTCTGGCTTCAAGCATCTTCTGTCTCAACCCCTGTTGCTCCCCAATGCATCCTCTCTATTCTAGGCCCTCAGACGCTGTGCCGTTTTCAAAATTTGTTTTGTCTTACGATATCCATATCTATCAGACGTATTCCTTCATTCCTTCACTGCTTGGCAAGTTTCAACTTCAAAGTTCCTCTGAAATATCTCCAATTTCCAAAGTGGCCCTGGATGTCTCCTTTGTAGAAGAGAATAATTTTTCTCTCCTCCATTCTCCAATAGCCTTTCCTCCTTGCTGTGATTAACACTTAACATGTTATATTATTTGTCATTTTTAATTTTAAGTGGCATTCCTTCAGAACAGGAGCGAGAACAATGTGCTACTCATTTTTCAAAAGAGCCTCCACCTGAGGAAGAATGTGGGATTCAAATATGTACTTTATAGGCTTATGCTGAGTTAATAATAGCAAATAAATGGTTAGCAGCATAAATAGATTACCAAACACCGGAAGAGTGGAAACATTATCATACAAATTAGGGACAAATCATGGTTATTTACTTACAGATAATATCAGTCTTCCCTGTAGCTCAGATGGTAAAGAACTGCCTGCAATGCAGGAGACCCAGGTTTGATCCCTGGGTTGGGAAGATCCCTTGGAGAAGGGTATGGCAATCCACTTCAATATTCTTGCCTGGAAAGTTCCATGGACAGAGGAGCCTGGTGGACCACAATCTGTGGGGTCCAAAAGAGCCAGACACAACTGAGTGACTAACTCTACTACGTGAGGTAATGTTGTGATTCTCATCTAATTACTTTGTTTTGTGGTCCAGTTGCTCTGTTGTGTTCAACTCTTTGTGGCCCCATGGGCTGTCCCCCACTATCTCCTGAAGTTTGCTCAAACTCAAGTCCATTGAGTCGATGATGCTATCTAACCATCTCGTTCTCTGTCGCCCCCTTCTCCTCCTGCCCTCAATCCATCCCCCTATCTGGGTCTTTTCCAATGAGTTGGCTCTTTATATTGGGTGGCCAAATTATTGGAGCTTCAGCATCAGTCCTTACAATAAATATTTTATATATATAATTACTTTATATATAAAGAAATTTTGTATAGATATAATTACTATACATGTATATACATATGTGTGTGTGTGTGTGTATATATATATATCTTGAAGGCAATGGCACCCCACTCCAGTACTCTTGCTTGGAAAGTCCCATGGACGGAGGAGCCTGGTAGGCTGCAGTCCATGGGGTCACTAAGAGTCGGACACGACTGAGCGACTTCACTTTCACTTTTCACTTTCATGCATTGGAGAAGGAAATGGCAACCCACTCCAGTGTTCTTTCCTGGAGAATCCCATGGACAGAGGAGCCTGGTGGGGTACAGTCCAGGGGGTCACAATAGAGTTGGACACGATGGGGAGACCACACATACTAGCAAAGTAATGCTCAAAATTCTCCAAGCCAGGCTTCAGCAACACGTGAACCGTGAACTTCCAGATGTTCAAGCTGGTTTTAGAAAAGGCAGAGGAACGAGATCAAATTGTCAACATCCGTTGGGTCATTGAAAAAGCAAGAGAGTTCCAGAAATACATATATATTTGCTTTATTGACTACGCCAACCCTTTGACTGTGTGGAACACAACAAACTGTGGAAAATTCTTCAAGAGACAGGAATACCGTTGTGGAAAATTCTTCAAGAGACAGGAATACCAAACCACCTGACCTGCCTCCTGAGAAATCTGTATGCAGGTCAAGAAGCAACAATTAGAATTGGACATGAAACAACAGACTGGTTCCAAATAGGGAAAGGAGTACGTCAAGGCGGTATATTGTCACCCTGCTTATTTAACTTCTATGCAGAGTACATCATGCTAAATGCTGGGCTGGATGAAACACAAGCTGGAATTACGATTGCCAGGAGAAATAACCTCAGATATGCAGATGACACCACCCTTATGGCAGAAAGTGAAGAATTAAAAAGCATCTTGAGAAAGTGAAAAAGCTGGCTTAAAAATCAGCATTTAGAAAACTAACATCATGGCATCCAGTCCCATCACTTCATGGCAAATAGATGGGGAAACAATGGAAACAGTGACAGACTTTATTTTCTTGCACTCCCAAATCACTGCAGATGGTGACTGCAGCCATGAAATTAAAGAAAAAAAAGCTATGACCAACCTAGACAGCATGCTAAAAAGCAAAGGCATTGCTTTGCCAACTAAGGTCAGTCTAGTCAAAGCTATGGTTTTTCCAGTAGTCATGTATGGATGTGAGAATCGGACTGTAAAGAAAGTTGAGCACTGAAGAATTGATGCTTTTGAAGTGTGGTGTTGGAGAAGACTCTTGAGAGTCCCTTGGACTGCAAGGAGATCCAGCCAGTCCATCCTAAAGTAAATCAGTCCTGAATATTCACTGGAAGGACTGATGCTGAAGCTGAAACTCCAATACTTTGGCCACCTGATGAAAAGAACTGACTCATTTGAAAAGACCCTGATGCTGGGAAAGATTGAAGGCAGGAGAAGAAGGGGACAACAGAGGATAAGATGGTTGGATGGCATCACCGACTTGATGGACATGAGTTTGGGTGAACTCTGGGAGTTGGTGATGGACAGGGAGGCCTGGCGTGCTGCAGTCCATGGGGTTACAAAGAGTCAGATACAACTGAGCGACTGACCTGAACTGAACTGATATCATCTTTCGGAAAAACCCAACTGAAATTTTTGGCCAAGGCAATATTAAATTACATAGTCTCTTAACAAAACACTTCTTTAAGTAAAAGCAGATGTAAATTATCTTACTGTATTACAGGAAAATCAAGGACACTTTATATGTGGTTCAGCTAAATTCTGGTTATGAGTTGATTTTCTGGAATATGTATTGCTGAAAGATTTCCACTTTGCTTCCTCGGTCTTTTGCTCTGCTGATGTGTCTTGTAAGAAAGAGAACAAAGGAGGAAAACTAATCACATGATTTCATAGAGGCTCAGCCACACAGTGGGCATCCCCATGGCTCAGCAGGCAAAGAAGCTGCCCGCAGTGTGGGAGCCCTGGGCTCCATCCCTGGGTGGGGAAGTTCCCCTGGAGAAGGGAGAGGCTGCCCACTCCAGTATTCTTGGGTTTTCCTGGTGGCTCAGCAGGCAAAGAAGCCACCCGCAGTGTGGGAGCCCTAGGCTCCATCCCCGGGTCAGGAAGATCCCCTGGAGAAGGGAGAGGCTGCCCACTCCAGTATTCTTGGGTTTTCCTGGTGGCTTAGCAGGCAAAGAAGCCGCCTGCAGTGTTGGAGCCCTGGGTTCCATCCCTGGGTGGGGAAGATCCCCTGGAGAAGGGAGAGGCTCCCCACCTCAGTATTCTGGCCTGGAGAATCCCATGGACTGTAGAGTCCATGGGGTCGCAAAGAGTCAGACACGACTGAGCAACTTTCACTAACCACGGAGTACTCTTCCATTTCCTGTTGCCTGGAAAATTTCAAAAGCTGATACCATGTGTAAAAAAGCAATTTTGTGCAGATAATTTGTAGAATTTACTCATGGAATTCTGATGGTCACTAGGGTGGATTATGGGGTGGGGAGGAGTTGGTGAAGCTGAAGCTTGTCCCCACGTGAGAATCCGGCACTGAGGTTGGGACATAGTAGCTGTGATGGGGAGCTGGGGAGTGTTCCAAAGATGCTAAGCGTATGGGCATTTACTGCTGCATAAATATCACTACTGAGAAAAGTCAGTCTTGTGAATGGTTTAGAGAAAGTGTCAGCCCACATCGTCTGTGGAGGGCCACGTGGTAAATATTTTAATGTTCTGGAACACATGTCCTCAACTTGTGGGGGCAACTCTGCCCCAGTAGAGCACATGCAACTGAAGAAATGCTTGAGTGAATGAGTGTGGCTGTGTTCCAATAAAACTTTATTAAAACAAACAGTGGGCCAGATTTGACCTGAGGGCCATAGGTTTGGGACCTCCGCTTAGGACCATAAGTGAACAAAACGTTTGCTACTGAAGAGCATAGCTTGTCTCCCTGCCATTGACTGTGACTCTCTTAAAGACTGCCGAATAAAAAGATACTGGTCAGGGTTCACAGAAGAGCTTCTCTGATTAGAATTCCCAGAAGTTCTGCCCTGAAGAAAGGTATCAGGCCAGGTGCTGGAAGTCAGTATAAAAATGAAGACGAGAGGCCTAAAGTCCAGGAGAAAAGTGTTGGGAAGCAGGGAGAGAGGCAGCTTTCCCTTTTGAGGCCTCAGAGCCTGGGACCCGGACTGTCAGCTGTAGGAAATGGGAGACACACAGCAACGGCCTCGTGATCTAAGGCCTGAAGACCTGCTCCAGGGTTCTCCGGAGAAACACAGGGGCCTCTGAGGGCGCCTCCCCTGCTGGCTGCAGTGCCATCACAGTCGGCCCCAGGATCAGGCCGGATGGCGGCCGGGGAAACTTACGGGGCTTAAGCATTTGGTAGAATATGAGGTCAGTGTGACTTAAGTACCTTGGACGCGTGTTGTGTAGATTCACTGGTCACTGTATTTTTATACTTTATCTTTCTTTTGCTTCTGAGTGTTTTCCTTGTGTTTTCTTTTAAAGATTCTTCTGGGAAAGCTTCATTTCATCTTCCCTAGACAGATGTTTTCCTAGTCTTCTCTCAGCGGTGGTGTCGACAGCCCTGGCCTGCATCCCGGCCCTCGGGTTTCTGGCCTGGAGAACTGCAGCAGGTTCACCGCGGGGCTTGCTGCCTCCAGCTAGAGCCTTGGATGACCTCCTCGGCTCTGTAATCTGTCTCATTGGTCAAATCTGACCTGGTCACTTCTTGCTTCTGGACTTTCAGTGGCTCCTCACTATGTACAGAAAAGAACTCAAAGTTCTTCAAGCGAAGGAGGCACCTCGCTACTTTGCTTCTGTCCACTTCTCCAGAATTCCTTTGCCACTGACTACTTTGAAACTCCTATGAGAGCAACATCCAATGATTTTTAGTTATTCCCATGCTGAGCTGTTTCTCGCCTCTATACATTTGTTCGTGCCAAGATCCTCACTTCTGGGCTTGTCCGCCTGACTCCCATCATCATTTAAGAGTCAGAGCCTCCTGGCTTCTCACAGTCTGCACGTCTCTCTCATTGTGCTAGAACACTGTTTCCTTGCCTTCACCTGCAGGGCGCTGGGAGCAGGACCTCCACTCTTAACGTCTGTGCCGCTGCTGCTGTCGTTCACTGCTAAGTCAGGTCCAGCTCTTTGCAGCCCGAGGGACTGTGGCCTGCCAGGCTCCTCTGTCCGTGGGATTCTCCAGGCAGGAATACTGGAGTGGGTTGCCATTTCCTCTTCCAGGGGATCTTCCAACCCAGGGATCAAACTCATGTCTCCTGCATTTGCAGGTAGATTCTTTCTGCCGGGCCATCAGGAAAGCATGTCAATAGCACAAGGCCTGGCATACACTATTCGTGTTTTTCAAATCAATTACAAATCAATAAGTATCTGTGATGACTAGGTGAGCAGAATGTTCTTATGGATGAGATTCACAACAGGGAAGAAGAAAGAAGTCAAAACTTCGAACAGAGAAAATGGATCAAGCTTGGATACTAATTGCTTTCAATCCAGGGTGGTTCTGGATAACCGTAGATGCAGGGTATATAAGAAGTAAATAAAATACCAGTCATTCCACCTAGCTTCTTCCTAATTTGTTTCTTGGGGAAAAAATGCATTTAACATACGAGTTTGTATGTTGCAGTCTAAGGAGATTTTGGCATCCGTATTAGTCCTGAGGAAAGTACCTCTAGTTTTTCCTGCTTTAATTAATGCTGTTAACTTTTAATGATAACCTCTGCTCTTGGGTCTGCAGGCATTCAAAATACTTTGGGCATTTTAATGTGCAGAAAAAATATATATGGACACATTTCAAAAAGCCTAATCCTTAAGCCTTTTCTGCTTATCTACAGCACTCATCTGTGGCTGTTGCCACGCTAGCTCATTACCATGGTGATAAATAGCTATCCCTAAAGTTCCCTGTGTAATTCAATAAAAATATCAATAATGACTATTTTTATCAGTTACGCCTGACACCATGCTAAGCCCTTCACTCGCGTTAGCCCGATTAGTCACAAGGGCTGTATCTAGGCACGGAGGCCCAGGGCCACCCAGTGGCAGAGCCAGGGTTCTGACCCCAGAGACTCTGCTCCACGTTGTCACACCACGCCTCTGTTCTCACTGGTTACTTCCTCTGGGTCTCTCTCAGATGCCTTTAGTTTACACAGCCACTGTGGGAGCTGCACACCTACTGAAACGAGAGTGATCGGGTAATCCCAGCCCTCCACTGACTGAAGTCAGTTCCTCGTTTCAAGCTCAGGCTCAAAGTGGAGACTCTTTTATGCAATTTCTGGCGGCAGGCAGGTGAAAGAAAGGATGCCCAACCATTTCCTTTGTTGGGAGAGACACATCAAGCAGGTGGGAGGAAACGGGCTGCCTCTCTGACACAGTTCCGTGCAGCCCACAGTCTCCTCGCTTGCAGAGCAGCACCGCCGTGCCCCCGTAATTGCCGCCTGGAGGGCGGGAAATGGGATGGGCCGCATCACACCCAGAGTGGGCCTCCGAGGTCAGCCTCCATGCCAGGGAAGAGGCTCAGGGGTTAGCGAGGCAGCCGCTGTGCTGTTTGGCTTTTCTTAATAGAGCACTGTATAAAATGTACAACAGTAGCCCACAGCTTATTTTAAAGTGCTTTCTTCTGACAGCTTATTAGCACATGATTAGAGTTGAAAACAGAGAAGCGAATCCTTCTTCACTCGCTGACCTGCAGCATAAAATGCAATCAGGTGACCTACCGAGGAGGCCTCCCGGGTGGTGCTGGTGGTAAAATCCCCCCTGCCAATTCAGGAGATGCCAGAGACCAGGGTTCAATCCCTGGGTCGGGAAGATCCCCTGGAGAAGGAAATGGCAACCCACTCCAGTACTCTCGACTGGAGAATCCCATGGACAGAGAGTTGCATTCCACAGGGACCAAAGAGCCAGACACAACTGTAGTGACTGCAGACACAAACACACAACTTTCCCAGAACCAACCAAGACACAGGGTATTAAGCATCTAGCAGCCGTCCAGCGTGGGTTTTGTGCTTTGGATATCAAAACAAGTACTGAGAACAAGGTTTCAGCTTAATCTGTGCAATACACAAGTGAAAGGAATTCATTTCGGGGCTTAAGTGGCTGGTAGAAACGATGGCGTTTGAGAAGACAAGTAGGTGAACGACAGCTAGACGGGTTGGGTATAGTGCACAGTTGCTCTGACTGCCCGAAATCTGCTTATTTTTTTCTAATAACACAATGCAGATTTTGCTCCCAGGAATCATGCATTCCCCCTTCTCTAAGGCCATTTAGTTTGGGTGATGACTAAGACAGGAATGGCCACGTAACTGACTATAGTCAATGAGACTTAGAGAGAAAGAAATTGTGGATTGCCTGTAGCTGAAGCCAGCCTGACACGTGAACTATTCAGTTGGGTGAAACAGATTCATGTTTCCTAAGCCAGTTTGCGTCTGGTGGCTCGCTGCTTGCAACCGAAAGATTCCTAACTTGGCTTTTTCTACTTCTAGATAGAGTATGGTAGACTTGTGCTTCTAGGTAGAATGCAGTGGATGCTCCCAAGGCAACAACTTGACATAAAAAGATAAGCTGTGAAGTTCATATTTCTGAATGCACGAGAGAGCTATGGAAGTAACAGAGGTGAGGTTCACGCTTGAAAGGGGAGAAGTACGCTGGCCCCTTGCAGTCAGGTTTCAACCTGAGTCATCTCCTGGCGCGGGGCGCGACCCGAGCGCTAGTCTTGCTGACTCAGCAGGACTCTGCTGGGGTGAGAGTAACCACCTAAGCTTTCAGCAGCTTAATGTGACCTATGTGGCAATTCAGAAACTTGAAGGAACTCAAACTCATGTTTTTTCCATACAAGTTCTGGAGCTGCAGGCGAGCTAAGCTAAAAGCTTCATTTTAAAATGCAGAGTAAAGTATCTAGAGTTTCTTGATGGTTAGGAACTAAGATCTGCCAGTGAGAGAGCATTCTTCAACAATATGTGTCAGGATTTCAAGGCATTTGCTCCAGGGGATGGATATATTGCCTGAAACTTGTAAAGAGGAGAGATGGAAACCATTTACTGCTCTGGGGTTCAGTAGACAGAATCCTATCAGGGTTCTATTAAAAAAAATCTGGGAGATTTATGCCCTTCAAGCAGTAAAAATTAGAAATGGTCTGAATACTATAAGTATTGCAATTGTCCATAATGAATTTCTAGATGGCTTAAGATGATATTTCACTGCATTTGCTTAATTGGGGAGAGAGCACCCTATGGTGAAAAAAAAAATGATCTGGACCTTCTATGATTTTTTTTTAATTGAAATATAGTTGATTTACAATATTGTGTTAGTTTCAGGTATACAGCAAAGTCATTCAGTTATATATATTCATATTATTTTCCATTATAAGTTATAAGATATTGAATATAGTTCCCTGTGCTGTCGCATAAACCCTTGTTGCTTATGTATTTTATGTATAGAGGTTTGTATCTGCTAATTCCTTAGTCCTAATTTGCCCCCTCTCCATACTTCCCTTAGTTATCCACAAATTTGGTTTCTATGCCTGTGAGTCTAGTTATGCTTTGTATATAGATTCATTTGTATTTTATTTAGATTCCACATGTAAGTGATCTCATATAATATTTGTCTTTCTCTGACTTCACTTCACTTCACATGATATCCTCTAAGTCCGTCTGTGTTGCTGCAAAAGGTAATGTTTCATTCTTTTTTATGGCTCAGTGGTATTCCATTGTGTACATATAATTATATATATATAATGGGACGGTTTAAGAAATGACATGTGTGTATGTATGTGTGTGTATATGTGTGTATATATGTAATATATATAATATTATATATTATATATAAAATGTATATATGTAATATATTATATTATATATATAATATATATACACACACATACATACACGCATATCATTTCTTAAACCAACCATGTGTCAGCAGACACTTGGAGTGTCCCTGTGTCTTTGCTGTTCTAAATAGTGCTATGAGCATGGGAGTGAATGTATCTTTTTGGATTAGAGTTTTTGTCTTTCCTATATATGTATATCCAGGAGTGGAATTGCTTGTTCTTGTGGTAACTGTGTTTTTAGTTAAAAAAGGAACTTCCACGCTCTTTTCCATATTGGTTGCTCCACTTTACACTCCCAGCAACAGCATAGTGCTTTCTCTCCACACCCTCTCCAACATTTACTGTTTGTGGACTTTTTGATGATGGTCTTTCTGACCAGTATGAGGTGATACCTCATTGTGGTTTTGATTTGCATTTCTCTAATAATTAGCTCGGAGAAGGTAATGGCACCCCACTCCAGTACTCTTGAGTTCAGCATCCTTTCGTGTGCCTACTAGCCATCTGAATATCTTCTTTGGAGAAATGTCTATTAAGGTCTTCTGCCCAAAATTGGATTATATGTTTTTTTGGTATTGAGTTGTATGAGATGTTTGTGTATTTTGGATATTAACCACTTGTCAGTCACAGCATTTGCAAATATTTTCTCCCATTCCATAGGTCATTTGTTCATTTTGCTGATGGTTCCCTTTGCTGTGTAAAAGCTTTGAAGTATGGTTCTGTCCCACTTATTTATTTTTGCTTTTATTACTTTTGCCTTTAAAGTCTGATCTAAGAAAATACAGCTATTATTTATGTCCAAGAATGTTTCGCCTGTGTTCTTTTCTAGGGGTTTTATGGTGTCATGTTTTATATTTATGTCTTTGAACCATTTTGAGCTTATTTTTGCATATGATGTGAGGGAGTGTTCTAACTTCATCATTTTACAAGTAGCTGTCCAGCTTTCCCAACACTATTTGTTGAGGAGATTGTCTTTTCTCCATTCATGCCTCCTCAGTTAACCTCATGGGTTAATTGACCATAGGTGTGTGGGTTTATTCTGGGTTCTCTATTCTGTACCACTTATCTATATGCTGTTTGTGCCAATACCATGCTGTTTTGATTACTGTAGCTTTGTAATAGTGTCTGAAATCCAGAAGGGTTATGCCTCTAGCTTTGTTCTTTTCTCTCAGGATTGCTTTGGCAATTCTGGGTCTTTGTGGTTCTGTACAAACTTTAGGGTTATATCTTCTAGTTCTGTGGGAAAAAATGTCTGCCTATTTTGATAGAGATCACATTAAATCTACAGATAGCTTGGGAAGTAGTATGCCCATTTTAATGGTATTAATTCTTCCAATCCAAGAGCGTGGAATATCTTTCCATTTCTCTGACTCATCTTCAGTTTATGTTATCAATGTTTTATAGATTTCATATAGGACTTTACTGCCTTGGTTAAGTTTATTCCTAGGTCATTTTTTTGACATGATTTTAAAGGGAGTATTGTTTTTTAACTTTATATTTCTAATATTTCATTGCTTGTGTAAAGAAATGCAACATATTCTGTATATGAATCTTGTATTCTGCTGCCTTGCTGAGTTTCTTAATTAGTTATAATAGATTTTGTGTGGAGTCTTCAGAGTTCTCTATATGGAGTATCATGTCATCTGCAGTTAATGGTGATTTGACCTTTTCTCTTCCTGTTTGGGTACCTTTTACCTCCCATTTCATTGCTGTGGCTGGAACTTCCAACACTGTGTTGAGCAGAAGGGGTGAGCGTGAGCATCCTTGTCTTCTTCCTGAATTTAGCAGGAAGGCTTTCAGCTTTTAGCACTGAGTATTATGTTGGCTGTGAGTTTGTCATAAATGACTTTTATTATGTAGACATATGTTCCCTCTGTACCTACATTGGTTAGAGTTTTTATCATGAATGAATGTTGAATTTTATCAAATGCTTTTTTACATTTATTGAGATGATCCCATGGTTTCATCTTTTCGTTATTAATGTGGTATATAACATTGATTTGTGTATCTTGAACAATCTATGATCATTCTATTCATTATATCTGGGATACAATTAAACATTAATAGCACCATGAAGAGACAAGGTAATAGGGCCAGTGATGAAGAGACATAACATATATGCAATCCTCTGATGATCAAGGTGACAGAGTTAGTGTACAAGGTGTTTAGAATAACTACAAGCAATATATCAAAGACATTAGAGGAAAGAGCCAAGTACATAAAGCCTATCTCAAAAAATAAAATGACCATCCTAGAACTGGACAATAGCAACAAAATCAAACCTGAGATCTGTCTGGATACAATGGAACACAGATTTAGTTAAAGCAGGTCAGAAGAGAAGATGCACACTGAGACACAGATGAAAAGACACAGAAAGAACAGAACAGAGTGCAAAAGACGTACGAAACACACTTTAAAACACCAATATATAGTATGTACCATACGTATAAAAGGAATCCGAAAGGGAGAATGCATAATAGGACAGCAGCAGTATTTAACAAGATAATGATTTAAAACTTTCAAAATTAAAAAAATAATAATTTTTAATAACAAGATGTTAGATATGAACCCAATCCAAAGATTCAAGAATTTAGCAAGTCCAAAGTAGAAAAAAAATAGTTATAAGCATATACAATTAATCTGTTTAAAAAAAAAAAAACTAAAAAGGAAAATAATCTTACAAGCATTCAGAGAAGAAAGCCACATTGCTTTCAAGGGAAATAAAGTTAGATCATTAAATGACTTCTTTGCAAACACAACAGAAGTCAGAAACAGTAGAATGATATCTTTAAAGTGCTAAATGAAAATAACTGCCACACAAGAATTATGTATTCTGGAAGAATATCCTTTAGAATAGCATGAATGTTTTCAGACAAAGACTGAGAGAAATTTTCTTCAATCAGCTTTTAGTAAAAATAAAAAGCAAAAAACTTAGAATTTATCAAGCAGAAAGATTATCAAAAACAGAAGTGTAGGAAGGAATAAAAAGGCAGAAAGAATAAAAGACAAACATATTGATAGATACATGAATATATGCATGTTCATCATACATGAACATTATGGAGTCTCATTTACGTGTAGAACTAAAATGTATCACAACAATAAAAGGAGTTTAAAAGTCTTGAAGTAACAACACTGCTACAGAGTGGTAAATGTAAGAAATGGAATTGAACTATATAATTCAAGAGTATTTTTTGTAGTATCTATGGCTACTTTTCGGAGAAGGCAATGGCACCCCACTCCAGTACTCTTGCCTGGAAAATCCCATGGATGGAGGAGCCTGGTAGGCTGTGGTCCATGGGGTCGCTAAGAGTCGGACACGACTGAGCAACTTCACTTTCACTTTTCACTTTCATGAATTGGAGAAGGAAATGGCAGCCCACTCCAGTGTTCTTGCCTGGAGAATCCCAGGGACGGGGAAGCCTGGCAGGCTGCCGTCTATGGGGTCGCACAGAGTCGGACATGACTGAAGCGACTTAGCAGCAGCAGCATGGCTACTTTTGAACTGCAGTATTGGAGGAGACTCTTGAGAGTCCCTTGGACTGCAAGGAGATCCAACCAGTCCATTCTGAAGGAGATCAGCCCTGGGATTTCTTTGGAAGGAATGATGCTAAAGCTGAAACTCCAGTACTTTGGCCACCTCATGCAAACAGTTGACTCACTGGAAAAGACTCTGACGCTGGGAGGGATTGGGGGCAGGAGGAGAAGGGGACAACAGAGGATGAGATGGTTTGATGGCATCACTGACTCGAAGGACGTGAGTCTCAGTGAACTCCAGGAGCTGGTGATGGACAGGGAGGCCTGGCGTGCTGCGATTCATGGGGTTGCAAAGAGCCGGACACGACTGAGCGACTGAACTGAACTGAACTGATGGCTACTGGTAACAGAAGAGTATAAGAATGCATGATGAAAGTTAATAGAAAATGTTGAGTATGACCTAAAAGAAGTCAAGAATAGAGGAACAATGAACAAATGGAGAAAATGGAAAATGAATCACAGGATGTTAGATATGAACCCAACTATTACAAGAAATTGCAACTAACTACTTGTTGGAAAGTTGCTCAGTCATGTCATAGACTGTAGGACACCAGTCTTCCTTGTCCTTCACTAACTCCTAGAGTTTACTCAAACTCACGTCCATTGAGGCAGTGATGCATCCAATCATCTCATCCTCTGTCGTTCCCTTCTCCTCCTGCCTTCAATCTTTTCCAGCATCAGAGACTTTAACAATGAATCAGCTCTTCCCATCAGGTGGCCAAAGTATTGGAGCTTCACCTTCAGCATCAGTCCTTGCAATAAATATTCAGGGTTGACTTCCTTTAGGATGGACTGGCTGGATCTCCCTGCAGTCCAAGGGACTCTCAAGTTTCTCCAGCACCACAGTTCAAAAGCATCAGTTCTTGGTTCTCTGCCTTCTTTATGGCCCAGTTCTCACTTCATACATGACTACTGGAAATCTCCAGCACCACAGTTGAAAAGCATCAGTTCCTTGGTTCTCTGCCTTCTTTATGGCCCAGTTCTCAGGTTCATACATGACTACTGGGAAAGCATAGCTTTGAGTGTGCATATGGACCTTTGTTGGCCTCTAGACGTCTCTGCTTTTTAAAAACCTTACTAGGTTTGTCACAGCTTCTCTTTCAAGGAGCAGGTGTCTTTTAATTTCATGGCTACAGCCATGCAGTGATGGGACCAGATGCTGTGATTGTAGTTTGTTGAATGTTGAGCTTTAAGGCAGCTTTTTCACTCTCCTCTTTTGCTTTCATCAAGAGGCTCTTCAGTTCCTCTTCACTTTCTGCCATTAGAGTGCTGTCGTCTGCATATCTGAGGTTGTTGACATTTCTCCCGGCAATCTTGATTGCAGCTTGTGCTTCATCCAGCCCAGCGTTTTGCATGATGGACTCTGCATATAAGTTAAATAAGCAGGGTGACAGTATAGTCTTGACGTGCTCCTTTCCCAATTTTGAACCAGTCTTTTGTCCTATGTCCGGTTCTAACTGTTCCTTCTTGACCTGCATACAAGTTTCTCTGGCATTCCCTGCATGTCATGGCTCCTAGCGTGACTGAGTTATGCAAGCCCCTTTGCCATGACAAGGCTGTGATCCCTGAAGGAGCATTGTATTTTATACTTAAGCATATATATGTCAGTTATAGCTCACTAAAGCTGGAAAGAAAATGAGAGAGAGAAAAAAATATATGATCGTCTCATGTAACCTACACTATGATTAAAAACATTAAAAGAAATTCCGACTCATCCATCAGGGAGATCCTCATATAGGATCTATCCTTTAATTCAGATCTGGAAGCATTAGTAAAAACAGACTCAAGTGCCTGTTGCCTGAGCTACTAGGATTTTCCACTGGGGATGTTGTGAGTGAAATTCCTGGTTGGATCCAGGGTCCTACAAGAAGATGGCTACTGTGGCTTCTAATTCCCTGAGCCCACAGTGCACAATTTTAGTAGCAAAGCAAATTACAGTTTATTGACCCCCTCATACGCCCGACTTTAAGAAAATTTCTACTTCAAAGAAGTATAGCAATTACCTATTTATTTGATGGTAGTTGTCCTAGATATACACACTGAGACCTTTCAAATGATGATCTATGTATGTACTTAACATCCGGACTGTAGCATTCCCTGCTGTTGATTTACCCAAGCAGTGAAGCAATAGGAAAGAGTACAGGGCAGTTGTTACGAACATGAGCTTTGGCATCACCATAGCAATGTTTGAATCTTTGCTCTGCTTTGCATTAGTTATAATCTAACTTATCTCTTCTCAAATCTTTTTTTGCCTTGCTTATTTTATAAGGGGAATTTGGGCCCTGGTGAGCTCTATCACTACTACGTACAGCTTCTTACAAATCAGTGGAATGACCCTCTCCTCCACCAAACAAACATCCACCAATTATTTTTCTCATCTGTGAAATGAGAATGCTAAAAGTAATGTACTCATTGAATATTTAGGAAAATTAAAAGAAAATTCATGTACAACTATTAATACAGTGACCCGTGCATACATATTATGTGCTCAATAAACATTACCTTATATGATAATCCGATTCCCATTTACTTTCTTATAAACAACAAAAGAAGCATAATTCTCACCATCTCAGTGTTACTGAGGACATCTTTATTTGAGCCAGTAACCACTATTTTCTCAACAAGTATTTTCTTTTTTACACTTGGGTAAAATAAATGGAAGGTCACTTCATCTTGCTAGCCTCCTTATCTGGTCTGACCAGCAGGGTGTTCTAACGCACAGTGAGAATGACCACAGTAGCAAGGCTCCCCGTCTTCTTAAATTCAGTTAGATTTCTAACAAATAAGCACAGAATGGAAATTAATATTTATTGCTTTCCTTTGGTGGCTTCAGGCATAAAAATATGCTCTTCTGGAAAAACACAGTCTTCCCATGTGGCCCAGAGCTGGGTAGGTGGACCGTCCTTGTGGTAGGGTTTTATGGAGTCTGGTTTCTCCATTTGCCAAGACAGTCCCAGCCCAACAAGGAGGCAGATGTACCAACAATTGCATGTAGAGGAAACTGAGCATCTTTAATGGACTCCTTGATGTATGTTATTTTCTTTAAGCAGTTTCATTTTATCCACGAACACTTTTTGGGATTTATGTGCCCAGCAATGATCCAAAGGTAGGAAATACACGGACTTAAACTTAACCTAAGGCATAAATGTCTATCAGCTGCTAATTTCCTGAAACGCTTGTTGATCTGTGGATGGTCCATGAGAGCTGACGGTAAGTACAGCGCCTGAGAGAGAAAACAGTGAGGTCTCTGAAGGCAGCTCCGTCTTGGAGTTTCATCCAGGGTCCGTCTTTGCGTTGGTGAGAAGAGTGTCCCTTGAAGATTTGAGGAGCTTGAAGACTTCACGTTTCTGAGTCCCATCACACAGGCATCGAGTCAGTTCTCTCTTGGGCGTAGGGAGAGAGGTGGGTGGGACTCAGGCTGTGCAAGTTTGTGTAAGTCCTGTGTGATCCTTTGCATACTCCAATTTCAGCATCTCTGTCTGAGCAATCGACCCTGTGAGAGCGTCCGCAGCCCTGGAGACGGAGGCCACGTGCCGGCCCGCTGGGAGCAGTGTGGGGGGCTCGGGCCGCCTGCTTGGGGACATGTGTTTAGGGGTGGCTCGAGCAACCAGTCCTCACTCATTGCCTGTGCTCTCTGTATTTATAGCTCCAGCATGGTTCCCTGCGGCCGCCAGCTCCTTCATCATTTTAATACTTTTTCTGGACTCTGTGCCCACTGGTAATATTTTTCTGCTCCAAACTGTTTAATTTATTAATGCTTCCCTGAAGAATGCAGTAACTGTTAGTTGCTGCACCCAAGAAAACACACACACACACACACAGCCATGCCACAAGCCGTCACGTTAGAGACACGAGCTGATTCACACTTGGTACCCCTGCTGCTGCTGCTGCTGCTAAGTCGCTTCAGTCGTGTCCGACTCTGTGCGACCCCATAGACGGCAGCCCACCAGGCTCCCCCACCCCTGGGATTCTCCAGGCAAGACCACTGGAGTGGATTGCCATTTCCTTCTCCAATGCATGAATGTGAAAAGTGAAAGTGAAGTCGCTCAGTCGTGTCTGACTCTTCGAGACCTCATGGACTGCAGCCCACCAGGCTCCTCCATCCATGGGACTTTCCAGGCAAGAGTACTGGAGTGGGTTGCCATTGCCTTCTCCGACTTGGTGTCCCTACCCTATCTTAAAGCCTAGTATTCATGTATGTTAATGGAAATGGGGACACCATCAGCTCCACCCTTTCCATTATGCTTGGGTGCAGCTGACGCTGGCCTGTGAGTGTTTTGGTGGCAGCCGTGGGGGCTACTCCCGGGTCCAGCTCTCGTCTCTGCTTTTGCACTAACTGGTCTGCACACATTCTGCACAAGCACAGCCCCCTGAACCTTCAGTCTTAGCTATGAACCTCCCTCTGAAGGCCCGGGGAGAGCAGCCCCTAGTGATGTCTCTGTCTTGCTCCCTGGTTCATTCCCTTTGAGTCCCCGCTTCTCAGACCAACACTTTCTCTTTGTCTCTCTCTCTCAGTGGGCATCAGCTCCCTGGGAGTCACCCGTGATGTGCTGAGTTCAGCTGTGGAGGCAGTCACTCTAGCTGGGTGATTCTGAAGGCCTTGGGAAGGAGCACAGACCTCACACAGCGGTCTAAGGGGTGCCAGGCTCTCAGCACAATCGCCTCCTGCAGGTCGCTCCTGCCAGGCTCTCAGCACAATCGCCTCCTGCAGGTCGCTCCTGCAGCTGGAGGAACTCGGCAGGCGCACACAACAGTCCCCTGGACCCGCCAGAACCTGCAAACACCTCCTCAGTGCTGCAGAGGAGAAGAAAATTCACATGGGAAACTGCTATTCTTCAGCTTCATTAGGCCGAGGAAAAGCTAACCAACCGCACGCATTGGCTCCCCTACCAGCCAGGGCCTGAGCGTCTGAGGGCAAACGGCAAGCGACCTGGCTCACGTAGGCTTTACGAGGTTCAGAGAGACAGCAAGGTTATAAGCCAGAGGGTGCCCACAGGTTCCGGTTTGTGCAAAGACGGCATTTTAAAACGGATAAACCTTTTTTCATTCTGTGGCTTTTCAAAAGGGGAGTAGACACATGTGCTAGCAATGGAACTTTCGAGAATGCGTATGTGTGAACAAAAAGAACTATGAACCTGCATTTCGCTCTTTGGCTGGGCCGAGGGACCAGCCTTTCCCTGATGCCGTGTGGTCAGGGCAGCAGTGGCCTGTGCAGTCCCCCTCCACTTCCCATCGCCCTTCCAGGATAAACTGGTGCCCTGTATTAATTACATGGCATGGATAATTTGGGTAGACAGTTAATATCCTGAGCAGTGTCTGAGCATGGCCTCAAACAGCATACTCGGTTCTGACCCATGACTTTAACAGATACTGGAAAGCTTTGAACTTTTCAAATACCATCTGGACATTTAGAAACATCTGTGCTACTCACGTCACAGCTTCCTCGACCTGCTCCCTGATGGGGCAACGCCTTCTTTCCTAAAGATAGCACGTTTGAAGAAATCACAGGGTTTATTCAAGTCTGAATCAGGCATACACTTTGTACTTAATTATTTTCACTTATTTTCAAAGCCAGTTTATAGCATTTGGAGTGTAACTCGTGTTGTGGCTCATTTGGTGAAAAAATTCCCCGTGTGCACGTGCCGAACTGATATGCTGGCTGTCTCCATTATCGCCGAAAGCGAGCATGTAATTGAAAGCACTTGGTCTCTGCTTTTAATTGCTCCTTGCCCCTCAGTCTATTCTGTCCGGGCTCTGGAGGACAGAGATATCATTGAGAGTGTTTCCAGGGCGAGCAGATTTAGGACGGCTACTGGGAGAGATGAAGGGGAAGCATAAAATGGAGCAACACAGAGCTGAATCTGCCAGGTGAGAGAGGGGAAGGCGTGAAGAGGCCTGCTCTCGGGAGAACCACAGGGGAGAAACGGACACGGAAGTTAAGGGCAGGAAACAATCAGAGGCAGGACCTGGAATAAATCTCCTGAGCTATCGATCAGGTGGGGACGGGCTCTACAGAAGCAGAGAGCTTTAAGGGCTGTGGAAAGGCAGGGAAGGAAAGATACGTTACCTTATTCCAAGTGCGTTTGCTGGCCATAGCTGGAAAAAAGATATATGTACACTCAGCAAAAGTTGATAAGACGAAGATATATGCCCGGTAGCCTCAGAGCAAATAGCTGGGGATTGTCGAGAGCGAGCAAACGATCACCATTTGGAAACAGCTCCCTACGGCAGGGACACATCAGACAGAGCGACAGCTCTCTCTCGTAATTCTCTGCGTCGCCTGTGAGTGTGACCACTGCTGCCGTGTCCTGAGCCGTTTTAAGAGCACCAGCACCCTTCCCTGCATCCCCAGAAACGCTGGCTCATCTCACCAGGCGCCGTGGACTGCATGCCTGTGACCTCCCAAAGCTGACATGCGGAAGTCCTTCCTTCCGGTATGGTAGTATTAGGAGGTGGGGCCTTTGGGCGGGAATTACATCGGGGGTAGGTCCTCATAAACGGGACTAGGGCTTCTGTAAGAAGAGGCCCAGGAAAGCTGGCCTGCTTCCTTTCTGCTCTCTCTGCCAAGCAGGGGTACAGTGAGAAACTGGCTCCCTCCGGTCAGGAAGCAGGCTCTCACTGGGCACCTTGATCTCCGACACCCCAGCCTCCACAACCGTGAGAAATGCATTGCTGTTGAAGCCACGCAGTTGTGATAGCTTGTTTTAAGAGCCTATAGTGATTGACACCAAGATGAGCGAGTCCTCTGTAGGGATCTCTAGGCCCAGAGTAGAGTCTCTCCAAATGGTTACAAGCCACAGGGCCTTGGACTGGCAAGCAGGGTGAGAGCAACGGCCTTCTCCACTCGTCAGAGGCTGGAGGTCCCTGGGCTAGAGCGCCCCCATTATGAACGCTGCTTGTCCGAGACGGGGCCACCATATGGTAGAGAAACAGGCCATTTTTATGGAGCCATACGCTTTTTGTGAACACAGCAGCTGTCTGTACAGGAGCCCCGATGAACATATTGGATCTAGGGTTAATGCTTCAGGTTCTTAATGCATTTTCCCTTATTATTGAAAAAGATCTTTGTTTTTCCAACTAGCATCCAAGCTTCCTTCCTTTTAGTGTTTAGCTGTGACCCCGTGCTTCTGGTTCTTATCCTTTACCACTTCCTTTAACCCCTGGAGTCTGGTTTTCACCCTCATAACTATATTGAGACTTCTTTCTTGAAAGTCACCAGTATAGTCCTGTGTCTTATAAAATGCAGTTCTCCTTCACTGCACCATTTGCCTCTTTGGAATATGTTTCATAAACTTCTCATTGCCTTAATTTCTGTGATGTGATCCTTTCTGGACTCTTATATTTCTCTTGTTTTTTTTTCTTTCTTGCCTCTCCTTGACTGATCCTCGAAGATGATAGTTCTTTAAGATTCCCGATCTTACCCTTTGCTTGTATTGCTTTGGAAGTTCCTCTTTGACTGAAGTCATTTATTTTTGTATCTGTAACATTGCTGTGAAGATGAACACTTTGAAAACAGAAGTCCACAGCATTGATCTTATAGTATAGTATAGGTCTAATATTTCCAAAGTAATAGGCGTGTCAGTCTACCTTAAAGACAACATGCTATAATTCTTTATTCATATCTTTCCCCGAAAGTCTTGTTCCCTCTCCCAAGCCATTTCAGTCCTGGCTTTTCAGGACTAATGGCGTACTGGACGGAGTCCCGTCCAGCCTCTCTGTTTTGCGCTCCTGCCTCTCTTCTGATGTGTCCCCGAAATTTGCGCATCCGTCGTATTCCTGTTCCCACTGAGTTCATCCGGGATATTACTCCTAGGCTCCCGCCACGCCAGCTCTGAAGCTGCTGCTGGAGACTGCGTCCGTGTGCCGGCTGAGGCTGAGGGGATGAGGCTGACTGTCCTCCCCCTCACCCACACCTTGTCCACCCTCTCCCCTCCCTGTCTCCCCAGACTGTCTCTGAAGGTGCTGTCCAAGGCAGCTCCTGGCTCCAAAGCACATGGCGAAAAACGTGGTTCACTAGGTGGAAATCGAGTGCTGTGGGGGGGTGTACGCTGGAGAACGGCTCAGAAAGCGTGAGGCGTCCTGAGACGGAGCAGGTCCCGGCCTTTCTGTAGCTCAGTTTCCTAATCTGGGAATCAGCATTGTAAAAGATTCATTTTTTACATTGAAATATGGTTGGTTTACAATATTGTGTTAGTTTCAGGTAAGCAGCAAGTCTTTCAGTTACACATATGTACACACTTTCAGATTAGTTTCCATTATTTATTATAAGACATTGAATTATAGTTCTTATTTGTTTTTTTATATATAGGAGTTTTATATATAGGAGTTCTTATCTGTTAATCCCATACTCCTACTTTATCCCTACCCGCCTCCCTGTCTCCTCTGATAACAATAAGCTTCATTTCTATGTCAGTCTTTTTCTGTTTTGTATACAGATTCATTTGTACTCATCTTGAATCCATGTGTAAGTGATATGGTATAACATTTATCCTTCTCTGTCTGACTCCACTTAGTGTGATTGTCTTTGGGTCCATCCAAGCTGCTGTAAAGGTTTCATGCTGTTTATGGCTGAGTAACATTCCACTGTATACATATAGACTACTCTATTTTAAGCCAGTTGTCTGTCAGTGGCTACCTGGGTTGTTCCACGTCTTGTCTATTGTAAATAGTGCTTTTATGAACATTAGGGTGCATGCATCTTTTCAAATTAGTTTTTGTCTTCTCTAGAAGTGGCGTTGCTGGATCATGTGGTAGCTCAATTTTTAGTGTTTTTTGGGAACCTCCATGCTGTTTTATATAGTGACTGCACCAATTTACATTCCCACCAACACTGTAACAGGATTCCTCTTTCTCTACACCCTCTCCAGCATTAATTATTTGTAGGCTTTTTGATGAGACCATCCTGACCAGTGTGAGATGATACCTCGTTGTAGTTTTGGTTTGCATTTTTCTAATAATTAGAAATGTCAAGTATCATTCCATGTTCATGTTGGCCATCTGCATATAGTATTTGGAGAAATGGCTATTTACAATGTGTATTTAGAAACGCTTAATCTGCCCTAAGATGAGCATGTTAATCCATGACTCCATGGTGTTATGGCAAGGAGACCAGGATGACCTTCCGGTTTCTCTTGCTTGGCTGGAGTTTAGAAAGCCTGCTTTCTGCCCCTTGGCCCAACTTCGCTCTCACCCAGGTCCTTACAGAATCCATATAACCCATGATTTCCCACCATCCCACCTCTTAAAAACTCTCTCTCCTTTTAAGTCATTGGAGATAAGCTCAGATTGAGTTCTGAAAAAATTGTGAAAATACTACTGTGCCATGAATTCCTCCTGTGATCATTATGATCCTCCCAGGAATATAAAGTCAGAACAGAAAACGTTCAGAGAATTCTTGATTTTTGCCAATAGGAAAAGTTGGTGGTGAGGGAAAGGATAGGTCTTATTCAAAACTTTGACCTATCCAAAACTCAGGCAGTATATTGTAAATCTTGATGTGGACAGTAAAGTAAAATACACCAAGATTACCTGCTTCCCAAGCCAGAATGCCTGCTGGGGCAGAGGCCTCAGAAACCTGCTGAAGGGTAGGGGGGACACAGGTCTCTGGGCACTTTGTTTCGTTTTTAATTTCTGAGAGTAGATCAATTTTATAGAATTCCTTTAAGGTTATTGCTTCATAGCCCTTGATGCCTTGCATAATTCCCAGTCCATAGAGCAGAAAAGAGGAGATTGGAGATCAAATTCACAGTCATAACTAATGCTTTCCTTCCCTTCTGTCTTCTGTCATACCAAAGTGACAAGTGAAGTTGCTTAGTCGTGTCCGACTCTTCGCGACCCCATGGACTGTAGCGTACCAGGCTCCTTGGTCCATGGGATTTTCCGGGCAAGAATACTGGAGTGGATTGCCATTTCCTTCTCCAGGGGATCTTTCCGACCCAGGGATCGAACCTGGGTCTCCCACATTGTAGGCAGACGCTTTACCGTCTGAGCTACCAAAACCAAACTAAGTAAACAAAGCACAAAGTCCCCAGCTCAGCAATCTCCATTTTTATCTACTCTTACTTGGGTCTGGAGCAGGGCCCAGGGTCCAGCAGGACTGACCTCACAACAGCACTGCTGCTCTCTCGTCGTTGCTCAGTCGCTCAGTCATGTGTGACTCTCTTCGACCCCACGGACTGCAGCACACCATGCCTCCCTGTCCATCACCAGCTCCAGGAGTCCACCCAAACCCATGTCCACTGAGTCAGTGATGCCATCCAACCATCTCATCCTCTGTCGTCCCCTTCTCCTCCCACCTTCAGTCTTTCCCATCATCAAGATCCAATGAGTCAGCTCTTCGCATCAAGTGGCCAAAGGCTTGGAGCTTCAGCTTCAGCATCAGTCCTTCCAATGAATACCTTTAGGATAGACTGGTTTGATCTCCTTGCAGTCCAAGGGACTCTCAAGAGTCTTCTCTAACACCACAGTTCGAAAGTATCCATTCTTTGGTGCTCAGTCTTCTTTACAGTCCAACATTCACACCTGTACGTGACTACTGGAAAAACATAGCTTTGACTATACAGAACTTGCTTGGCAAAGTAATGTTTCTGCTCTTTAATACGCTGTCTAGGTTGGTCATATCTTTTCTTCCAAAGAGCAAGTATCTTTTAATTTCACAGCTATAGTCATCATCTGCAGTGATTTTGGAGCCCAACAAAGTAAAGTCTCTCACTGTTTCCATTGTTTCCCCATCTATTTGCTGTGAAGTCTTGGGAATAGTTGCCACAATCTTAGTTTTTTGAATGCTGAGTTTTAAGCCAGTTTTTCACTCTCCTCTTTCACTTTCATCAAGAGGTTCTTTAGTTCCTCTTCACTTTCCATCACCTCCATATCTGAGGTTATTGAGATTTCTCCCAGCAATCTTGACTCCAGCTTGTGCTTCATCCAGCCCAGCATTTCTCATGATGTACTCTGCATATAAGTTAAATACACAGTGTGACAATATACGGCTTTGACATGCTCCTTTACCAATCTGGAACCAGTCTGTTGTTTCATGTCCAGTTCTAACTATTGCTTCTTAACCCATATACAGGTCTCTCAGGAAGGAGGTAAAGTGAAAGTTGCTCAGTCATGTCTGACTCTATGCCACCCTAAGGACCATACAGTCCATGGGATTCTCCAGGCCAGAACACTGGAGTGGGCAGCCTTGCCCTTCTCCAGGGGATCTTCCCAACCCAGGGAACAAACCCAGGTCTCCCACATTGCAGGCGGAGTCTTTACCAGCTGAGCCACCAGGGAAGCCTGGAGGCAGGTCAGGTGGTCTGCTATTCCCATCTCTTTAAGAATTTTCCAGTTTGTTGTACTCCACAGAGTCTAAGGCTTTAGTGTAGTTAATGAAGCAGAAGTAGATGTTTTTCTGGAATTCTCTTGCTTTTTCTATGATCCAACGGATGTTGGCAATTTGATCTCTGGTTCCTCTGCCTTTTCTAAATCCAGCTTGTACATCTGGAAGTTCTCAGTTCATGTACTGTTGAAGCCTAGCTTGAAGGATTTTGAGCATGACCTTGCTAGCATGTGAAATGAGTACAATTGTGCAGTAATTTGAGCATTCTTTGACATTGTCCTTCTTTGGGATTGGAATGAAAACTGACCTTCTCCAGTCCTGTGGCCACTGCTGAGTTTTCCAAATTTGCTGTCATATTGAGTGCAACATTTTAACAGCTTCATCTTTTATAATCTGAAATAGCTCAGCAAGAATTCCATCAACTCCACTAGCTTTGTTTGTAGTGATGCTTCCTAAGGTCCACTTGACTTTGCACTCCAGGATGTCTGGCTCTAGGTGAGTGATCACACCATGGTGGTTATCTGGGTCATGAAGATCTTTTTGCGTAGTTCTTCTGTGTATTCTTGCCACCTCTCTTAATATCTTCTGGTTCTCTTAGGTCCATACTCATCTTTGCATGAAATGTTCCCTTGTATCTCTGATTTTCTTGAAGATATTTCTAGTGTTTCCCATTCTACTCTTTTCCTCTATTTCTTTGCAATGTTCACTTAGGAAGGTTTTCTTGTCTCTCTTTACTATTCTTTGAAACTCTGCATTCAGATAGCTCAGTTGGTAAAGAATCCGCCTGCAGTGCGGGAGATGTGGGTTCGATCCCTGGGTTGGGAAGATCCCCTGGAGAAGGGAAAGGCTACCTACTCCAGTATTCTGGCCTGGAGAATTCCATGGACTATATAGTCTGTGGGGTTGCAGAGTCAGACAGGACTGAATGGCTTTCACTTTCACTTTTCCCTTTCTCTTTGCCTTTTACTTCTCTTCTTTTCTCAGCTATTTGTAAGGCCTCCTCAGACAACCACTTTGCCTTTTTGCATTTCTTTTTCTTGGCAATGTTTTTGATCACCGCCTCCTCTATAATGTTACGAACCTCCACAGAGTTCTTCAGGCACTCTGTCTATCAGATTTAATCCCTTGAATCTCTTTGTCACTTCCACTGTATAACTATAAAGGATTTCATTTAGGTCATACCTGGATGGTCTAGTGGTTTTCCCTCCTTTCTTCAATTTAAGTCTGAATTTGGCAATAAGGAGTTCATGATCTGAGCCACAGTCAGCTCCCAGTCTTGTTTTTGCTGACTGTATAGAGCTTCTCCATCTCTGGCTGCAAAGAATAAAATCAATCTGATTTCGGTGTTGACCGTCTGGTGATGTCCACGTGTAGAATCTTTTCTTGTGTTGTCGGAAGAGGGTGTTTGCTATGACCAGTGTGTTGTCTTTACAGAACTCTGTTAGCCTTTGCCCTGCTTCATTTTCTTCTCCAGGGCCAAACTTGCCTGTTACTCCAGATATCTCTTGACTTCCTACTTTTACCTTCCAGTCGCCTATGATACCTCTGCCTCAGGGAGGTTTCCCCCAGGACAAACCTTTCTGGGGCAGCCTCAGCGTGGCAGAATCTCCCATGGCTGTAAGTTGTCTTGGACCCCGCTCCTGTCTCTGCCAGGAATCAGGAGGGTCAAGGTGATGCTCTTCTCCCAGTTACAGCTAATGATGGAATGATTATTCATTGGGGAAACATAAGTCTTGTTTCCAGACTGTGGGGTCTTCCTTCAAATTATTTGATAGATTAATTCCCAGAAGCCTGCTTGCTCTGAGATGAGAAGTGTATGAGAGTGTGGTGGTGGAGTATGTCAGGGCAGGTGGTGGTGTATTTACCGTGATGGGTTGAATGCTCATTCAACGCTAGTATTGGCTGATAATTATCCTTGCAAAAATCACAGTATAACAATATTTGGAGCCAAAGAAGGTTTGGCAAAGGACTCTAGAATGAGAGGCCAAGACAATGCCTGGCAGACCCCACACGTGGGCAGGGGTGAGGGACAGCACTGGGCCCCCCGTCCTTCTCGGAGTCTCTCAGGGTCGGTGGGCTCCCTCCCTTCTCGGGGTCTGTCAGGGTCAGTGGGCCCCCGCCCTTCTCGGGGTCTCTCAGGGTCAGTGGGCCCCCTCCCTTCTCGGGGTCTCTCAGGGTCAGTGGGCTCCCCACCCTTCTTGAGCTCTCTCGGGATCAGTGGAGCCCCCTCCCTTCTCGGGGTCTCTCAGGTTCAGTGGGCTCCCCTCCCTTGTCGGGATTCTCAGGGTCTGTCAGGGTCAGTGGGCCCCCCGCCCTTCTCGGGGTCTCTCAGGGTCAGTTAGGGTCTTCATCTTTTCACCCCCAAGGTCATACTCAAGTTCTGAGAGATTCAGAACACAGGCTAAGAACTGAGTCTTCATCCGGACCTGAGCTTTCTGCCCGAATCTCTTCCCGCGTCTCTGTGATAAGCTGGATTGGACAGCACCAAGGGCGTCCGCTGAAGGCGGTCTGTTTACGTTCCGTGCATCCTCCCTGACCCTGTCTGTAAGTGCATCTATTTTCGTCAGGACAGGCCCCAGGTGAGACGCTCTTCCTGCTACTTTTAGCTATGTTTCCAAGAGCCAGTTCTCCCTTCTGCCCTCCTTCCTCCTGTGTCATAGCACAGGCACACATGAAATCCTCTGCAAGACGCTAAGTATTTTTCTACTTGGAGTTATTACCCTTATGACTCCGTTGCCAAGCCTATTGGCCACTACCGTTCTGAGGCCAGAAACTGGGTAGTAGCCTTCTTTGTGTTTGACTGATCCAGATGATTAAGTCTTGCCAGTGAAAAGTAACCACATGTGTAGAAATTCTGGGAAGTCTCTTTCTTCCCTTCTACTCTTATACTGATTCAAATTATGGCTGTGACGGCTGGAGCTCCAGCATCCTTTTGGGACCATGATGATGAGGGCCACATCGTAGTAATCACAAAAAGAGTCTGAGTCTGTGGTGACCAAGGAATTGTCATTCTAGCCCAGGCTTAATGACGTCCATGCTTTTTGGCTTATGTACGAGAAATAAATATTTGCCAGCCCTTTCAAGTCCAGTTGTAATATAATCTTCAATCTTATATTAACTATAGTATGTCAGCCTGTGCTAACATGCTGGGTGTACTTTTCTCTTCTTGTTATTCTGTGCTAAATTTCTATGGTAGCTGCTAACATCTTTATACACCTTCTCCTATTTCAAATTTTCCCTCAGATAAACTTCAGTGGAAACCAGTGTTCCAGGAACTATGCCAGGCAACTAGAAAACAAAGATTAGTGATGTATTAGTAACATGTCATGGGTGTGAGACATTCACTAGTCCACCCCCTTCTAAAGAAGTGCAGTGAGTGACTTCAAGTGATTACAATACAAGTCAGCCTTGCTCTTGGCATATGAAAAGAGTGGGCCTGGTCTCTGGCTTTGGGAAAAAATTCAGCCTAGTAGGAAAGGAGGACAGAAGGGCATAAAATGATTAACGCTCACAAGCATCCAGGCAGAGCTAGATTTGTGCTTCTTTTCCTTTCAGGCTTCTTGTTGAAAAATTAATAAGCTTCTGGAAGTGCACTGTTACAATAGAATCAGCAGTGACCTCATAAGGAGCCCAGCAACTTTCAGATTGGACTTTCTCTTCCCTTCACTGGCTGGGTGCAGTCCAAGAGGAAAGTGAAAGTGTTAGTCACTCAGCTGTGTCTGGTTCTCTGTGACCCCTTGGGCTGTAGCCCACCAGGCTCCTCTGTCCATGGAATTCTCCAAGGAAGAATACTGGAGGGGGTTGCTGTGCCCTCTGCCAGGGAATCTTCCCGACCCAGGGATCGAGCCTGGGTGTCCCACATTGCAGGCAGATTCTTTGCCTTTTGAGGCACCAGGGAAAGATGACTATGGATAGCCAGACAGCTGCAAAACAGCTTTCCTTTTCTCTTTGCAGTTGTTTTAATATTTACTTCAAACAAAGGTGCTTTCAGCCCTTGAGTCCCGTTAGAGGGTTCTGAAAACACGAGTGAGAGTAGAACAGGGGGAATTAGTTCTTCCACTTTCTCTAATTTAAGGCTTTTGAGACTTTTTTTTTAAGGGCTAACATGTCCAGTAAAGCCAAGCATTCTGTTTTTTTTTATTGAAGTGTAGGTTATTTATAATATTGTGTTAGTTTCAGGCATGTACAGCAAAGTCCCTGTTATACATGTGTATTTTTCAGATTCTTTCCCATTGTATGTGATACATAGTGTATTATATATTATATACATTACATAAGACATTGAATGCACTTCCTGCGCTGCACCGTAGGTGCTTGCTCGTCTGTTTTGTGCACAGCGCTGTGTGTCTGTTCTCCCGCACTCCTGCACAGTAGGTCCTTGCTCGTCTGTTTTGTGCACAGCGCTGTGTGTCTGTTCTCCCGCACTCCTGATGCATTCTCCCCCTTGCCCCTTCTCCCTTTGGTGATCACAGGTTTGTCTCCTAGGCCCACGAGTTTGTTTCCGTTTTCTGCACAGGTGCATTGGTACTGCTGCTGTGGACTCACATGGGTGGCGTCACATTTGTCTCTGTCTGACCTCACTCACGTGATGCTCTCTCGATCCATCCATGTTGCTGCGAACGGGCTCGTCTCACTCTCCTTGTGGACAAGCAGTGTCCACTGTATGTGTGCCCCACACGTTCTTTCTTTTCATCAGTGGGTGCTGGGGTTGCGTCCGTGTCTGAAGCCAAGTGTTACTGATGCCACGCATGGGCACCGGGTGCTGAGCCTAGGAGTGTCTCTGCGGCGCTGGCTTCTCCCTCTTCCTCGTCTACTTCTGCTCTGGCTGCCGGTTTAATCAAGTTCTGTGTGCTAGGGGCTGCAGGCCTTCTCGCATTACACGAGTGAGCTCTTAATCCTCTCAGCCACTCCGTGAGATAACGTAACCACTGCTTTACAGATGAGGAAACTGAAGCTTGGAGACGTGAAGGAACCTTTTCTAGGTCCCTCCACCAGAAGTGTGGCCAGGGTTTGGTCCAAGCAGCGTGACTCCAGAGCTCTGCTTTTAACCACGACACGGAAGTTTATAAAATGATTCCAGATCACACACGGAAGGATCAGAACCTTGTCAGATGGGAGACTTAGCGCTCCAGGGGCAGGCTGCCTCTCCACCTTCTTCCTCACATCATACCAATATGGGAGGTTAAAATGTTGCAGAGAGGAAACTGGAAGACACGTTAATTTCAAGTGAGAGCAGAGATGAGAGGCCATCTCTGAGTCGACCTTGGCCAGGTCTGTGGTCCGCGTGGCAGGCTGTGCTCCATCACCAGTAAAGGCTCCGGGCGCTCCGTCCCTGACCAGCCTCTGCCCTCTGGATGCTTTCAGGCGACTCCCATACCTCAGGGCTTCAGGGACCATTACTACAGGAGGGGAGGGAGATAGGCCCTGCCTCTTCTGATGTTTTCTCCTTTCCTGGGAAAGTGAGCAACAGTCACTCTGCTGGGCCCCTGTCCTCAGCTCTCATGCCTTTGGGCCAGCTGAAAGAATGACCCTGTGACTGGAGGCCACACTAACATATGGCTTTCACCGCCACGGATGACTGTCTGGGCCAGGGGTCAGGCTGATTGTACTCACAAGTAAATCAAGCAACACGATGGCCTTTGTGTTTGCTCTTCTCTCTGCCAGGAACGTCCTCTTCTTAGCGTTCAGCTCTCAGTCCAAGTGTTACCTCCTCATCCAGGATTGCTCTGGGCAGCCACCTTAGATGTTTCCCTCTGATACCAGCACATCATGTTTAATTTCCTTCAAAGAAAGCATTTTTATTCTATGAAATCACTAGTGATAACCACTAGTTGCAATGGTACATCACTAGCTATAATGATATATACTAGTTACACCACTGGTTATAATGATATGACTAGTGGTATATAATGATGTAGCTAATGAGCAACTAGTTATATTCTCCTGAGAACAGGGGTCTTTTGTTCACCAGTATATCCTCAGCGCTGGAGTCTGTGCCTGGCATACAGGAGGTGGTTGATAAATGTTGGTTAGATGAGTGAACGATCGAGTGTTATCGTTTTCTTTGGACAGCACTGGCAAAAACAGTCTGTAAAATGCAACTAGATGACAAAAGCTGCAGGTGGTTTTGACACACAGCTCCCTTTGCAACAAAGTTCAGGAGTGGGAGCCTCTCTCCTGCAGCTGAGGAAAGCGCGTGCGTGGGGTGTGGCCAACCTGCTTCCTCCGGAGTCCTGGGAGGGGCTGTGGCCTTACCCCCCCCCCCCCCCCCCCCCCCGCTCCTGCTCTCCCCATTCTGCCGGAGGAAGAACCGCAATCTCGTTTTGAGCTAGTTGCTCTGCTTTCAACAACTGTCTCGCACTTTCTTTGTGTCGATAATATGTGTGCACACGTGCACACACACACACGTGTGGAGACAGCTAACACGCTCTCCATGCTAGAAGGTGTTTTTGTATCTGCCCTCCTGACAGATCGATCCAGTAGGAGAATGCCTGTGACGCGAGCCAGGTGCTGGTCTCGGTGGGCCAGGGACATTGCCAGGAAGCTCCCTACTGGAACACTTCCTCACCAGACACCACCCAGGCCTGAGGGGAGGCCACCCTCAGACTTTAAAACAGGAAGGCAAAAATAAGGTAAACTCTCTTCTGCAGCCCGGAGTGAAGTTCTTTGATTCAGCTACTGCCATTTTCCAGCCGCCTCCATCTCTTGTGCTACCGTGGGACCTACCCCATGAAGACACAGGCATTTTAGGCTCCCAGTGGATTATTCATTGCAGACCTGCCGCGCTCAGCTTCAGTGCCAAAGCTCTAGGGGATACAGACGACAAGGACTTGCACTCTGAGATTTCACATTCTGAGAGGAGCTGTGAGACCAACTCCATTGAACACACAATATATTGATTAAGGCTAAGTTGGTTTTCAGCACAGTATTGTATTGTTACCACACTGGTTCAGGTTTATAAATCTTGTGTCCAAAAAGCAATTGTAAATTACAGGGATACTTTGAAGACTAGATTTTTGACTGCTATTTGCACAGTTCTGTATACAAAGTAGACCCTCACGGGAAAAGTGGCAGTTTGAGTGTTGTTTGGTCACTCAGTCGTGGCCAGCTCTTTGAGACCCATGGACTGCAACACACCAGGCTTCTCTGTCCTTCACTATCTCCCAGAGTTTGCTGGAGTGGGTTGCTGGGCCCTCCTCCAGGGGATCTCCCCCACCCAGGGATCAAACCCAGGTCTCCTGCACTGAAGGCAGATTCTTTACTGTCTGAGCCACTAGGGAAGCCCCTTGAACATTATGGAACACTATAGATGTTGATCTAGGCTGCTCTTTTTATTAATTGAAAGGAATGGTAGATGGGGAAGAATTTCTGTTCTAATCTCAGGGCACATTTCAAGAAAAGGGTCATGCAAGCCACCCCTAGAAGCACCATTGAATTGCTGAAGGAGGTTGACCCAGAAAGCTTCTAGGGGTCCCAGGAAAAGATGACAGCTATGAAGCTGTCCAGGTCACATCTGGGAGGCCAAACAGGGCTTGGACTCCCAGCGCCCTGGGCTCCCTAATTAGTTACACTGTTGCCCAACTCTCAGGAGCCCTCCCTCTGCTGGAGGCCGGGAATCTCTGCCTGGCCCCGCCGCCATTGTCTGCCTGCTTTTGTTGTTGGTCTGCCTGCTCTTTTAGTGAGCTTAAGTTTGCCCTTCTTTTGTTCAATTCCTTTTTATGACCAGCTGGCCTGAACCTCATTCAAATGCCGTGTGCGTGTTTTTGAAACCTGGCCATTTAATTCACAGAAGAGCCTTGGGAAACTTCTAGGCTTCAGGTTGTGTAGGGGTCACATTGCTTTGAGTTTCAGCTTCCAATTGATGTTTAAAAAAAGACTAAAAAGCAGGACTCCAGCTGCACCTTCTGAGTCTCGCCAGGTGTGTGAGCAGCAGCCGGCAAGGAGAGGAGGCAGACGGACTGGAATCACATCACGGCATTTCAAATGGGTTCACTGTGCTTTGGTATTTCATAGGTGGTTATTACTGTTCATCACAATAAACTGAAAATATAAGAAGAGAGGATTCAAACAGCCCCAGTGAAAGGGATGGATCTTATGTTCCTGAGGCCGCAAGCTGAGAGCTAGAGAATTCAAGATTCCAACAGCCTCTGCTTCAGACTGTCCTACCTACTGAGGCTTTTGTAAGATCCCTTACTTTCTGCAGACCTCTACACCCTTACCTGTCTGAAAGAGCCAAACCTGTTTTCCCAGAGCCTTATGCCTGTAAGAGAATGACTCAGCGCAGAGATATTCCAGAAATTGTCACTGTTTTGAATCTAGTAAGAGAGGAAAGCAGCATCGCAAAAGCCCTCACCCCCATTGTTTTCAGAACACTGATGCACCCCAGCCACCCAGAAAGATTCACTGTTTTATTTTGAAAATGTCTCCTAGAAATTAGTTTTTTTCTTTTTAAGTCAAACCTTATTTCCCACTACCTCCTGTTGTGCACTGGAGCATATACTTGCTAAAAGCTGAAAGAAGTGGATGAAAGGAGCTTCCCTGAATTATCCTTCCAGCCAGAGTCTCATTGGTGTGCACCCTGGGAGATCCTGTTCTGTTCCTTGGGATCTTCTGCTCCAAGTTCTCACCCATAATTTGGCCCTTGAGTACAGAGTTGTCTCTGAAGGATTATGCCATTGTTAGCAAAGATGTCATGTATGTGAGGGAATATAGAAAGTTTTAGAGGAAAAGGGTTTTCCCTTTAAAATACATGAGGCTAGCAAGCACAGCATGCATGTTGGCAATCAAACCTTGTTCTTCACCATTTTGGGTCTCTCTTGGTTCATGATAAGAGATGTCCTTTCAGTAGCATAGTCTATACTCCATAACGAAGCCAAGCCATGTCAAGTTGAAAGTACTTTAAGCTCTTCATTCATCTAAAACTTCATCTCAACACAGAAATTTTATTTTCCCTGAAGCTTTTCAAATCGACTCATTTTGCAGGGCCAAAAACAAAAAACAAAAAGCCTTTGCATGCACTAAGCTCTCTGGACTTCCCTATTTTCATTCCCTAACTGGCACGTTGTCATTTCCTCGGTCGGTCACAATCTAGCCTTATTGCATTCCTTGCTGTTTGTCCCCTCAAGTAGCCCAGCGTCATCAGCCCCTTCTCTGACATCCAGAGTTTTTGCATCATGCTGAATGTAAATTACCATGTTCTAGCGCTATGGAAAACCAGAGTTTTAGATTTTATCTGGTTTGCTCACAGTATTAAACTTCAAGAACATGCTTTCAGTAGCTGAGGTCCAAAATATAGTCAGATCTAAATTTGATAAATTTAGTGAAGTGAAGTCGCTCAGTCGTGTCAGACTCTTTGTGACCTCATGGACTGTAGCCTATCAGGTTCCTCCATCCATGGGATTTTTCCAGGCAAGAGTGCTGGAGTGGATTGCCATTTCCTTCTCCAGGGGATCTTCCCAACCCAGGAATCGAACCCAGGTCTCCTGCATTGCAGGCAGACGCTTTACCGTCTGAGCCACCAGGGAAGCCCTGGTAAATTTACTGGCTGTTATATTCTTCATTTTGTTTTATATTTTGCAGTTTATGCATCTTATCTTGGTTATCCTTATTGCTTATTTTTTTTTTTCCTTCATGCTGTAAGCATGTGTCCTTGCTTAGTCTAGTTACTGTGTGTTATCCTACAAATGCCTGCTTTTTTATTGACAGCTTTCATTTTCTTTGGTTTGTTTGTATCCAGGGTAAAAAGAAGTCTGATATCATTCAGATTCTCCCTGTCATGAGACTGATGCCAACTCAGTCACCTCAAGCAGGTGAGACACTCTTTAACAGCATTTCCAGGGAAGGGCAGTGCACCTCAGCCTTTGTAACTTATGTCAAAGTACCAAATAAAATTTTCGTTTGACAAATATCTTCAAGTCTGATTAGCTCTGCAACTCTTTGCTCTAGTATGATTCTTATTTCCTTTGATGTTTAAGACATTTCCTTAAGATATTTAAGACAGTTTCTCTAAGGAGTATCCTGGGTTTTTTTGTTTACTTTTGGTCTTTAAATAATATCCCCACTGATTTTTCCTTAGAGTCCTTGCTATCTGTAAACTCAAGTGACAGAAAACCCAGTTGAAACCTACTAAGAGATTTACTATATAATTTCACTAGATGAGCAGAAGTCGGGTGGCTCTGTGTGTCGTCTCAGCCACGAGCCTCCCCAGGCTGGCTTCTCCTCTGCCTCACTGGGCTGCCCTCCTCCTGGCACCGCTCTCCAGGTTCTCTCTCCACTTCCATAATATCCTACATCGGTTTACACTCTATTCTCAGCCTGCAGTCCAGGGGGAAACAGAATCTCAGTGAAACAAATTTAGATTTTTACAAGCATCACTAAGCATAGAAGTGTGAGGGAGCATGGGTGCCAGGGTGCGTTCTTTAGCCAGGACGGTGGGGTAAGGACTTCCGGAAGCTGTTTTTTGAAGTCCGGCTTGAATGAGAAGACAGATCTGAAAACATCCCGAGAACGATTGTTTGAAGCAAAATCAAGAGCACTTGCAAATGTCCTGAGACAGGGGAGCTTGGCATATTCTCGGGGCACACGGAAGGCTGGAGGGGCTGGGACTGCAGACGAGGGGCTGGAAGAGTTAGGGGAGAGGCGGCGGGGCATGTGCTGCTGATCCCTGCAGAGCATCCCTGCAGAGCACCCCAGAAAGGGGCTGTGAACTAAAGCCGCAGGAGCGAGTGTAGCCAGGGAGGAAGCGACGTGAATCAGCTTTGGAAAGCTGAATGTGGCTGTGCTGAAGAAGATGGACTGTGGTAGCCACGTTAGCTGGCCCTCCGAGACCCTGTGCCCCCCAAAGAAGGGACTAGGGCTTAGAAGGCCCACGTAGTGATGGAAGGTGATTGCCATGTGAGGGGGAGCCAAGGAGCCCGAGGGAGAGGCCAGAGTGAAAGAAACAGCCGTCCAGAAACCAGTCCCAGGCCCAGGAGCAGCCTCCTCGACTTTCACCATCTCTGATGGGGTTTCTTGCCTTTCTCTGCAGTAATCACTCAGGGAAATCCTCTGACTGCATGTGACCAGGGCACATACGAATGCTCCAGTTAGCAACCAGAACTCCCCAGAGCATGGGAGCTGATGGGGAGAGGCGGCTCAGAGGGGAACTGAGGCACAGTTACCAACAGTGATGAGCAGATGATAGATGCTGCGAACAGCTGACCGTCTTCATAGTCTCTCTTCCTTAAATTCCATAGAAGTTTGCATCCAAATGACAGCATCTGGGCCTTACGTATCAGGAATTCTTTATATGATTCTCCTATGATACTGAGTGATGGGCTTCTGATTTTTATTGTATTTAAATACTACACATGAAAAAGCACAGACTCAGAGCATTGATGGTAGAAAAATGTTGCAAGTAGGAACCCTGATAGCAAGTTTTAAGAAGACACCCTTCAGGATGTGATTAGATGGCATTATTATTGTAAATTTTGCCGAGCAATGTATTATAGAACAGGACATTTATTTAGCATTTTATGCACCTATGAAAGGAGGGTTATATTTTGAAAGCAGGACTTTAAATATTTCATATTTTTCCATTAATTTTGATCTGAATATATCATAAAACAATCTTTGAACTCATTTCAATTTCAGATTACTTTCAAAGAACCTACCTCTTATTCTTGATAAAAAAACAAGAGTGAGCTTGGCAGACACAGGAGATGTTTTGATGCTGGAGGGCCTGACACCGCAGGTGAAGAAAAAGAAGTGTGTGTGTGTTTGGGGATCACTAACAAGGTGAGACTGGGAGAGGTGTGTCTGTCTTTCCCTGCAGCAGAGGGTCAGCAAGCACAGAGAAAGAACTCAAGCCGGGAAGCATTTTAAAGGATCCTACTAAAAGATAAAGAAGGAGACCCCGGACTGTGAAACAGTATTGTTCAAGGCATGTGGAAGCATTCCAGTCAAAGGGGAAAAGAAACAAGCAGTAAGGAAACCCCAGGAGAGAGCAGTAATATTGCACACATCACTCAAAGCTCAGGTGGCTGAGCTACATCCGCTTGGAGCGGCGAGAGAGGAAGGAGGAGAAATCATCTGAGTTTGAATCGGTGTCTACAGGCTGTCCTGTAGGGACAGCTGTCCTCTGGAGGAAGGTCAGTGTTTTTTGTGGAAGCCTGATTTTCTAAAATTAATTTCTTTAATCTGGCCTGATTTGGTACTTCTTTTAGTGTCATTATTCAAGTATAAGAAAGTACATGCTGTTGTTGAAGGACATGCTTTCCTTCTTGGGGTATCTAAGATTTCCCACTCCCTCATTCATAAAGAATTTCATAACCCTAGGCTTAGAAGCTGTTTCTCCTAAAAAAAGAAAAAAAAGGCTGTCAAACCTCAGGTGGGTTTGACAATATAATTTGTTTTCCAATATAATTCTCACTCTGTGGGGCCTGTTTGGAAAGATCCATTTCCCTGGCCCCTGATCTTCAACAGAGTCTCCAGCCTGAAGCCTCTGCTTAAGACGTGCTAGAAAAGCAATGAATAGAGACAGGAAACACAGCTGAGATTCTGATGCAGAAACAAAACAGAGCAAACAAAAGGAAACTGCATTGATTTTGTGTTTGTTGAGCTTAAAAAAAAACTAGTCGCTGTGACAGGTAAGTCTGAGTCAAGCGAGGGGAGATTCTGCTCTTCAGGACGTATTATTTAGGAGCCAGGTTCCTGCTTCTTGTGCCTCTGTGTTTTGGGACCGCTGAGTTCTCTCCATTAAGCTGGCAGATGGGAAGAGAGCTGATGTGTCATGGAGGAGACGGGTAGGGAGGGCCACCAGTTACGCCTGAAAGTGATCACATCCCTCCCACTTGTCCTCTGCTATCAGGACTCGGTGCACACGACCACGTCCAGAGGCGAGAGGACTGCAGGACCCCCGTTCCCAGGAGGGGCCCCAGCGAGCTGCCGTGCGGCATGGCTGCTCTAGGCCACTTCCCGCCACTCAGACCATCCTCCAGCAGCTGTGCGGGGAGGACTAGTTCCATATCAGAAGAGACAATTGCCAAGTTTTCAGGAATTTTAAAAACTGGTTCTTAAACACAGCCATTATTAAAAACTAAATTATACCAGCCTAGTATTTAAAAATGTTTAAACCTGCTATTTAAATGTTAATTACTACTTTAAAAATAAATACTGACAACTCACCAGTTTTAAAATTATGGTATTACCAGTTTTTTTTCTGAACTATATTCTTGAGGTTAGTAATCTCTTTTCATTATACGGGACTGGAATGCAAAAGTAGGAAGTCAAGAAATACCTGCAGTAACAGGGAAATTTGGCCTTGAAGTACAGAATGAAGCAGGGCAAAGGCTAATAGAGTTTTGCCAAGAGAACGCATGGTCATAGCAAACACCCTCTTCCAACAACACAAGAGAAGATTCTACACATGGACATCACCAGATGGTCAACACCAAAATCAGATTGATTATATTCTTTGCAGCCAAAGATGGAGAAGCTCTATACAGTCAGCAAAAACAAGACCAGGAGCTGACCGTGGCTCAGACCATGAACTCCTTATTGCCAAATTCAGACTTAAATTGAAGAAAGTAGGGAAAACCACTAGACCATTCAGGTATGACCTAAATCAAATCCCTTACAATTATACACTGGAAGTGACAAATAGATTCAAGGGATTAGATCTGATGTACAGAGTGCCTGAAGAACTATGGACGGAGGTTCGTGACATTGTACAGAAGGCAGTGATCAAGGCCATCACCAAGCAAAAGAAATGCAAAGAGGCAAAGTGGTCGTCTGAGGAGGCCTTACAAATAGCTGTGAAAAGAAGAGAAGCGAAAGACAAAGGAGAAAAGGAAAGATACACCCATCTGAAAGCAGAGTTCCAAAGGATAGCAAGGAGAGATAAGAAAGCCTTCCTCAGCGATCAATGCAAAGAGATAGAGGAAAACAATAGAATGAGAAAGACTAGAGATCTCTTCAAGAAAATTAGAGATACCAAGGGAACATTTCATGCAAAGATGGGCTCAATAAAGGACAGAAATGGTATGGACCTAACAGAAGCAGAAGATGTTAAGAAGAGGTGGCAAGAATACACAGAAGAACTGTACAAAAAAGATCTTCAAGACCCAGATAATCATGATGGTGTGATCACTCACCTAGAGCCAGACATCCTGGAATGTGAAGTCAAGTGGGCCTTAGAAAGCATCACTATGAACAA
>NW_011494761.1:771302-775187 GCF_000754665.1 Bison bison bison | reverse complement strand
GATGGAATTCCAGTTGAGCTGTTTCAAATCCTGAAAGATGATGCTGTGAAAGTGCTGCACTCAATATGCCAGCAAATTTGGAAAACTCAGCAGTGGCCACAGGACTGGAAAAGGTCAGTTTTCATTCCAATCCCAAAGAAAGGCAATGCCAAAGAATGCTCAAACTACTGCACAATTGCACTCATCTCACACGCTAGCAAGTTCACCTCAGTCGCTCAGTCGTGTCCGACTCTTTGCAATGCCATGAAGCACAGCACGTCAGGCCTCCCTGTCCATCACCAGCAATCGGAATTTACCCAAACTCATGTCCATTGAGTCAGTGATGCCATCCAACCATCTCATCCTCTGTTGTCCCCTTCTCCTCCTGCCCCCAATCCTTCCCAGCATTAGGGTCTTTTCCAGTGAATCAACTATTCTCATCAGGTGGCCAAAATATTGGAGTTTCAGCTTCAGCATCAGTCCTTTCAATGAACACCCAGGACTGATCTACTTTAGGATGGACTGGTTGGATCTCCTTGCAGTTCAAGGGACTCTCAAGAGTCTTCTCCAACACCACAGTTCAAAAGCTTCAGTTCTTTGGCGCTCAGCTTTCTTTATAGTCCAACTCTCATATCCATACATGACCACTGGAAAAACCATAGCCTTGACTAGACGGACCTTTGTTGGCAAAGTAATGTCTCTGCTGTCTAGGTTGGTCATAACTTTCCTTCTGAGGAGTAAGCATCTTTTAATTTCATGGGTGCAGTCACCATCAGCAGTGATTTTGGAGCCCAGAAAAGTAAAGTCTGACACTGTTTCCCCACCTATTTCCCATGAAGTGATGGGACCAGATACCATAATCTTAGTTTTCTGAATGTTGAGCTTTAAGCCAACTTTTTCACTCTCCTCTTTCACTTTCATCAAGAGACTTTTTAGTTCCTCTTCACTTTCTGCAATAAGGGTGGTGTCATCTACATATCCGAGGTTATTGAAATTTCTCCCGGCAATCTTGATTCCAGTTTGTGCTTCTTCCAGCCCAGCATTTCTCATGATGTACTCTGTATATAAGTTAAATAAGCAAGGCGACAATATACAGCTTTGACGAACTCCTTTTCCTATTTGGAACCAGTCTGTTGTTCCATGTCCAGTTCTAACTGTTGCTTCCTGACCTGCATACAGATTTCTCAAGAGGCAGGTCAGGTGGTCTGGTATTCCCATCTCTTTCAGAATTTTCCACAGTTTATTGTGATCCACACAGTCAAAGGCTTTGGCATAGTCAATAAAGCAGAAATAGATGTTTTTCTGGAACTCTCTTGCTTTTTCAATGATCCAGCAGATGTTGGCAATTTGATCTCTGGTTCCTCTGCCTTTTCTAAAACCAGCTTGAACATCTGGAAGTTCATGGTTTACATATTGCTGAAGCCTGGCTTGGAGAATTTTGAGCATTACTTTACTAGCATGTGAGATGAGTGCAATTGTGCAGTAGTTTGAGCATTCTTTGGCATTGCCTTTCTTTGAGATTGGAATGAAAACTGACCTTTTCCTGTCTTGTGGCCACTGCTGAGTTTTTCCAAATTTGCTGACATATTGAGTGCAGCACTTTCGCAGCAGCATCTTTTAGTTTTTTAAATAGCTCAACTGGAATTCCATCACCTCCACTAGCTTTGTTCATAGTGATGCTTTCTAAGGCCCACTTGACTTCAAGTTCCAGGATGTCTGGCTCTAGGTGAATGATCACACCATCGTGATTATCTGGGTCATGAAGATCTTTTTTGTAGAGTTCTTCTGTGTATTTTTGCCTCCTCCTCTTAATATCTTCTGCTTCTGTTAGGTCCATACCATTTCTGTCCTTTATCGAGCCCATCTTTGCAAGAAAGTAGGGAAAACCACTAGACCATTCAGGTATGACCTAAATCAAATCCCTTATGATTATACAGTGGAAGTGAGAAATAGATTTAAGGGCCTAGATCTGATAGATAGAGTGCCTGATGAACTATGGATGGAGGTTCGTGACATTGTACAGAGACAGGGATCAAGACCATCCCCATGGAAAAGAAATGCAAAAAAGCAAAATGGCTGTCTGAGGGGGCCTTACAAATAAGCTGTGAAAAGAAGAGAAGTGAAAAGCAAAGGAGAAAAGGAAAGATATAAACATCTGAATGCAAAGTTCCAAAGAATAGCAAGGAGAGATAAGAAAGCCTTCCTCAGTGATCAATGCAAAGAAATAGAGGAAAACAACAGAATGGGAAAGATTAGAGATCTCTTTGAGAAAATTAGAGATAGGATGGGAACACACTAACAAAGTAATGCTCAAAATTCTCCAAGCCAGGCTTCAACAGTACGTGAACCATGTAATTCCAGATGTTCAAGCTGGATTTAGAAAAGGCAGAGGAACCAGAGATCAAATTGCCAACATCTGTTGGATCATCAAAAAAGCAAGAGAATTCTAGAAAAACATCTATTTCTGCTTTATTGACTAAGCAAAGCCTTTGACTGTGTGGATCACAGCAAACTGTGGAAAATTCTTAAAGAGATGGGAATACCAGACCACCTGACCTGCTTCCTGAGAAATCTGTATGCAAGTCAGGAAGCAACAGTTAGAACTGGACATGGAACAACAGACTGGTTCCAAACCAGGAAAGGAGTACGTCCAGGCTGTATATTGTCACCCTGCTTATTTAACTTCTATGCAGAGTACATCATGAGAAACGCTGGGCTGGAAGAAGCACAAACTGGAATCAAGATTGCTGGGAGAAATATCAATAACCTCAGATATGCAGATGACACCACCCTTATGGCAGAAAGTTAAGAAGAGCTAAGGAGACTCTTGATGAAAGTCAAAGAGTGAAGAAGCTAGATTAAAACTCAACATTCAGAAAACTAAGATCGTGGCATCCGGTCCCATCACTTCATGGCAAATTGATGGGGAAACAGTGGAAACAGTGACAGACTTCATTTTCTTGGGCCCCCAAATCACTGCAGATGGTGACTGCAGCTATGGAATTAAAAGATGCTTGCTCCTTGGCAGAACAGTTATGACCGACCTAGATGATGGAGGAGATGTGCAAACCGGGGGCCCTTTGCTGCAGTTGCACATGTACCTGGGAAAAATGAAAGACGTGGTGACGGTTGAAGGGCCACAGTGCCTGCTGCTGCCCAATGCGGGAGGTGAGCCGGCAAGCCAGCGGCAGAGGACAGGACGGGAGTCTGAGAGACTCCTCCTGAGCTGGATGGCGCCATGATGCCCCACTGCTGCGTCTCATGCAGGTTCTTCTGTGGCAATGCCTATGTGAGCCACGAGACAAAGGGAGACCTGGGGACGTAGTTCCAACTTAGGGAAAACACCAGTTTTATTCTTTTTTAAATGAAACAAAGAGGAATATTTTTAATGATAAAAGGTACAATTGACAAAGAAGATAAACATCATAAATCATTAGACACACAACAATAAAGAGACAAAGATACATAAAGCAAAAGTCAGAAGAAATATAAGGGAAAAGAAAAAATATATACTCATAGTGAGACACACTGACATTTCTCTGAGAATATTTCATCAAGTGCAGAAAAAATAAGAATAGGAGCATCTTGAATGATGTCTTTAATCATTTGAATGTAATAGATTTCTATTTATATTAATTTATACTAATCTTAGGTCCTACACAAATATATTTAAAATTTTATATCTCATACGTTGTAATTAGATGCCCAAATACCAGCTTTCTTTTTTTTTTTTTTTCCTCTAATTTTATTTTATTTTTAAACTTTACATAATTGTATTAGTTTTGCCAAATATCAAAATGAATCCGCCACAGGTATACATGTGTTCCCCATCCCGAACCCTCCTCCCTCCTCCCTCCCCATACCATCCCTCTGGGCCATCCCAGTACACCAGCCCCAAGCATCCAG
>NW_011494761.1:769909-770271 GCF_000754665.1 Bison bison bison | reverse complement strand
CCATTTGTTTATTTTTGCTTTTATTTCCAATATTCTGGGAGGTGGGTCATAGAGGATCCTGCTGTGATGTATGTCGGAGAGTGTTTTGCCTATGTTCTCCTCTAGGAGTTTTATAGTTTCTGGTCTTACGTTTAGATCTTTAATCCATTATGAGTTTATTTTTGTGTATGGTGTTAGAAAGTGGTCCAGTTTCATTCTTTTACAAGTGGTTGACCAGATTTCCCAGCACCACTTGTTAAAGAGATTGTCTTTAATCCATTGTATATTCTTGCCTCCTTTGTCGAAGATAAGGTGTCCATATGTGCGTGGATTTATCTCTGGGCTTTCTATTTTATTCCATTGATCAATAAGACAGTATGGTA
>NW_011494761.1:758849-769809 GCF_000754665.1 Bison bison bison | reverse complement strand
TGTGAAATTATTTGTTCTAGCTCTGTGAAGAATACTGTTGGTAGCTTGATAGGGATTGCGTTGAATCTATAAATTGCTTTGGGTAGTATACTCATTTTCACTATATTGATTCTTCTATTTGAGTTTAATCCTTACTATTTAGGGGCTTAATAATGGGCTATATAGGGCTATATAGGCCTTTCAGAAGGTCTAAGTAACTTGGGAACATCTTCAGCAAGACACATTTTAGAATTTAATAAATGGAAGCCAAGACAAGGAAAACGAGTTCGAGGTTTTAATGAGCCAGAAGTATAAATGGAAATGACAGCTAGGATCCTTGGCTCTGAGTCTGTCTCCCTCCTCTAAACCAAGTTGAGGAAACAGAAAATTCATTCATCTCACTATGCCTTATTTCATAGACCACTGAGAGGTTCAGAATTCTTTAAATGGCTCCTTTTTCTCCTCAGAGGAAGGCTTGTTGCATCACCTATTTCCTTCCGGGCAGGACTCAGAGTTGCAGATAGCATCATTTTCATTTCTCCTCGGGGGCCGTGATTGAGTTGGACCTTAAGTATGAGTGTTCAGTGGAGACCATGCAGCTCCCCAGGTGACTCAGTGGTGAAGAGTCTGCCTGCTGATGTAGGAGATGCAGGAGACAGCTGCTTGATCCCTGGGTGGGGAAGATCCCCAGGAGGAGGAAAATGGCAACCCACTCCAGTATTTTCGCCTGGAAAATTCCATGAACAGAAGGCTACAGTCCGTGGGGTTGCAAAGCGGCAGACGTGACTGAGCATGCACACACTCTGGGGACCACACCCTCCGATTCAGGTTTAATGTGATACGTGACTGAGCATGCGCACACTCTGGGGACCACACCCTCCGATTCAGGTTTAATGTGAGACGTGACTGAGCACGCACAGACTCTGGGGGGACCACACCCTCCGATTCAGGTTTAATGTGATACAATGCCATAAATAGCCTCTTCACACCAAAGCAACATTATCAAATACAGGTTTTCCTTGGCTTTCTAGGATCCACGGTGACCTCAGAATCTTGACTCTTTGTGTTTTTTTCAAGGGCAAGCTTGAGCTTGCCTCTCGTGTTGTTTTCCTGCCTAATGAATGCGTGTTTCTCGAGAGACTTTGATGTCTAGTTATTTCTCACCCAGAGCCACACTTTAACGTGGCTTCTGCAGGGTGCAACGACCAGAGCTTTACAGTGTTGTTCAGTTAGGTAGGCGTGGGAACCACCGCAGCAGAGGAGGGATGGAGCCTTTTCATTTTACTATTAAAGGGCCCTCTTTGGGAAAGGAAATGGGTGGTTTTTCATGTTTACTGGAGCTGTGGTCCTGTGAAGGAGAGAAGGTTCTCCACTTACATTACACTATTATGGGATTGCAAATAACATACTGCACAACGGTGATTACAGCTCATTGAGTCTTTTGAGAACTCAGCCACCAGGGCTCGGTCTCTCTAAAGATGTTGGATTGCATCTGTGGAGAGAGCAAGAGAAATCACTGGGTTCAGATGCGGGGAGAGTCACAACAGCAGGAAGACAAGCCCTCCCTTTTTTCTGAGTGCTTTGGGTGAGAACTCCAACATCGTTCTTAAGTTATTCCTAGTGCCAGTGGGATGACTGAAACAGATTTCCAGTTCTCGGGACTGCTGAGCTCCAACAGGTTAATGAACACCTAGACTAATAGCTCTGTTGAGAATTCAGTTTAGAATTTTATGTAAGGTAATATCCACTTCCATGGGAAGGCACAGTTTTTATCTACACATAGGATTTAGCTCTTGGTTTAAGTCATCAGTTGGGTCATTTCTTCTGAAATTTCTTGCCGAAATGGAAACAGCAGCAAAATCCAAATCAGCCTGGTGGTGATGGTCATTAACACCTTCATTTTCCTTTCAGTTCAGAATAGCTTTATTCTTCAGAGCAAACATAAATGATTTGGGTCTATGCACAGGCATATCATAAATGCTCAGAGACGTGCTACTCTGCATTAACGAAGGCATCACGTTAAAGTCAGCTAGGAGTCTCCTGGCAATAGAAGTGTTACTGATGTCATTATGTGTGGGTTTAGCTTTTGTGACCTTTAGCGGCCAGCTAACGTGGAGGATGAGAGACAGACACGTCTTACTGAGCGGAGAGTGCACAGGGTGAGACAGGCTGCAGAAGGCGATTGCTCCCGTCGCATAAATCACTGTGCCTCGGCAAGGCTGAAGAATCGTAGTGATTCATGGGCACAGACTTTAATTTACTATTTTTCCTGGTGCCACTGAGGGGCAGTAGGAAGAGGAAGCCTTATTACAAGGAGCGCTGTTCTTCTATTGGAAGAAAGAAAGGATGTGAGAGAGGCCTCGGGGCTGGCTATCAGCACGCACTTGCTTGTGATCAAGGGGACTAACTGTTGCAGAGTCCTTGAGCGTAATTGTCTGAGAAGTCTTAGAGCGTCATCCACTTCCTTTTGAACTGCATGTACACACTGAAGCAGTGGGCTGCTGTTTTGAATGGTTATGTGTCTTGTTATGTCAGGATAAACCAAAGAAAATCATTTTCATGGGTTTATTGTTTCATGAGAACCCATTTTGGGGAAGCGTCTCTTGATGTCGTGAGTGTGAGGGAGGAAATGAGCGGAGGCGGATCACGTACGCTCCTTTCTGTTTTGGAGCTCGTCAGGACTCCAAGGGGAGAAGTTTTAACATTTGAAAATTGTGTAGCAAAATGCCACCTCTTAGGACTGTGCCCTCACCCTTGTTTGCAACGTGCTAAAAAAAAGGGCCCGAGGCATCTGGACTGTGGTTTTATTTCTGACAGTGCTGTCGGCTCCCAATCCCCAGCGCTGTGGGTGGTACCCTCTTATTCATATTATTACTCTTGGGTATCTTTGGGGTGCAACCTAAGTCGTCTCTGGCGGGAAGCAAACCCGAAGCAGACACTTTAACATCTCTTCTCGTTCTACACTTGAGACGGTAGTGTCAGACATCTGAAGCCGCGGGAAGTTCCTGGAAAGTGATTTCTCAGCGTTCACAGGGCGCTGAAGCCCTCACACCTGCCCGTAACAGGCGTCCCTGGCGCTGGTTTGCAGATCAGCAGCCTGCTCTCACAAGGCCCCTCCTAAGGGGAGGCTCTTGAGGCAACACTCTAACTCTGGCATGCTCCGGAATGCAACCAGCATCTCCAGAGCGTGAGTCACGTTGGCAGGTTACATTTAATTTATAAATCAAATAACATGTTCGTTATCTCCAAGGTCCTGGAAATTAGCACTGGAAATTAAGTTGAGTTTCAGGCCACCTCTGTTCTGCTTTGAGGAAAACAGCAGGGAATTGGAAATGTTTCGTGGACACCGGTAATACTGTCATAAAGGAACGTTCCCCCAGGGAAACTAGCGCTGTACACATGTTGAAAATAGTAACGAGGATTACAACCAAACTGTTATTCCCTTTTCAGAAAATTCACAGTTGGGCAGGTAAATCATATTAATGGAACTTAGATCCTGAACAGCGTTTGATCACATGCTCTTTTTACATAGCACAGCAGGAGGAACATTCTAGATTCGGCCCTTGTCCCTCAAGGCTGATATACTCAGGACAACTCAGTAGGAAAAAGTAGCTCGCATGCTTTAAAGTAGGCACATCTGCCAGTTTCCAGTTTTGTCTCTTCAAATATTGTTGTTGTTCTAGACCCGTAGGCATTGTATGTGTGTAACAGGACAGTATGCTAAATAATCTTGTTTGATTTTTCCAAAGTTGTTTCCCATCAGATAGACAGCCTCTTAGGATTTCCCACTTTAGGATGTCTTTGAAGACCCCAGAGCAGAAGTCAGAGGCTGTTTCTGCCCCTTTTGCAATGCTGTAAGTTCTTTGAAGGAATGATGGTTGTATCTCAGAGGGAAGAAGGAGAACATGGGCTTCTCAGGAGAAACCAGTGCAAACGTGCCACACCGCCCACAGCAAAACCCAAGGGGAGGGGAGAGGCCTGCCTGCGGCAGGGCTCAGAGTGGGTTAAAAACACACTTTGCGTTAAATATATGTTATATTGGATATATTATATTATATACTATAGAATATATTTTAAAAAATATTAAATACATATTTTGAAATATATATTAAATGCATACTTTGAATTAAATATATGTCATATTGGATATATTAAAGTATATTTATATTATAATATATACTATAGAATATATTTGGAAATACATATTAAATACGTACTTTGAATTAAATATATGTCATATTGGATATATTATATTATATTATAATATATACTATAGAATATATTTTAAAATATATTAAATACATATTTTGAAATATATATTAAATACATACTTTGAATTAAATATGTCATAATGGATATATTATATTATAATATATACTATAGAATATATTTGGAAATACATATTAAATATGTACTTTGAAATATATATATATTTGAAACATGCCTTCTGACCATCGCCTGTGCACAGGTTTACGGGCTGAGCTTCATGCCGCCTCATCTGTGTGTGCCCCAGCCCCTGTCGCCCCTGCATAATAGTTTGCACAAGTCGTTCTGCTAGACTGTAGCTTCACGCCACCTCATCTGTGTGTGTCCCAGCCCCTGTGGCCCCTGCATAATAGTTTGCACAAGTCGTTCTGCTAGACTGTAGCTTCACGCCACCTCATCTGTGTGTGTCCCAGCCCCTGTGGCCCCTGCATAATAGTTTGCACAAGTCGTTCTGCTAGACTGTAGCTTCACGCCACCTCATCTGTGTGTGTCCCAGCCCCTGTGGCCCCTGCATAATAGTTTGCACAAGTCGTTCTGCTAGACTGTAGCTTCACGCCACCTCATCTGTGTGTGTCCCAGCCCCTGTGGCCCCTGCATAATAGTTTGCACAAGTCGTTCTGCTAGACTGTAGCTTCACGCCACCTCATCTGTGTGTGTCCCAGCCCCTGTGGCCCCTGCATAATAGTTTGCACAAGTCATTCTGCTAGACTGTAGCTGCAAGGGTATAGAATGAGTGAGCCTCTGTCTCCGCTTCAAACGTCTCCCTCCAAGGTCTACTTTTTGCTGAAACTCGCCAGTCGAGTGCCTGCTGCGCCCAGCATCTCTCTGCTGGCTCTGCCAGGAGGGAAACTGGAGGCAAGAAGCTGGCGGAGGAGGAAGGCGCACCTGCCTCCTGCTGGCTTCACGTCCTTGTCGTGTCCCCCAGGAGCACCACTCACATCTTCGTGGCAGGCCGTTCTAGAAGGAGCACTTGATTTTGCACCTTCAGTTTCCCAGGGCCAGGGACACTGTGTCCCCTGAGACCTGGCTCCCGCCAGCCCGGCTTCCCTCTGTGGCGTCTGCCCCCCAGCTTCACCAAGCCTTTCTGAGTGAGACCCCAGCCCCTACTAGCTGACTCCTCCTCAGAGGTCTGAGGGGTGAATCTGTGGGTCCCCACCTTCAAAGTCTAAGTTTCAGAAGTTCTAAACTTTTTCCTCTGATCCTTCAGTTCCTGGGGCCGAATATGTGTCCTACTACGTTTGTGAGAGTTGAACGTTTATTTCATCATGATCTTTCGGTTCTTTAAGAGCTAGATGCTATTCTATACATTCTTTACATGACACTCTCTCTGATAAAGTAACGGGTACGGTTTCTGTCTCCTGACAGAATCCTCTCCAGCACCATGGGAATTGCTCTTGCTTCCCTGCTTTGGACCCTGATGTCTAGAGGGATGTCTCGCACTTATATGCGTCATGACTGTGCCTTGGTTTGACTTAAATCATTGCCATAATATGGCAAGAGGTTTGCCATTAAAACAGCGTGGTGAGGACCAGGAGATTGGAAATTTCATAGTCAGGTTCAAATTTTTGGTTCTTCTGTTTAGTAGCTGTTTTATTTTAAGTGAATTAGTGCATTCTTCCTAGCCTTATAATTCTCGTATGTGACTTGTCTGTAATAAAGTGTCCACCTTATGCTATTGTTGCTGCTGCTGCTGCTAAGTCGCTTCAGTCGTGTCCATCTCTGTGCGACCCCATAGACAGCAGCCCACCAGGCTCCCCCATCCCTGGGATTCTCCAGGCAAGAACACTGGAGTGGGTTGCCATTTCCTTCTCCAATGCATGAAAGTGAAAAGTGAAAGTGAAGTCTCTCAGTCATGTCAGACTCTTAGCGACCCCATGGACTGCAGCCCACCAGGCTACTCCATCCATGGGATTCTCCAGGCAAGAATACTGGAGTGGGGTGCCATCGCCTTCTCCATAGCTGTTGTTAATGAACATCAAATGGGCCACTGAATGCAAAATTCTGAGCAACTAGCAAGTGTTTAGTACATGAGAGTTATTACCACTGTTTAACAACAAAAGAAGGTGTAATTCAGAAGAAGAAAAGTGACCTTGCAAAGTGTAGAGGCTTGCGGGATGGTGAAAGAAGGGAATAAAAGGGACACAGGAAGACAAAAGAGAGCAGAGTGGGCATTGGGAAGGGCGGGGAGAAGGCGGTCATATAGGGAGAGTGAGTGAGTGTGTGAAGCCACCTGGGCTGGTTTTTAGAAAAATCTGTCATCTTATAGCAAAGGGTCTAGAGTGTGCTTCATTTTGTCCTTTGTCCATTTAAAAATCTATGACAAGTCACAGTGATGTTTAATTTACTCAGCTTAGGATAACTGAATTTCTGAACATCAAAAATTTTTTTTTTCAAATATAACTGTCTATGTTGGAATCCTTTCTAAAGGAGATTACATATTTCATCACCCTCTTTCATTCTTTTCTTTGACTTATACTTTGCTAGAGAAATGTTGCTTCCAACCTTGATAACACGTCAAACATTTCTGCTTATCTCTTTCTGAAACTGCTCCCTTTTCTTCCCGTTGAATTTAAGAGTCCATGTCCTTAGACGTGGATCTTGTAACAATTCTGTCACATCCTTAAATCATACTGTGAAGGCATAAAACTCTCATCTGCTCAAGCTGATGCTTGGAATCATCTCACTTTTGTGGAATGACAGGCCGCGATCTGCAAACAGGTTCACACACCGGCAACTGGGCTGAGCTCATGACACGTGATCTTTTCCCTGGTGTGTTTTCTAGTATGTGTGTGTTATGCTGGATGCCAGGTATAAATTAGTCTCTGCCCTTGCAGAGCAGGCTGGTATGTTTGACAACAGCATCTCTTGTCTTCAGAGGAGGCCTCATATGAACCAAACCATACAGCGCGTGTTGTCTTCGACCAACAAATCAGTAAGGGTGAGACTAACTTGAGTGGATCTGCAGCAGTTGCTCTGTCTCGTTAAGTCACCGTGCTTCCTCCAGCAGACACATGCACACCATTAGCGCTGGTCAACATGAACGCTATGCAGATTTCTTTGTTCCTACACTGAGTGGGCCCAGGTGGCTGTGAGCTATGAACATAAGGTCAGTGGTGAGGAACAGACACAAAAAACTGTAAAATAAAGCACAACTCAGGTTGATTTATGTAGTACATATGGATCTATGTATGTATATGCACATACACTTGGTAGAATCAAAATATGTGTGTGTGTATCACACATTTTCTTCACGCTTTTCTGTTGTTTTTAAGTGTTCATGGTCTCCCTTCTCCCTATTTGCCCATCAACCCCTTCTCTCTGTATTAATTGGCTGTCCCCCACTGGAAAGGGAAGGAAAAAACTGTGCTGACTGCTGTGAGTCCTAAGACGCTCAAGCCACAAAGGTTATTGCTGTTGCTTAGTCGCCGAGTCACCTCCGATTCATTGTGATTCCATGGACTGTGGTCCACCGGGCTCCTCTGTTCATGGGATTCTATAGGCCAGAATATGGGAGTGGGTAGCCATTCCCTTTTCCAGGGGATCTTCCCGACCCAGAGATCAAACACCTGCTTCCTGCGTTGAGGGCAGTTTCTTTATCACTGAGCCACCAGGGAAGACCAAAACCAAAGATGGGGCTTCTTCTAATCTGAAGTCCTAGTGCCAAAAGGAAGCGCCAAAATTGTGTGTGTGTGTGATTGAGAGAAAGACACACAGAGAGAGGCAGGTGGAACGGTCAAGTCATAGGTTGTTAGAGGTAGCAGGGCGATAGAGACGGGTGTGAGGACGGAGAGGCCTCAGTGAACTGAAGGCCTCCTGGTTAAATGTGAGTGACTCTTGATGACTCTGACTGGTCATTTGTACAAAGGATAACTTTATGTTCATGGACACAAGCAATTCAGAGGACCTGAGTCCCTTGGACTGCAAGGAGATCCAACCAGTCCATTCTGAAGGAGATCAGCCTTGGGATTTCTTTGGAAGGAATGATGTTAAAGCTGAAACTCCAGTACTTTGGCCACCTCATGCGAAGAGTTGACTCATTGGAAAAGACTCTGATGCTGGGAGGGATTGGGGGCAGGAGGAGAAGGGGACGACAGAGGATGAGATGGCTGGATGGCATCACTGACTCGATGGACGTGAGTCTGAGGGAACTCCGGGAGTTGGTGATGGACAGGGAGGCCTGGCGTGCTGTGATTCCTGGGGTTGCAAAGCATCGGACACGACTGAGCGACTGATCTGATCTGAGCTGAGGACGGATCAGGGTGTGTGCCGATTTGCCTTTTCCAGAAGACCCTCAAATTCCCTTTCCGTACAGCTTTCTGCTTATAGTCTGCTAGGGATTAGAGATCTAGATAAGAAAATTATCAGACTACTATTCACATTAAAGATACAAAAATTGTGAATGAGATTGTGGATTGCGTAGGATTTAATCCACAGATGGTTTGATACATATAGTGGATTCTATGTTATTCCAAGAGAGTAAGGATTTTAAAGTATGTCACTCATATATAAAAATAGTGAATTTTATTATATATTATTATTAAAAATGTTTGTTGAACAGGACTGAGTTAGGAGTGTGAAGAATTATGAAGCTTTTCAAAACAAGTAAAGTATAATTTCATAATTGCTTGGAAACTTTATGTTCAAGAAGTTGTAAAATAATGGTAATATGATCTTTCATTAGGAAGAATATATATAATCCCATGAAGAAATGGTACATTTAAAATGGTAGCCTTTATTAAGAATTTTATTTATAAATTATAGGAAACGTGACTAAATATATAATTAGAATTAAAGTATTATACATACACTGTAAGAGCTCTGCCCTAAACAAGGGTTTAAAATTTGACATGTCAACTTAAAAAATCAAAGGGTAAAAAATTGCATTTATATGAAAATTATTAGGAGTGTATTTCTAATTAAGGAGTCTTTGAGTCCTTGCTCTGAATATCATCTTATTCCATCTTGTGGTGTGCTGAGTTACTCAGTTGTGTCTAACTCTTTGTGACCCCATGGAGACCCCTACCAGGCTCCTCCATCCATGGGATTTTCCAGGCAAGAGTACTGGAGCGGGTTGCCATTTCCTCCTCCAGGGGATCTTCCAGACCCAAGGACGGAACCCGTGTCTCCTGCCCTGGCACACTGGTAGGTGGGTTCTTTACCACTGAGCCACCTGGGGATCCCTCTGCTTCCCTCTAGTCCTACCCAAGTCCACACTTTATAAATTTCATTTTATTTTTCAGTTCATTCAAAAGACATTCCTGAGGTGTCTACCATATGCCACACTATTCTAGCTGCAGCTGATAGAGCTATTAACAAGTAGACATGGTTTCTGTCCTCCTGGAGTTTGCATTCTTATGGAGGAGACGGAAAATAACCTCATAATCCAAGAAATGCATCCTATATTTTCATAAAAAAGATCTCAAGAAAAAGTAGAAAAAAGAAATGGCGACGGAACGCACAGGGATGGGACTGGTCTGTTAGACGTGGTGGTGAACAGAGGCCTCCTCGAGGAGGTTGTGGTTGATCCTAGTCTTGAAGGCAATGAGCATGTGAGGCAGGAAGCAACCGAAGCTTCCCAGGTGGAGCCAGCACCCCGTCAAAGGGCCTGAGACAGAAATAAGCCTGTCCTATTCAAGGAAGAGAAAGAAGACCTCAGGCCAAGATGGCAAGACGGAAGAGAAAATGGCAGATCGGCACGGAGAGCTGTGTCCATTCTCTAATGCTGTCTCTTATACGCACCTTGTCTCCTGAAACAGTAGCCAAATGTTTGGTCACAATTCTTCAGTCCGGGCTGGTGCAGGTGAGTTGTTCTGCTCCCTGTGTCTGCTGGTCTGAAGTGGTCTCACTCACGTATCTGAAGATCAGTGCTGGCTCCCGGCTGAGTTATGTGCTGCCCACTAAAGTTTCTTGACAAGATGGTGACAATATTCCCAGAATATGAGTCTCAGTTCCCAACAGCCTCACCAGCCTCTGCTTGCATCTTGTTTTCGATGTCCCAAGGACCAAAGCAAATCACAAGGTCGGGCCCAGGGTCAAGGTGGAAGGAGGAAGCGCAGGGCTTAGGATAGCCGGAGACAGGACTCACTGGGGTCAGGAGTGTGAACGCACCTCGGGAGGTGGTGGCTCAGGCGGCTCTACTCCTTCTGTGTCCTGAATCTTCCATTCTGCTTTTCTTCATCGTTTGTTCTCTGGACGGCATTTTGCTTTTGCCCGGAGTTTAGATGAAGTTCCTGCCACCACCCTCTGGCAATTAGAAATGATCCCAACCCTTCCTACGTAACTCCACACACAAAATGTGGTCATGCTTAAACGTACCGCCAGGGTAATGAGATGAACTGTTGGATGATAGAGGTAATCAGCTCTGGTCTCGGGGAGCGCGATGACAGCCTACAGCCCGTGTGCGGCACACTCACTAACTCTGGTTTGCTACTTGGGAAGTCCTGAACCCCAAACTCTTCTTCTAATATCTTACTTAAGAGCCACCATTTTGAGATAGTGTAACAGCCGAAGAACTGATGCTTTTGAACTGTGGTGTTGGAGAAGACTCTTGAGAGTCCCTTGGACTGCAAGGAGATCCAACCAGTCCATCCTAAAGGAGATCAGTCCTGGGATTTCTTTGGAAGGAATGATGCTGAAGCTGAAACTCCAGTACTTTGGCCACCTCATGCGAAGAGTTGACTCATTGGAAAAGACTCTGATGCTGGGAGGGATTGGG
>NW_011494761.1:748088-758749 GCF_000754665.1 Bison bison bison | reverse complement strand
ACTGCAAGGAGATCCAACCAGTCCATCCTAAAGGAGATCAGTCCTGGGATTTCTTTGGAAGGAATGATGCTGAAGCTGAAACTCCAGTACTTTGGCCACCTCATGCGAAGAGTTGACTCATTGGAAAAGACTCTGATGCTGGGAGGGATTGGGGGCAGGAGGAGAAGGGGACGACAGAGCATGAGATGGCTGGATGGCATCACTGACTCGATGGACGTGAGTCTGAGTGAACTCCGGGAGTTGGTGATGGACAGGGAGGCCTGGTGTGCTGTGATTCATGGGGTCGCAAAGAGTCAGACACGACTGAGTGACTGAACTGAACTGAACTGAACAGCTAACACTGATTTGGATGACACTTTATTCCTACTCAATATCCATTATCCTCTGCTTTCCTGCTTCATAGCACACAGATGTTGTTTGGGAAGCATTATGCTGTTACCAAGCAGTGAGACTTGCTGGAGCTAAGCCAGTCATAGGGAGTGCGTCCTTCACTTTCTCTGGGTTTGGTTGAACTAGGAACACCTCATTTTTAGGGACCCAGCTACGGAAGAAATAAGGAAAGCCTGCTAGAGAGGTTCACTTCGTGGAGAGCCTAAACGTTCTCAATCAAAGGGACAAATGGCATTTGCAACATTCTTTCTCTGTTAGTTTTTCTGGGACATAGACGTGATGCTTGGAGGTGGGACAGCCATCTTGACAGAAAGAGGGAAAGACTGAGAGGTTGCCAGAGACACTGGCTTTCAAATCTATGAGTTTCTTCAAGTTGCTGGAACACAGTCACCACGAACTGGGCGACTTGCAACAACAGCATTTACTCTCTCGCAGTTCCAAAGGGCACCAGCCTGAGATGAGTCTGTCAGCAGAGCTGTGTTCCTGCTGAAGGCTTTACAGGGTGTCCTTCCTTCCTACTTCAGCTTCCGGTCACTCAGGGCAATCTTCAGCATTTCTTGGGCACACATGTCCCTCCAACCCCACCTCCATCTTCCCACCTCCAGTGTTGCCTGACACTCTGGCCTTCTGTTCTCCTGCTGGGGGTTGTGGAAGCAAGTGTTGACAGAAAGGTATAAAATCAAAGGAGCTGATGCGCTAAGCTGACACCTGGGGGACTGCTCCTCAGAAACTTGTCTGCAGAGATCTTCATGAAGGGGCTGCGTGAGAGTTGGAGGGTTGTTTTTTTTTTTTTTTAATCACCCCAAAAGCTGTCTTGACTCGTACACTGTCTTTGATGGGTAACGGAGTGGGTGAGACTGTAAATATTTATATGTTAATATTTTTCACGTGTACGTCTTCTCATTTAATCATCAAAGCAATCCTATCGGTTGGTTAAATACGTTCCCGTGATGTACACATAACGAATCTGTGGAAGGCACATAAAATGAGACGTTTTTCATGCGGAGTGAGGCGCTTCTTTTAAGTCTGTTTGATAGACTCGGAGACAGTGGCTCAGAGAAGTGAGCACAGCCCTTCAGGGGGCAGGGCGGGGCCTAAGAATCGGGCAGAGTCCTCGCTCAGGTCCGAGAGTGCTCACTCCGCTGCCTGCTGGGCGGATGCCGAGTGGTCTACCATCACTCACTCCCCGGGAAGCACGGAACTCTTTCTGCCCCAAGGTCGCAATCCTCCAAGGTCGGCCTAGTACCGGTTGTACACCAGCCTAGCAAGTTTTCCTTTTTTCTTTCTTAGCTAGGTCATAAAAAAGACATGCTCCTCATCCCAGAGGGTAAAATGCCAAATTTAACCAGAGAAGAGGTGGTTTTCCTGATTTTATGGAACTTTTATATATTCCACTGGTTACAATGACGTGCAAAAACTGATTAGAAATACAATCAACTTATAGTTAAAAATACTGTACTGTTATGGTGAAAGAGTAGATCTCATGTTAAATGCTGTTGCTGCTGCTGCTGCTATGTCGCTTCAGTCGTGTCCGACTCTGTGTGACCCCATAGACAGCAGCCCACCAGGCTCCCCTGTCCCTGGGATTCTCCAGGCAAGAACACTGGAGTAGGCTGCCATTTCCTTCTCCAATGCATGAAAGTGAAAAGTGAAAATGAAGTCGCTCAGTCGTGTCCGACTCTTGGTGACCCCATGGACTGCAGCCCACCAGGCTCCTCCATCCATGGGATTTTCCAGGCAAGAGTACTGGAGTGGGGTGCCATCGCCTTCTCCATAAATGCTCTTACTACAATAAAAAGCAAAAAACAGTGAGAAATTGGTTTTCTCACAAAATGTGCAGAGATATATAAATGTACATATGCATATTGTCATAGATTACCTGCTCTGTTGAGTACTGAATAGATACAATATTTATTCTAATTACTTATAATGTGCATTATTTTGATTTCCAACCTGACATTGAGTGGTCATCTTATTCATGGATTAAAGACGTTCCGGTGACGTGCACACAGCAAATCTATGGAAGGCACATGGAGTGAGGTTAGTTCATGTGGAGGGAGGTGCGTTCAAAAGCCCCATTTCATTTCAGGCCCCCATCCAAGTTGGCTGGTTTAGCAGAGATTTTCATTCGTCCAAACCATGCCAATGATGCATTCTGATAACTTCTCTCTAAATTGCCCTACATTCTCCTTCAAACCATTTCATTTCTTGTGGCAACCATACTTCACAAAGCTTTATGTAACATCAAGTTCTTGTCCCTGAAATAGAAGCCTAGTGGATACCTTCCTTCAGCTAGGTGGAATTGAAGTTCTTCGGTTTTCATTTGTTCAAATAACTTCCTAGTCACACAGAGGCCGCAAAGGAATCAACAGAAATACTTGCTGCTCAGCACTTTGGTGGTTTCAGCCATTGCCGTTAGAAAGTGAATAGAATGCCTTTTCCTGACATAAGCCAGCTACTTTTTAAATTTCCCTGTGCCTTTCCATATTCAAGAAGCTGTGATTCAAAAAATAAATGTAATTTCCATGTTTATATTAAAAGTCTGCTCCAGATATTCTCATTGAATATTTTATCTTCTCTGAAGTGTATGAGTTTCAGATACAGATAAATAGAGCTCTAGTCTGCGACCTCCTGTCTCTACACTTGCTATTATTGCATTTGATAGAAATTAGAGTCGTCAGATCTGTAGCAGTCAGGGTTGATTGTAGTTCCTGATAAAGTTAGCCTTTATCAGTTTAAATCCTATTTTAAAGGACTTCAGGACAGCCAGGTAGACTTTGTAAAAATTATTAATGTTCTGAATGTTCTTACAAAGCAAGAAAAAGAAATATCTTCCAAAATTTCTTGGTGCTTTCACCCTAACATAAGGTCCTTAAGTTGTACTTAACATATAAGGCATTGACTGATATTTGAAGACATTTGATTAAATGCTTACTAGCTTAGGGATGGTAAGCATGAAGTTAAAAGACAAGAGATAATAGCAATGATGAATACCTATTACCAAGAGAAATTCAAGTGGTTTTATGTTACATCCAACACCAACTTTTTTCTAGCTGTGCATTTTGACAGGATGTGGATTCAGCTTTATTCCTGTCTAAGTAAAGTGAGGGTCGTGGTAAAGGTAGAGGATTCCTTTCTGTCACACAGTGCCATGGCCTTGTTTTGCCTGTTCCAGCACAAAAAGGACCTAGTGTGGACCATCTTGGTCCTAGAACACTACCAAAAACTACACGTACATGCTTCATAGTAGAATCATGTCCTTATCTCATCGATAGAAAATAAGGTTGGTTTTGTTTGTGTATTTGAATATCTCAAAGCTCCCGGAGAGTCCAGTTTCTAAGAAAGACAGTAAATTATAGGACATCTGCTATTCATAGAAATAAAATCATACTTTATATGATGTTAGCAAGGGCCATTAATTTGAATTTAAAAAAAAAAAAATCAAACTTCTATGTATGTTTTGGTACTGGATTACTGTATAAAACCTATTCCAAAACAGCCATTTAAAAGCAAAATAGAAAATATTTACAAACTGTGTAGCCGATAGGTGGTTAATATACAAAATACATAAGGTACTCAAGTAACAACAGCAAGAAAACAAATATTCTCTGTGAGCATTCATGTTGCTGCAAATGCCAACATTCCATTCTTTTTTATGGCTGAATACTATTCCATTGTATATGCACTTCTTCTTAAGCCAGTCGTCTTTTGATGAGCATTTGGGCGTTCCTATGTCTTGCTATTGTGCATAGTGCTGCTCTTATCACTGGGATGCATGTATCTATTTGAAGTAGTGTTTTCGTCTACAAACTGTAGTGTTTTCACTTGGCTTTTCACCTAGGTCAAGCAGGTGAAAAGACTGAGTGGCATTGCTGTGTCATACGGTAGCTCTACTTCTGGTCTTTTGAGGACCCGCCATACTGTTTTGTCTAGTGGCTGCACCAGTGCACATTCCTGCCAACCGTGTAGGAAGCTTCCATTTCCTCCACACCCTCTCCTGCATTTATTATGTGCAGACTTTATGATCATGGTCATTTTCACAGGTATGAGGAGATACCTCACTGTGGTTTGCATTTGCATTTCTCTAATTGGTGGTGTTGAGCATTTTTCGTGTTCCCATTGGCCACCTGGATGTCTTCTTTGGAGAAATGTCAATGTAGATCTTCTGCCCATTTGTTTTATTAGGTTGCTTTTTCTTTGAGTTTGAACTGTTTGTATATTTTGGATATTAACTCCTTGTTGGTTGCATCATCTGGAAATATTTTTTCCCATTCCATAGGTTTTTTGTTCATTTTGTTGGTTTCCTTTGCTGTGTAAAAGCTTTTAAGTGTGATTAGGTCCCATTTGTTTATTTTTTGCTTTTATTTCTTTTGCTTTGGGAGACTTATCTAAAAATATTGCTATAGTTTACATCTGAGAATGCTTGCCTATGTACTCTTCTAGAAGTTTTGTGGTGTAATGTCTTATATATGTCTTTAAGCCATTTTGAGTTTGTTTTTACATGTGGTTTGAGTGAGTATTCTGATTTCACTGATTTACTGCCCAGCTTTCCCAGCACCACTTCCTAAAGAGAGTGATTTCTCTACCACTATTCTTGCCCCCTTTGTCATAGATTAACTGACTGTGGGTGTGTAGGTTTATATCTGGACTCTCCACCCTGTTCCACTGATCTGTATGTCTCTTTTTGTGCCAGTACTGCACTGTTCTGACTACTGTAGCTTTGTAGTATACTCTGACATCTAGAAGGGTTATTCCTCCAACTTTGTTCCTTTTCCTCAGGATTGCTTTGGCAATTCTAGATCTTCTGTGGTTGCAGATAAATTTTAGGATTATTTGTCCTAGTTCTATGAAAGATGCCATGGACATTTTGATAGGGATAACATTACATTTGTAGGTTGCTTTGGGTAGTGTGGCCATTTTAACAATATTAATTCTTCCTGTCCAAGAGTATAGAGTAGCTTCCCACCTCTTCACATCATCTTAACCTTCCTTTATCAGTGTTTCCTTGTTTTCAGCATATAGGTCTTTGACCTCCTTGCTTAAGTTTATTCCTAGGATTTTTTTTTTGGCGGGGGGGGCATCATTTTAAATGGAATTTTTTGTTTTTCTCCAGCAGAGTAGATCTTTATTGTTCTCACAAAGGGGAAGAGGGAAAACACATAACCATATAAGGTGATGATGTGTTAATTATCTTGATTATGGTAATCATTTCACAATGTATACATATATTAAAACATCCATAAATACATGCAATTTTTTAAAATTATACTTCAGTAAAGTTCAAAAAAGTAAAAATAAAAAACAACAATGATTATCCTATGAATTTGTAATTGGCCAGGATCATGTGTGGTCAGTTTGCTTCTGTTCTGTGTGGTATCAGTTGGCCCAAACGAGGCTGATAGATTCATTTATAAGCTGGCTTACCCACAGGAGGAGCAAATTGTTTATTGCTATCAGCTGGCAGGTCAACTAAGCCTGTGGTCTGAAATCCTTGATTCTTGTTCACATGGACTTGTCTGTGCAATTGCTTGGGCATCTCAGAGCATGGGGCTGGTTCTAAGAGGGAGAAAGCAGAAAACATCAGTCTTCCTAACTATTTGGCCTCAACCTGGCATAACATCATTTCTACTGTATTTTAACAGTCAAAGAAATCCCAGGCCAGCTAAAATTCAAGAGGGTGAAGGAATAGACTGCATTTGACAAGAAACTGGCATAGGTGAATTGTTGTTGCTCCGTCACCCAGTCGTGTCCGACACTTTGTGACCCTTTGGGCTGCAGAATGCCAGGTCTCCCTGTCCCTCACTGTCTCCTGAAGTTTGGTCAAGCTCATGTCCGTGCATCAATGATGCCGTCCAGCCATCTCATCTTCTGATGCCCTCTTCTTCTGCTCTCAATATTTCTCATCATTAGGGACTTGCATGTATAGGGAAGGAACAAATTGATTGTGTCCATCTTTGCATACAAGCCCTCACACTGTGATTAATATAGGATGGTAGGTTTGAAACTAGGACTGAGTAGCATTAGACCTTTGGTTTCTGGTCAGTAGAGTCTCCTGTCTTCATTTCAGGAGATTTTTGAAACTCTTTTTCAATCACTGACTAATCATTTTCTCCTTTGTAAATGTCAGCTGCATGCTAATTTGCTTTAGTTGTGTCCGACTCTTTGTGACCCCATGGACCACAGCCCTCCAGGCTCCTCTGCCCAGGGGATTCTCCAGGCAAGAATAATGGAGTGGGCTGCCATGCCCTCCTCCAGGGGACCTTCCTGACCCAGGGGTTGAACCCGTGTCTTTTATGTCTCCTGCCTTGGCTGATGGGCCCTTCACCGCTCTCACCACATGGGAAGCCCAAATGTCAGCTACCAGTGTTTACTTGAGAGAGAGAGAAGACTGACGTCCAACATAAAAGCCTATGAGACACAGAGAACAGAAGTACTTTGAATGTGGGGGTACTTGAAACTACAGCATGGCTCTGCATTAATGTCTTCTGATTTGATAGTCCTCAGGAATGCCTGAAAATCTGACTAGCTTCCTGGATTGTCATATTTTTCAATATGACTTTAACTAATATTAGCTGTCTTTTTTTGCTTGAGATTGAAAAAGAATATTTAGAAACCAAGATATGAAATAGCAATATAGGAAACACAAAAAAGCTGAGTTTGCTGGATCTTAACTCAGAGTATAGGAATAAATGCCTGTATTCACAAAAGTAATAATTTTGCCTAACTCCTTTAGAGAATTTCGTCTGAGAGGATGGTTTCTCTCTAGGCAAAACTAAAATAACCATTCTGTGGTGAGGCAACTGCTCTCAATGTCAACTTGGGTATTTCAAGCTTAACATAATACGGTTAGTAGTCTTGAGAGCATCATATCTGGGTTTTTCAACCCTGGCAGTATTGACATTTTAGGTTGGCTAATTTTATGTTACAGAGGCTCTTCTGTGCCTTGTAGGATGATTAGCAGCATCCCTGACCTCTTCTCACTAGATGCCAATAGTTCTTACCAGTTTTGAGAACCAAAAACTGTCTCCAGACATTGCCTGATGTCCCCCAGGGTAAAATTGCCCCCAGTTGAGAACTACCGGCTTTTAAGAAATTGGTAATTAGAGAAAGTTTCTCTAAGGCAACTTTGTCCCCGTAGTGTTCTTGTCTCTGCCCTTTCATAGTGGAAGGTATCTTCATGACCTAGATTTGTCTTCCATTTAAATGAAAAAAAAAAAAAGGCTTCTTGAATTTAAAATTTAAATTTATAGTTTCAAGAACTATAAAAATGGATGTGTTTGCTTATTTTTTAAGCATTTTAATGCCAGTGCTATTTTTGGTGACCCCAATAAGTGACTTTTGAATTTAATAATTTTAAGAAAGAAATTAAAAAAATAAAAAATATAAACAAAACTTCATGCAGCAGTCCCGGTTACAGCACTTCCTGTAACCTTTGCTATCTTATGGCAGCAGAACTAGAAGAGCTTTAGACTGAATGTTGCTCAAAAAATCCTTATTTACGAATAAAAAAGGCAAGGTTTAGAAGGCCATCTGATGCGGCACATCTTCAGGCTCAATCACAGGTAGAATCGAAAGTAGAAGCCAGAATCTCTTGGTTTTGAGCCCAGCTCTCTTTCCACCATCCTGTGGTGCCTTTCAAGGGAGTCCTCCCTTATTATCCTCATGGTGCAGTATTTTTACATAAACATATGTTGCAGTATTTTTAGACAGGACCCTATAGCACTGTGGGTGTAATATTGAAAAGCTGCAGGAAGAGAAGAGCTAGCAAGTAATGCTTATTTTAAGAAAACTTCATGTCTGTGGAGTCTGTTATGATGAGGTTTAACTGTACTAATAAACACTTGGATATGTACTTTCTATTTCCAGCATTTGGCTGTAGCAATATCTACATATGAAACTTTCTCCTTGTCTGCTCTCCCACTCTCAAAAGCCCTGAGAGGTTGTTTGACATTGACACCATGCTCTTGGGATTATATTTGCCTCACCTGTTTAAGAAGCAGGCAAGTCTAATTCCAAAGTTTTTCCCTAGGGTGACATTCACACTGTGGCTTGACAGTGTTTTGACTGGTTTCCCATAGAAATGAGGCCCTTGGAACGAGATTAGAGGAGGAGCTTGGGGCAGCCTGCCTTGCGGTGATGGGGAGAAGAGCTCAGGCGAAAGCTGCCTTGGAGAAGTCTCCGAGCCAGAACTTTTCTTCTCCAAGGTTCTACTGTCTCTACCCTCTACCTTCCTCCCAAACCTCTATGTTGCTCGTTTGCTATTCCTGATACCAAAAATAGTCTTCTCTTAGTTCAGCCAATTCTTTATATAGTTTCAGCCAATTCTTTATACATTTGGCCTTTAAAAATTAGGATAACTCTTCTAAACAGCCATTTATTGAGGGGCAATTTACTGATACTAGCAAGTGACTCAGGATGGGTACGTCCTAAGGGAAGATGAGACATAGTCATCTCACTCTAAAGATGGGGAAATCGGGTGCAAGAAATGAAGGATGTGTCTGAAGACTCAAATACCTTAAGCAGCAATGCCAAAGATTCAGTGCTTTACACCAGACCCTGCCCTCCTGATACTTCTTAAATGCATGGTCCTTAAGATGAACTAGAGAGGAGCAAAATGTTTGGCATCTTGTCTGCTGGAAAAAGAGAACATCTGAGATACAGAAGTCAAAGATAATTGTTTATAGTGTTAGAGGATGTAGTAGGTGTTCTCCACTATCTTTTTACCCTCTTCTCTTCAAATAGTATTTTAAAAAATGTTGTCATTGTTCAGTTGCTAAGTCATGTCTAATTCTTTGCAACACCACGGAATGCAGCACACCAGTCTCCTCTGACCTCTGCTATCTTCTGGAGCTTGCTCAAATTCACATCCATTGCATTGGTGATGCCATCCAACCATTTCATCCTCTGTTGTCCCCTTCTCCTCCTGCCCTCAATATTTCCCAGCATCAGGATCTTTTCCAGTGAGTCAGCTCTTCACATCAGGTAGGCAAAGTATTGGAATTTCAGCTTCAGCATCAGTGTTCCCAATGAATATTCAGGATTGATTTCCTTTAAGATTGACTTGTTTGATCTCCTTGCAGTCCAAGGGGCCTCTCAAGAGTCTTCTCTAACACCACAGTTCAGAAGCATCAATTCTTCAGCGCTCAGCCTTCTTCATGGTCCAACTCTCACATCTGTACATGACTACTAGAAAGACCTTTTTAAAAAATAAATTATTTAAAAAACAGAAGGATTACATGAAACTATTGTTGTTATTCTCAAACTTAATTCAAAAATATTGGTGAGGGTCAATGCTCTAGTAGAAAGATTGGTATTCATGAATTCTCACCAGACATTTTTCTTAACATCTGGCAAATGAACCACTGTAAATTGTTTGGGCTATATGCTTGGATGGGTAGGTGAGTAGTTGGCTAGATAAGCAGATAAACCGTGGATAGGTAGGAAACTGAGGTTCCTGCTGCATCGTTATCTGTCACTCTTGCCTTTGATTGGTTGGAACTTCCTCCCTAAAGCCACATACGCCTTTTCTCATTCCTTCCCCATCACTGGTGCTTCGCCTCCTTCCTCTTTCCCCCAAGTGTAATCTGTATCTATTTCACTTGAGAAGGGATGAAGACTTTGAGTTTCTAAACTCCTTCTTTGCATCAAAGAATGCTGCTGAACTCTGAAAAGGAGCAAAAGAAGATCACAAAAAACGGCAAGTATAGATTTCTCTAATTGCTGGTACTTTTTAGGCAGTCAAAGCCACTAGGTGTTTCAAGTTGTTTTATGATTATGAAAAGTTTGAATAGATCACAGGGTCTATCTTACTGACATACTAATGTCACTGATCTGTTCTCATTTGGTATCCATCATTGTATTCATTGTCACTGATAATTTACTGGTCTGAATGTAATGCTTCTTTTTTTCCAACAACTTTGAATAATCAGTAGTTCATATCCTCTCTGTAAAAGACTTGTATAGAATTGCCACCAAGAGGTTCCCAAACATTGGTTCTCTATGTACTATACTCATTTTGAATTTTCTAAACTCTTAAGACCAGAAATAATTCTGTTTAGGTCATTTAGAATGATATATTCTATTTTTAACAGTTTATATAAGAAAAAAGGTTTTCAGTTGTCAGAATGCAACAAAATTGTTTGCTCGTCCTCTGAAATGATGGGGGAAACATTTTTAAAGATTCGTGTACAAAGACATTTATCATAGCCTTATCTATAAAGAAAAAAATGGTAAACATGAATATTCCAACACAGTAGATTAAATTGTGGTAC
>NW_011494761.1:741423-747988 GCF_000754665.1 Bison bison bison | reverse complement strand
GCTGTTCCATGAAAAAAACAGCCTTCAAAGATTCATTAATTGAGAAAATGTTCACCCCAAATGATGTACGTTGACTCCTCAGGTGAAGGGAGGTATGTGTTCAAAGATTCCTCTCTACTCTTGTGGAAAAGAGTTTTCACACAGGAGAAGGATGGTCAGTCCCCTGGCCATTCTGCTGGAGGGTGAAGTCTTGGGTATGGCTGAAGAAAAAGGCAGTAATCAAAGGCTTCCATGGATTTTCACACTTGCTCTTGGAACTTTTTTCTCTCTAGCTTCTCTCTCTTAAAAGTACATGGTGAGTATAGCGGTCCAGGAGAAAGAAAAACAAATCTCTTAGTCTAATCCTAAACCAGAGAGCCTGACATAGCCCCTTGTCACCTATCAGACATGGTCAAATTCCCCAGAGATGGGGTTCTACAAAGAAGCATAAAGCCAAGGCCTGATAGTAATAATGAGAGTAGCTGCTTTGAGGTTTGGGGAGGTTGTGGTCCCTGCTGTCTCTCAATCTCATGCACGATATATTTTTACATTAAAAAAATTCAGTCTACCAAGCAGCGTGCATGATCTATATGAAAATATATATATATAAGTGGTATGATGGATATAACAAAACATTAAGAATGCTCATCTGTAAATGGAGAAAGCGTGGGTAACTTTTATTGGTTTTTCTTGAAACTCTTCTGTGTTTTCTATAATGATCTTTTTTTTTAATCAGAATAATCACATGTATGTGAACTTCTACACACAAACATACGTGCCCAAGGCATAAAAAAGAAGGGGGAAGTATATTTCAAATTCTGTGGGTGTAAGTTTCAAGACAAGATCAAAAAGCATAGCTCAAATATGTTCACTGCTTATCTGAGAAAATAACACTGTGATTCCATTTGAATATCAGTGTAGATCTGTGTTCATCTGGCCGTAATTCTGTACAGAGCGTTTATTTCTATACAAAGCAAAGCTCATGTTTTGGGTCTGTGCAACAGCACACCCGTCTTTACAAAGGCTGCTTGGTTCGTGCTTGAGGGTGGAAAGAGCAGCTCACTGAGCAAAGAGAAAGACTCCCTGCTCAGCTCAGGGCGCCTGGGCCAGCGGGACCCCCACTGGAGGCCAAAGCGTCAGGAGGGCCAGCCGCTCTTCCGGTTCCTCACCGTGCTGAGGCCAAATGAGGTTTTCCCCGTTTGATCTGGAGGGCGCGGTCATGGGGGTGGCAGCCACACAGAGCGAGCAGTTGGGGCTGGCCCTCCGTCGGGATGGCCACGTGCCCCTCACGGCTCCTTCAGGGCCTGGCGGCGCTTTAGCCAGATTCCTGGTGAGCGTGGCCTTCTGTCTCCAGACTTGTCCTGGACTCCTGCCTTCCTGTCTTCAGCAGCGTCTCAGTTGAGCTTCTTGCATGATTCTGCACAAAATCCGAACCTGCTTCGTGCCCAGATGAAAAGCTGAGAACTGAGAGAAAGAAACAAATAAGGAGATTTGGACATTTTCGTGTCTCACCCCTGAAAATTCCTGGTCTGTTCCCAGAAATGTATGTCTAGTAGCGCCAGATACTTCTGGGTGCTCAGTAATTGTTCATGTTGGTGCTCAGAAATATCGGCCATTCTCAGGTGTCTCCAGATCAGAGACGTTTCTGAGGCATTTGTGGAAGTTTGGAGGGCGATGGGAGCTGCTTTACCTGTTCAGAGCCTGCTCCAGCCTCTGCAGGAACCTCTGAAGCCCCGCCAGTTGGATCCAGATGGCCAGGTTGTCCCAGCCTGCGCTGAGGCTAACGCCGGACTGTAAAAGCAGCCCCAGGAAGTACCCGCTGTTAACCCAGGAGACATTTAATCTAGTGAGAATCCATGCGTGGTCCTGGGACCTGAGTCCTCGGCCTTCGGTTGGAAAGCACACCGCAGTGGGCAGCTGGCTGAGCCAGCCCCCAAACTCCGCCCCCTGGGCTACGTGCCTTGCGTAATTCTCTCCCCAGGGCGTCCACAGAAACCGTGGACATCGTGGCACATCATTCCCATGATGAGGCTATGAGCCGGCTGACTTTGAGATGATCAAAAATGAAATTATCTAGACGGGGCTGACCTAATCAAATTAGCCTTCAAAGGCCCTCGGCCCTGCCTGACAGCGGATTTGAAGCGGGAGAGTGTGAGGGGCTACCGTGGCCACAGGGCAAGGGAAGGAGAGCCTCTAATAACCTAGAGTGGCTCCTGGCCCGTAACCAGCAAGAAAACGGGCGCCTGGTCCAAGAGCTGCCAGGAGCTGAACAGCCTGAGTGCATTCGGAAGAGAGCCCCAGGCATCAGACAAGACCCCAGGACAGCTGACGCCCTTCTTTTAACCTGGTGAGGCCTACCTAACTCATACCCAGGCTCCTGACCTGTGAAAACTGTTCAATGATAAATTTGTATTGTTTTAAGCTGCTAGTTTTGTGGTAACTTATTATAGAGTAGCAGAAAACTAATATATGCCTCAAAGTGCATTTGGTTTATGATGTAAAAACTACACTGATAATCTCCATGAAGGTGATCACCCAGCTTCTCCTTACTCACCTTCAGTTCAAGGGGGTCGTTCTCTTTCAAAGCAGCTCATTCATCTGCTAGAAAAGCTTTTAATTATTACACATTATGATCTTTTTCATAGAGGGTTGAAATCCACTCTGTGATTTCTATTCTTTGATCTCGGGTCCATGCAGTGCCATAAAAAAAAAAAAAAAATCCCCAAGTCTTCCATCATATGTTAGTGTTTCAATTACCTTAAGAATGACAGCTTCATCTAACTAGATCTAATGTACTCTGTTTACCAACTCAGACTCCTGGACTGCCCTTATCTGATACTTTTCCAGATATTTCACCAACTCAGGCGCTTGGATTTGTCAGACACTCTTAAAACTGGAGACCCAGAACGTTGTCCAAGCTGTGGTCTTATGAGTTCGGATCCTAGGCTTTCATCACCTCTCTAATTTGGGTATGGAGCAGCTAACTAAGAATGTGATAGTTTAAAGTTTGGGGCCCTGGGAAACAGACCATGACTTAAGAGTTTCGCTTGTAAGGTGTTTAATTGTGGATGCGCCCAGAAACAGCAGGAGCCGGGTCCCGGGGGAAGCGGCTAGGCGGAGGATATGCGGATACGCAGCGTGGGTGCAGCGGGCGCCTCCACCTGCTCCCCAACAAGCTCTGGAACCCTGGTGACCATGTAGAGCGGACCCGAACTGAGCCAAGAGAAGGCCCTTTTATACCATGTCATCCACTAATCACTGGGTGTAGCCGGCTCCTGGGGAAGAGGCAAATGCCAGACCATCAGCCGAGGCCGGTTTCCAGGGAGGGACTCATCTATGGGCCTCGGGCCGCTGGGGAAGGGGTGTCTCGAGGGGTCAGAGCTGGCAACCAACGAGAGTTCTTAGTGTCCGCTTCCTGTGCTCCTCAGACCTACTTGTTCCATAGAAACGCTCCACTCCGCCAGCGAACAGCGGTTCCAGGCTTCCGGTTGGTTTCACTTCTGCAGAACTGAAGAGAGGAAATAGGGTGGCATGAACTGCAGCCTCCTGTGGCTGATACTCATTTCAGGATGCAATTCGCACTGATTTTTGTCCCATATTGCTCAATGTAGATCCTCCTCACCTTCAGCTAGCATCTCAGCTGGTCTAGGGTGTTTATTTGGTTCAGTTCAGTTCAGTTCAGTCGCTCAGTTGTGTCTGATTCTCTGAGACCCGATGGACCGCAGCACGCCAGGCCTCCCTGTCCATCACCAACTCCCGGAGTTCACCCAGACCCATGTCCATCGAGTCGGTGATGCCATCCAACCATCTCATCCTCTGTCGTCCCCTTCGCCTCCTGCCCTCAATCTTTCCCAGTATCGGGGTCTTTTCAAATGAGTCAGCCCTTCCCATCAGGTGGCCAAAGTATTGGAGTTTCAGCTTCAACATCAGTCCTTCCAATGAGTATTCAGGACTGATTTCCTTTAGATTGGACTAGTTTGATCTCCTTGCAGTCCAAGGGACTCTCAAGAGTCTTCTCCAACACCACAGTTCAAAAGCATCAATTCTTTGGTGCTCAGCTTTCTTTATGATCCAACTCTCACATCCATCCATGACCACTGGAAAAACCATAGCTTTGACTAGATGGACCTTTGTTGGCAAAGTAATGTCTCTGCTTTTTAATATGCTGTTTATTTGGTAAAATGACTCAAATCCTCATCACTGAAAGGGTCGAGCCCCTAGTCAGCCTTGCCTTTTTCAGGACACGTTTGCTGCAGCTGTCCATTTCCTGACCAAACTGGGCAGAGAGTAAGAAAGAGATGCTCCAGTGTATGACCTGGATGCCCAGGTGTTCTCCCTCCCCTAGCTGGAAGCAGCTCACCTGCCTCATCCTGACGACGGGGGTTGGTTTTTCCTGATGGGCTGTTAGCTCCTCCTTGCTTGCTTATCTCTCAGCACGAGGAACCTGACATACTGGGTGGCAGACATGGCTCAAAGTTTAACTTCACACTTTCTGTGTTTCCTTGTAAATGTATTTCCTCTTGGGAACTAAGACCCACGACACAAAGCTTAGACGAGTGGGGAAAAATACCAGACATTTCCAGGTAGGTCACTGGAATGATGCCAAGCAGTTCCATAATTTCTATCTTTTGGTTCCAGGACCTATGACTTTGACATATTGAGTGAACTTGATAACTTTATCATCACAGTGCTTTATAATGGTGGTTGATTGAAGGCATAGATTCTGTTCGGATGGATGGGAATTGCAGTATCATAACCAATGTGGCACTTCAGTTGTGTCTTCAAAAGACCATTTGATTTCTCCATCATCCTGATGGTTTCTGAGGGCTGATATATAATACCTGTTAGAATTAGTGGCTATCAGAGTTATATGCCCACTGACAAACTTCTTCTGCTGTAAAGCAGGATCCTTAGACAGATGCCATGTTAAACAAGATCCTGCTTCAGTGAATCAAAAATCTGTAAATCCTCAGATAAGGCAGCTAGCTGAGATACAAAGAACATAAACGGCAGCCCTATACCCAGAATATGTGTCAATTTTCATCAAGATGAAATGCTGACTCTTCAAGTGGTTCCATCAGAATGAAAGAGGTTCGATGCAGTGAACTTGCCACTGGTGACTGGCTCCTTGAGAGACAGGGATGCAGCACGGGTGCAGAGCCACATCAGGGAGACGGCAGCAGTCTCCGTTTCTGGCAGGTTGGACATTCGGCAGTGACAGAAACTAGATTGGCCTTCGAGAGTGGGAGTTACATGCCTAGCCTACATTCCTGTCACCAACGTGACTGTGTTAACAAAATCTGTTACAGGTAGTGAAGAAGCTGGTAATGAATACAGGTGAAAATCCACTGGCGAAGTCGTTCAGTCTCTCCCCCAGTGGATAAGGTCAGGCGGACATTCACACATGACAGCAAGGCTTCCACCTTCGTGCCCGTTTCCGTAGGGTGCCTCTTTTCCACTTTCCTTGTTACAGTCATCTTTTCCATCCCACCCCCAAATTAATAAAGCCATTCACCTCTCTGTCCATAAATTAATATGTATTATTATGTCAGGCTGGCTTCCCTGATAGCTTGGTCGGTAAAGAATCTGCCTGCAATGTAGGAGACCCTGGTTCGATTCCTGGGTCAGGAAGATCCGCTGGAGAAGGGATAGGCTACCCACTCCAGGATTCTTGGGCTTCCCTGGTGGCTCAGCTGATAAAGAATCTGCCTGCAGTGTGGGAGACCTGGGTCTGATCCCTGGGTTGGGAAGATCCACTGGAGAAGGGAAAGGCTACCCACTCCAGCATTCTGGCCTGCAGAATCCCGTGGACAGTCCATGGGGTCACAAAGAGTCGGACACGCCTGAGTGCTTCTCACTTTCACTGTCACTACGTCAGTCTACTTCTCCACCTCGGGAGAGTCTCCTCTCACTGCTGTCTTTTAGCAGCGTATCACACTAGAGTAATCGTGCAGCCACAATTCATTTCTGGCTTGTGCCAACACGTGCAGCCAGCCTAGCCATGAAGCAATCAATCAGTCTTACCTGGACTCCCCAGCCCAGCCCCTTTCTAAACTGGCCACGAGGACTCCTCTGCAGGCACCGAGGAGAGGGGCAGGGCAGTGCTCCCGTGGTGGATGTCGTGGGATCTGTAGCACCAGCATACGCTGCTGCCCTCCGCCCTCTGGCCTTGTTCACACCAGTTTCAAAGGTGCTTTTCCCACCTTGTGATGAATCACTGTTGGGCCGCCGCACATGTGTGACTTGGTGGGTCAGAGAGAAAGTGGCTCACGATGGTCAGTCTGTCTCCGTGACCCCTTACATCTCAAGATGCTGCTCTGCTGCTCCCAGAACTGGGTAACATGCCAAAAGCTATGGATTAAATAGGCTCTGGTGGAGCCTTTCTCCAGACCCCAAGGTTTTGGGCTGTGATTCTGCTACTGGGGCTTGCCATGATGTCGAAGGACATGTCCAACCATTGGTGCCTCAGCGGCCACCGGGCCTTCGCAGCTGCACAAGCAGAGCGGCGGGGCTGTGGACCCACCGCCAGGGCCCGCGTCAGAGGTCACCCCTGGCCTGGGCCCGGAAGTCAGCTGCCATCTGTTCC
>NW_011494761.1:717738-741323 GCF_000754665.1 Bison bison bison | reverse complement strand
AGTATTCCTAAGAGTCAAATACACTGGCTCCAGAACCTAAAGAGGCCGCCCAGTAACGAGTGTCTTTAAATGCAAAAATGGGCCTTCTGCTTTGGACGGTGGATGGTATGCCCCTCATTACTGAGCCCCTAAAAAAGTTAACCGAAGTGACAGGCCTGAAACTTTGCCAGGTTTATCTCCTACCATCTGTCTCTTACTGACACCGTGAACATTTTGCCACTTCTTACTCATCCAGTTTGATTAATGCAATGTCATAGACATGTGGACCAATGGAATTTGCTGCTGGGTGTCCAAATAGAGTAGATCCCTGAGGATTACATTGTCCAGAGGGCAAGAGAATCAACATAGGCTAGGGTAAGCCTGTAAGTGTGTATTTTTGTGAATCTCCCATGAATGCAGACTTCTTCAGATCCTCCGTCCCGAATGGGATGGAAGAGAGCTCTTTTGTCGGATCAGTGGTTGTCTGCCACTGAAGCCCTGCTACTAAAGATGCTGCAGCCGATAAGCAGCGGTGGCAATGGAGGCGATGACGTGGGTGAGTTAGACGTGGTCTGCTGTTATCCTCCGAGGTATCGCTTATGTAAGTCACGCTGGTGAAGCAAGAGATGTGTGATGTGGCCACCACTGGCCTGTCTACAGGCCATTAGGAGTGGCATTGATTTCTTCAATTCTATATGCCCTGTTGTTTTCAACTTAACTGTCTTGGTGTGGGATAGGGCGTGGGGAGTAGTTTCGGAGACTTCCAATTAGCCTTCCTTCATGCTAGCTTTTACCCTACAAACTAGAGGGAAAACAGAGCAAACTCTCCATCTCCAAGTATGCCGTGACATTCAGGGACCTGAGAAATGACCACTGCAGGGGTGTACGGACCCACTGCACCTGCTGTGAGCTGACCCCACCCAACACTCACTCATGTCCTTACCCGGTAAAGCCCGCCACAACGGGAGGGCTATAATGACACTTAGAGTCCCCGGGTATAACTGTCAGCTTGATACCTGCAAGCTTGTATTGAACACTTTATTTCATTAACATATTATCTTAGTTCGGGCTGCTATAGCCAAATACCATAAACCAGATGACTTAAAGACAAAGAAATTTAGTTTTTACGGTTTTGGAGGCCGGAAGATGGAGATCAGGGTGCTGGTATGACCCAATTCTGGTGAGAGCTCCTCCAGGTTACAGGTGGCTGCCTTTCGGTCGTCTCTTCACCTGGTAGAGGGCCCAGGGAAGGAGCAAGTTCCCCAGTGACCCCTGCAAGACACTAATACCATTCACAAGGGCCCCGCTTTTATGGTGTCATCTAATTCTAAGCACCTTCCTACCTCCTAATACCATCACACTGGGGGGTAGTGTGTTGGTATACTATCTGTATATTAACACTGACATTCAGTCTGTAACGTGTGTGGTGAAGCACAGTAAATGGCCCTTGGTTCCTTTGGGGAAGAGTTTGGTAAAACACAGTCGTTTCTGTGGTGTTGCAGAGTCCTTCTTCCTGGGGACGGATCCTCTCCTTCAACTGTCTAAACATGGGCTGACATCCAGAATTTGGCCAAGGGATCCTGAGTTTTCACTGACGTGACTCCCTTTGGCTTCCGAATCTTCCACTTTTATTTAAATGTATAAATTAAACCATAAACTTATTGGCTACTGTCTGTTTTGCTCCCAGCAATTTCACATTCCATACTCCTCTGGGTTAGGTTACCCTGGATGCCACTCTCAACATGCCCTTCATTTAAATAATTGTGTCCACCTTGCTTATGATGAATGAATGTCATCATCTGACTTCTCTTGTGTTGAGATCCCTTTATCCTGCTTACTATTAGGAAACAACAGATTTTTGTGTCATCAGCTCTGAAGCACAGGAGATAGGCACAGCTGAATTTATCAACAACTTCCGTTTCTTATTGTTTTCATAAACAAGCTGGATTTTTTGATATATTTTTAGGGATAACCAAAAGAATCTGCTGGTGAATTTTGAGAAGAGAATGAGAAAAAGAGAGAACTAATGGTGACCACTAGATTTCTGGCTCTAACAATGAGATTAAGATGTGCCCACTCACCACTGCACTGGAGTCTGCGAGAGTAGCCGGCGTGGTGGGAGAGGAAATGGAGAAGCATGGAAACTTGTAGAGCTGGGATTTATTTTTTTGCTGGAAGCTAAGACTTTGCATATAATCCTGCTATGTTTCAGCCGCTTATTTTTTGGTCTGTCTGGTTAGTCTGGCATATTAGGAAAATAATCATCTGTCTCTGATTGGAGCTTACTTACCAAGGTCTGACTCTGAATCAAACCAACATCTGTGGTGGTAAAACATGAGATAAAAGAAGAAGTCAAGATGCTTGGTACTCTTCCAGTTCTCTGTATTTCTCAGTATTCCATATGGCTCTGTCTCTTGGGCGGCTGGAAGCAGCTGCCTTTCAGGATTTAACATCTGCATGGGGGGATTTAAGAAGGAGAGGGAGGAAGAAGGTGCCACCATTGCCATTATGCATCATGGATTTTCAAGGAAATTAGGTAAGACACATCTCTGAAGAGTGCAGTCCACTGGAAATGGCTCTAGTATTATTCAGGGGCTAGAAAATCTGAGCTTCTCTTCCTGACTCATGAACGGGGTAGCGAGTTCTCCTTGCGGCACTGCTACAGCTTCCCTGAAAGAATTAACCATCAGATTGAAATGCTAGCTTGTCAGCAAGCTTTCCCCTCACTGATTACAGGGGAGACTGAGCCAGCTGCCTCATTAAGAGCCTGGCTTTTAGACAGAGCAGATTATGTCAGAGAGCAGGAAATGGTCGCACCATTTCACAAATGGGAAAATGAGGGAGTAAGAAGTTTTTGATTTTTCTAAACTCATATTGGAAAATGCCAAAGCTCTAAGAGAGGGTTGCTGGTCAGTTTGGGATCAGTTACAGGGAAATCTGTCCTGTGGGATAGAAAAATATAGGAAGGAAATTGACTAGGGCAGCACTGTGTTCATTGGCATGCTGACGTAATAGGACAATCGCGTTGAAAATAAGCTCCTATAGGCAGAAGTAGTTTTTAACGGTCTAGTTGTCCACCGCTACCGCTCCAGTATCCTTGCCTGGAAAACCCCGTGGACAGAGGAGCCTGGCGGGCTGCAGTCCATGGGGTTGCACAGAGTCGGGCACGATGCAAAGAAGTCTGGCAGACTTCACGTCACACTTCTCCACCTCTGAAAGGCTTGTTTAATCCCATTTGTAAAGGACTGTACAAGCAAAGAGGCTGGAAGCCCTTCCAACACGGATGAAAGTCGCTCATCCGTGTCCTACTCTTTGCCACCCCATGGACTATCCAGTCCATGGAATTCTCCAGGCCGGAACACTGGAGTGGGTAGTGTTTCCCTTCTCCAGGGGATCTTCCCAACCCAGGGATCGAACCCAGGTCTTCCGCATTGCTGGCAGATTCTTTACCAACTGAGCTGGGGCATTTCCAATTTCTATTGAGGATACACTAATTTTATTTGCTTGTTTACTAAAGCTCTCTTTTCTGGGGTACTAGAGATTTGAGTCTCAAATTTCTTTGACACTTTGAATTCTCGTACATTTGGTGGTTTCTGGCATCATTTCATGATACTTTCTAATTTAGAAATATTCAAGATGGAAAAGCAATTCCCCAAAGCTGTCAAACTTGGAGCCTTAACTTATCTAAGATGGTTAGTCAAAAAGTGCCAGCTCAGAGAATAAAGACCTGAATCAATGAAAACAGTGGGAAGAGGAAGTATAGATGGCAGCTAAACACTGGAAATGGGGAGTTAGGATTAGAAGAAGTCTTTCTTCATTGTGTGCAGTGCCATTTGCTTCACATGCATTTTACAAATCCTATGTTACACAATTACAGAGCAACTGGAGAGGCAGTTAAGCCAAGAAGTATAGACATAGTCTAGTCTTTTGAAGTTCGGGGCAGGGAGAATAATTGTTGTCCAAGGATGTCCACCTCCCCGTCTCCAGAATCTGTGCGTGCACTACCGTACACGGCAGAAGGGACATTGCAGACACACTGAAGGTGGAGGACTTCGAGATGGGGAGATTATTCTGGATTATCTGGCTGAATCCAGTCTAATCATGAGTCCTTAGTGTGGAAACCTTTCCAGCTAGATCAGAGAGAGTTGCGGCAATAGACGAGAGGTCAGAGAGAGTTACTGTGCTAGCTTTGAAGAGGAAATAAAGAGGCTAGAGCCAAGAATGCAGGTGGCTTCTAGAGTCTGAAAAAGGGAAGTAAGTGGATTCTGCCTAGAAGTCCCAGAAAGGAACACACCTTTGCACCTACCCAGTGAGAACTTGGATTCTTCACCTCTCGAACTGTAGATTATAAATATGTACTGTTTAAGCTGCTACATTCCTGCCAGTTTGTTACAGTGGTAATATGAACTAAGGTAGATTACATCTTTCATAAATTTTACTATAACTGAAAATCTTGGACATACAAATATGCTATAGTCACCAAGATGTGAAGTACAAAAACATGGGCAGATGGCCCTAGAGTAGCCATTTCTTGAAAAGAAAAATAAAACTTTAAAAAATAAATTTATATATGTGTTGTTTTTCTGATTCTAGAAATAATTTCTATTCAGTACAGAAATTCTGGAAAGTAAATAACAATATAAATAAAAGAAGAAAATATAATGACGTAAAACCTCAACATTCTTTGTCACTACTATCATCATATTGTTATAATCTTACTTAAATGCTTTCCAAGTGTGTGTGTGTGTGTGTGTGTATGTACATGTACATACATATACATTTGTATTGTGTTCATATGTGTATGTGTACATATATATATATGATTGCAGCCATGAAATTAAAAGATGCTTACTTCTTGGAAGGAAAGTTATGACCAACCTAGATAGCATATTGAAAAGCAGAGACGTTACTTTGCCAACAGAGGTCTGCCTAGTCAAGGCTACGGTTTTTCCAGGAGTCATGTATAGATGTGAGTTGGACCATAAAGAAAGCTGAGTGCTGAAGAATTGATGCTTTTGAACTGTGGTGTTGGAGAAGACTCTTGAGAGACCCTTGGACTGCAAAGAGATTCAACCCGTCCATCCTAAAGGAGATCAGTCCTGGATGTTCACTAGGACTGATGATGAAGCTGAAACTCCAATACTTTGGCCACCTGATGCAAAGAGCTGACATCTTTGGAAAAGACTCTGATGCTGGGAAAGATTGAAGGTGGGAGGAGAAGGGGCTGACAGAGGATGAGATGGTTGGATGGGATCACCAACTCAATGGACATGGGTTTGAGTGCACTCCAGGAGTTGGTGATGGACAGGGAGGCCTGGTGTGCTGCGGTTCATGGGGTTGCAAAGAGTCGGACATGACTGAGCAACTGAACTGAACTGAACATAAATACACATACAGAATAATTGGAATTTTATTATTTACATTGGAATTCCCAGGTGGTGCTAGTGGTAAAGAACCCTCCTGCCAATGCAAGAGACCTAAGAGTTGTGGGTTCAATCCCTGGGTCAGGAAGATCCTCTGGAGGAGGGCATGGCAACCCACTCCAGTATTCATGCCTAGAGAATCCCATGGACAGAGGACTCTGGCAGGCTACAGTCCATGGGGTCACAAAGAGTTGGACTTGACTGAAGTGACTTAGCACTGGCAAAGACAAAAAAAACCTAATTAGAACCCTTACTCTGCTGTGGGAATGGTGGACCCAATTAATTGTAAGGGCTTTGTTTACCTGACCCCCTTGAAGGATTTGTGAAGGCACTCATACACAGTCTATGTAGTTACCAAGCACAAACTTGGCAGGCATCCTAGATATCTCTCTCTCCCGCATCCCTCATCCTCTGCCCATCATTAACCTCTGCCAGTGTTACTGTCTTAAGACAGTAAATCAATTTCTTTCCTTCTCTGTTCCTACTGCCCCTAAGCCATCGTCATAGTCTATGACCCAGACTATGTCGTTAGCTTTCTATGTTGTCTCATTCTGGTTCTCCAAAGCACGTCTTCTCATGCAACCAGAGTTATATTTCCAATTTACATATCAAAAATTGTGCATATTCAGTGATTTTCCATTGCTCCAATGGGAAATTTGGATTTGACCAAAAGTTATTTGCAGAGTGTGCCTTCCTCCTACTTATCGAGTATTTTCTTGTGTAGATGAATGCTTTGGGGGGAATTTAAAGTAATTTCAAGATTCTGGTCTCAGTCATCTCTGTATATAGTAGGGAGAAATGCAAGAAAATGTTCCTATGAATTAATTTTAAGGAAATTTTGGGCAGAGATGTTCCTGCTGAAAATTAGGTTCCATGTGGTTGACACTTCTCCTTTTTAGGGTAAACATTACATGGTAAACATATTTCTGTGTCATTAGAAGATTTTTCAGATGTAGGAGAGGAGAGTGGAATAGACCTTGCAGATGGTATGGTCCAAGGGATCCCCCTACGAAAGACTAAATAATAATGGTCTGTAGATCTTGTTAAAACAAACCCCAGGATTCTTCTTCTGCTGCTGCTGCTGCTGCTGGGATTCATGGCAAACATTTCACCCACTGGTCCTGGGGAAGTGTCTCCTCTGCACGCCTCAACAAAGTGAGCAAAAATAAGTGGACCTTCATTGAGCACATGTGCTATGTCAAAAACTGTGATGTTTAGAGATGACCTGAAGCACACAAGTCAAGCAAATCTCATCTCGGTCATTCTGCAGAAGAGGAAAAGAGGTCCATATGCAGGCATTCCTCTGAACAGAAAAATTCATGGAGAACTCAAGGAACGAGGGCAAATCTCCAGGAAGTGGGTGCCTGTCTGCTTCAGAAACAGATGGAAGGGGAAGCAAAGGGTGAGGAACAAAGGGAAATTGCTCAGAGTCAGATACTGATGGTCTTCAGCCCATTTGCTGATGACACATTAACTTGGTGGGTATGGCTCTTATTATTTTCAAATATTAATTGGCTTCTCCCATTTTGTTCCAAACGGATTTTGAGGCAGACTATAAGCTATGTAAAATATAATGAGATAACATTTATTGAAAGCAGGTGACAAATTTCCCAAAAAAGGGTCAGGGATCATAAAGTAGGAAGAAAGTAGAGAAAAGTGATGCCTATAAGACAGTTGTTTATTTTAAAGCACCAGATTCAGCTAACGTGCCTCTTGCAGGCAGTGATGATTCCAGTCCTAGTAAGGATAGGGCAGTAGGGTTCAGCCAGCAGATAAGGTCTTTACACTTTAGGAAGCTGACAAGTGGACAGATTCCCATTCTGTGTTATCCACAAGTATCTCCCACTACCTCTTTCAAAATATTCATCGTACTTATGGTTATCTGAGTAGTGTCTAATTTCTCTGTTTAAGCTCCGTTAAAAACTTGATCTGAAATGTATAGTAATGTGTTTTATCATGCAACACAGAGACTAGCATTTAGTAATTAAGCTCAAGAGCATTGGATCAAGGCAAGAGAATCATACAGAAACATGGGAGAGTTAAACTGGATTCTCTCAAACCAGACAATACAATTTATTTCTCAAAAAAACAGCCCCTTATGGATGTATAATATGCAGTCATATGAACAGTGCCATGATTGTTGCTGTACAGTCATTCAGTTGTGTCCGTCTCTTTGTGACCCCATGGACTGTAGCATTCCAGGCTTCCTGTCTTTCACTATCTCCCGGAATTTGCTCAAACTCATTTCCATTGAGTGGGTGGTGCCATCCAGCCATCTCATGCTCTGTCATCCCCTTCTCCTCCAGCCTTCAATCTTTCCCAGGAACAGGGTCTTTTCCAATGAGTAAGCTGTTCGCATCAGGTGGCCAAAATACTGGAGCTTCAGCTTCAGCATCAGTCCTTCCAATGAACATTCAGGACGGATCTCCTTTAGGATGGACTGGTTTGATTTCCTTGCAGTCCAAAGGACTCTCAAGAGTCTTCTCCAACACCACAATTCAAAAGCATTAATTCTTCGGTGCTCAGCTTTCTTTAAAGTCCAACTCTCACATCCATGCATGACCACTGGAAAACCATAGCTTTAACTAGACAGACCTTTGTTGGCAAAGTAATATCTCAGCTTTTTAATATGCTGTCTAAATTTGTCATAGCTTTTCTTCCAAGAAGCAAGTGTCTTTTACTTTCATGGCTGTAGTCACCACATGCAGTAATTCTGGAGCCCAAGAAAATAAAGTCTGTCACTGCTTCCATTGTTTCCCCATCTGTTTGCCATGAAGTGATGGGACAGGATGCCATGATCTTTGTTTTCGAATGTTGAGTTTTAGGTCAGCTTTTTCACTCTCATCTTTCAGTTTCATCAAGAGTTGTTTTAGTTCCTTTTTGCTTTCTCCCATAAGGGTGGTGTCATCTGCATTTCTAACTGGGCTCCGCTCATGGTTCAGATGATAAAGAGTGTGACTGCAATGTGAGAGAGGCAGATTCTATCCCTGGTTTAGGATGATCCCCTGGAGAAGTAAATGGCAATCCCCTCCAGTATTCTTGCCTGGCAAATCTCATGGACAGAGGAACCCGCCAGGCTACAGTCCATGGGTCGCAAAGAGTCAGACATGACTGAGTGACTTCACTTTCACTTTCATTTTCATCTGCATATCTGAGGTTAGTTATATGTCTCCCAGCAATCTTGATTTCAGCTTGTGGTTCATCCAGCCTGGCATTCCACATGATGTACTCAGCATTTAAATTAAATAAGCAAGGCTACAATATACAGCCTTGACATATTCCTTTCCTAATTTTGAACCAGTCTGTTGATCTATGTCCAGTTCTAACTGTTGCTTCTTGACCTGCATACAGGTTGCTCAGGAGGCGGATAAGGTGGGTCTGGTGTTCCCATCTCTTGAAGAATTTTCCAGTTTGTTGTGATCCACACAGTCAAAGATTTTAGCACCGTCAACAAAGTAGATGCTTTTCTGGAGCTGTCTTGCTTTCTCTGTGATCCAACAGATGTAGCGATCTGATGTGTCATGGTGTATATAAATAATCTGCTATTGTTGGGTGTCTTGTCTACTTCCTGTAGTGCTCTGCCGAGTTCTTCATCGTGCGTCTTTACTACTGTCACAGCCAGACTGCATTTCTGGCGTGAAATCATCATATTGAGGGATGTGAACTATTAGAAATGAAGTATTGCTTTCTCTTCATGGAGTAACGGCCTTAAATACTAGCTGGATGATTGTATCCCTCTCTCTGCTAATATTTAGTCCCCACATTCAGGGGTCAGTTTAAACCTGGGACTTCCCAGAAGCCACTGCACATTTTAAAAGGCACCATTCACAGACCCTCCCCAGTTTTGTGCCCACCATGCATTGTTTGTAGGCAGAACAACAGCCCTCCACCAGGACGTCCATGCCCTGATCCCCAAATTTGTAAATACATGATGCTGCATGATAAGCAGGAGTTAAGGTTATAGATGGAATTGTTTGCTAACCAGCTGACTTTAAAATCAAGAGGTTATCCTGGATTATTCTGGTGAGCCTGATGACAAAGTTCCTTCAAATGTGGAAGGAGGAGACAGAAGAGTTAGTGTTAGTGTGGAAGGAAGGAAGAGAGACTCAAGCAGCCATTACCGGCTTTGAAGACAGACGAGGGCCCAGAGCCAAGGAATGCGGGCAGGCTCTAAGAGCTGGAAAGAGCAAGAAGGTGGATTCTCCTTCAGAGTCTCCAGAAAGGACCCGCCTAGCCAACACAGTGATCTAATCCCGGTGAGATCCATGTTGGAATCCTAACTTTGAGAGCTGTGAGATAATAAATCTCTGTTGGTTTAAGCCACCAAGTTTGCGGTGATTTATTACAGCAGCCATAGGAAGCCAGCTTCCAAGGAGCAAGCTCTGCCTATCCACACTTGCGCTCCCTTTATCTAGGAAAATAACTCTTCCCATTCCAGCAGCAAGTGCTTAGCCAGCCGTCCATGCTGCCGTACCTTCTGCTTTATGGTTGTACCCCTTGAGACACAAAATAAAAAATAAAAAGAAAGGAGTTTCCAAAGGAGGAAACGGTCTGTTAGCAACACTTCTTATTTCTGAAGCCCTGCTCCTTCACAGATTCTACACTGAACAATCTTGACATGTTTTTAGGTACAGGCAGCAGACGCGGATTTGGCAGGTGATCTTAAACAAGGTGATTGCTTAGCCAATGTCTATTGCATCCTCTCTGTCAACAAATCCCAAGAGGACACCAAGCTCTGTGTGAGTCTCTCTGGGAAATAGATTATTGTTTTATGAACCTCCTGTTGCAAGTCCCAGGGAACTCGAACATCAGTCATGGGAAGCCACTTCAGTGGAATTTAACAAATGTACAAAGTTCTGGCCTAAAAGCCATGCTCACGGTTCGGGTGTTCAATCAACGGTGCCAATATCAGATCTAGGTTCAGCTAGTGCTTGATGGGTACCCACAGCGTGACAGACCCTGTGCTAGGAACATTCACCTTATCTCATCCATTTTCACAACAGCCCTCATTTTACAAAGGAGAAAACTGTGGTTCATGAGGGCTACATGCACGTCCTCCAGCTCACACAGGCTGGTAGCAGAGCCAGAATTTGAACCTTCAGCCTTTTGATGGATTCAATGCTCTTTGCACTCTGCACAGTCCCAACCTCCCAGCACTTAGACTAGGAGGTGGCGGAGGACAGCAGGAAACCAGTGCCCCTGAGCGTTGCTCAATGGCCAGCATCCCGGGTTGCTGCTTCCTGCCAGGCACCCGATGGGTGGCCTCCTGTCGTGGCCAACACAGAGAAAGAGGGGGCTGGTTCAAGCCATGGAGAAGGAAACCCACCAGCAGCAGCCTCAGAGCAGAAAACGTGAAAAGGGGAAGAGTGTGGAATTTTCAAAAGGGAATCTGGTACTCCGAGTACAACCCCGCAGAGACAATCACACCAGTGTTTTTCATTATGGAAACATTATCTAAATAAAGGAGACCAGAATCACAGCATTTGAGAACCAGAGGGGACCTAGACATCATCCGGTTATATTCTTCACTTCAAAGATGAGGAAACTAGGGGTAAGAAATATGAAGGTTCCTGGCCAAACTCTTACATGAAGCAATCATGCAGGTTGAATTATAGCTTCTTGTGAGTTAGAACAATGGTTTTATTTATGCACGTTATCTCTCCTAGAGAACGGTCATTTAAAATAATAGCACTTTATAATATGGCTATATAATTTTCACATATTTTTATGGAAAAAAATGCCATTTCTTCACAGTAACAGATCCTGTTAAAATGACTAAAAAATGTAACAGAACTGTAGTGCATTTTGCAGCCTTTTAGTTTAAGACCCAGAGGAGAAAAGGAAAAAGCAAACAGATATGATTTGTCTGCATGAGTGGATCTTTTGATTGTGGCTTTTCTTCAAATAAAACAATTAGGGTAAAATAATGAGTCATATACTTAAAGAGATATTTTTATCTTTCATTGAAATATAAATCATTCCTAATAATAATGATAAAATATCAACTGAGGAAAGCATGAAAATGTTTTTGTTTCCGAAGCAATAGAATGACCAGTAACTTTATCCCCAATGCTTATACTTGCTACACGTAAATGAACCGTGAGAAAGAAAAGTCACAATAAAAACGGAACAGTCAATCCTGGAACAGCATCTAAAACAACTCAGAGCAGCCATCCATCTTCTTAAGTTGACTATTGATCCTGATGAAGGACTCTGATGCCTTCTGATAAGAAGCAATAAAAAAACCTCTGAGGAATGAAAAGAAGTTCACATGGTGCACGACATATGCCATTAAACGTGAATTAAATTTGAGAAAACAGACTACTGAGTGTTCCTATGATTATGATTTATATGTACATCAGAAGACTTCATCCTCTTTAGATACACTGCATCAGTTCAGTTCAGTTGCTCAGTGGTGTCCGACTCTTTGCGACCCCATGGACGGCAGCATGCTGGGCCTCCCTGTCCATCACCAACTCCCAGAGTTCACTCAGACTCACGTCCATCGAGTCAGTGATGCCATCCAGCCATCTCATCCTCTGTCGTCCCCTTCTCCTCCTGCCCCCAATCTCTCCCAGCATCAGAGTCTTTTCCAGTGAGTCAACTCTTCACATGAGGTGGCCAAAGTATTGGAGCTTCAGCTTCAGCATCAGTCCTTCCAATGAATATTCAGGACTGATTTCTTTTAGGATGGACTGGTTGGACCTCCTTGCAGTCCAAGGGACTCTCAAGAGTCTTCTCCAACACCACAGTTCAAAAGCATCAATTCTTCGGCGCTCAGCTTTCTTTATAGTCCAACTCTCACATCCATACATGACCACTGGAAAAACCATAGCCTTGACTAGATAGACCTTTGTCAGCAATGTAATATCTCTGCTTTTTAATATGCTGTCTAGGTTGATCATAGCTTTTCTTTCAAGGAGCAAATGTCTTTTACTTTCATGCCTGCAGTCACCATCTGCAGTGATTTTGGAGCCCAAGAAAATAAAGTCTCTTCCTGTTCCATTGTCTCCCCATCTATTTGCCATGAACTGATGGGACTGGATGCCATGATCTTAGTTTTTTGAACTTTGAGTTTTAAACCAGCTTTTTCAGTCTCCTCTTTCACTTTCATGAAGAGACTCTTGAGTTCCTGTTTGCTTTCTGCCATAAGGGTGGTATCATCTCCATGTCTTAGGTTATTGATATTTCTCTCAGAAATCTTGATTCCAGCCTGTGCCTCATCCAGCCTGGCATTTCACCTGATGTACTCTGCATGTAAGTTAAATAAGCAGGGTGACAATATACAGCCTTGATGTACTCCTTTCCCAATTTAGAACCAGTTTTTCCATGTCTGGTTCTAACTGTTGCTTCTTGACCTGCATACAGATTTCTCAGGAGGCAGGTCAGTTGGTCTGGTATTCCCATCTCTTTCAGAATTTTCCACAGTTTGTTGTAATCCACACAGTCAAAGGCTTTAGCATAGTCAATGAAGCAGAAGTAGATGTATTTCTGGAATTCTTATGCTTTTTAATTGATCCAGCGGATGTTGGCAATTTGAGCTCTGATTCTTCTGCCTTTTCTAAATCCAGCTTGAATATCTGGAAGTCCTTGGTTCCTGTACTATTGATGCCTAGCTTGGAGAATTTTGCACATTACTTTGCTAGCGTGTGAGATGAGTGCAATTATGCGGTAGCTTGAGCATTCTTTGGCATTGCCTTTCTTTGGGATTGGAATGAAAACTGACCTTTTCCAGTCCTGTGGCCACTGCTGAGTTTTGCCAATTTGCTGGCATATTGAGTGCAGCATTTTCACAGCATCATCTTTCAGGATTTGAAATAGCTCAACTGGAATTCCATCACCTCCACTAGCTTTGTTCTTAGTGATGCTTCCTAAGGCCCAGTTGACTTTCCATTCCAGGATGTCTGGCTCTAAGTGAGTCATCACAACCATCGTGGTTATCTGGGTTGTGAAGATCTTTTCTGTGCAGTTCTTCTAAATATTCTTGCCACCTCTTCTTAATATCCTCTGCTTCTGTTAGGTCCATACCATTTCTGTCCTTTATTGTGACTATCTTTGCATGAAATGTTCCCTATGTATCTCTAATTTTCTTGAAGAGATCTCTAGTCTTTCCCATTGTATTATTTTCCTCTATCTCTTTGCACTGATCACTGAGGAAGGCTTTCTCATCTCTCTTTGCTACTCTTTGGAACTCTGCATTCAGAGGGGTATATCTTTCCTTTTCTCCTTTACCTTTCACTTCTCTTCTCTTCTCAGCTATTTGTAAGGCTTCCTCAGATAACCACTTTGCATTCTTTTTCCTGGGAGTGGTTTTGATTATGGCCACCTGTACAATGTTACGAACCTCTGTCCATAGTTCTTCAGGCACTCTGTCTATCTGATCTAATCCCTTGGATCTATTTGTCACTTCCACTGTATAATCGTAAGGGATTTGATTTAGGTCATACCTAAATCTGAGCTATCAAGGATGGAAATCAGTCCTGTATATTCATTGGAAGGACTGATGCTGAAGCTGAAACTCCAATACTTTGGCCCTCTGATGCAAAGAGCTGACTCATTTGAAAAGACCCTGATGCTGGGAAAGATTGAAGACAGGAGGAGAAGGGGATGACAGATGATAAGATGGTTGGATGGCATCACCAACTCCATGGACATGAGTTTGAGCAAGCTCCAGGAGTTGGTGATGGACAGGGAGGCCTGGCGTGCTGCAGCTCATGGGTTCACAAACAGTCAGACACAACTGAGCGACTGAACTGAAGTGACTGGTCCAGTGGTTTTCCCTGCTTTCTTCAAGTGAAGTCTGAATTTGGCAATAAGGAGTTCATGATCTGAGCCACAGTCAGCTCCCAGTCTTGTTTTTGCTGCCTGTATAGAGCTTCTCCATCTTCAGCTGCAAAGAATATAATCAATCTGAGTTCAGTGTTAACCATCTGGTGATGTCCATGTGTAGAGTCGTCTCATGTTGTTGGAAGAGGGTGTTTGCTATGACCAGTGGTAAAACTCTGTTGACCTTTGGTAAACCTCTGTTAGCCTTTGCCCTGCTTCATTTTGTACTCCAAGGCCAAACTTGCCTGTTATTCCAGGTATCTCTTGAATTCCCACTTTTGGATTCCAGTCCCCTGTGTTGAAACATCCATCTTTTTCTGGTGTTAGTTCTAGGAGGTCTTGTTAGTCATTAGAGAACCATTCAACTTCAGCTTCCTTGGAATTGGTGTTGGGGCACAGACTTCGCTCTTAATGCCTGAATGACAGCGCAGTATATCCCACCACGGTGCTTACTGTGGTTGGTGGGCTACACATGGGTATGTGTGCACTTGAGTGAATATATTGTCTGCGTATTTGTACATGATTGCAAACCTGGTAAGGACTCATCTAACTTGAAAGACGAACTAGAAAGCGTGCTAGCTGTTTGCAAAATGAGTCCTGAGGATTTGGAGTCTCAGTGATCTAACCCCTCCCAAGAAGGGGAATCAGGAGAGATACTGAGAGCTGAAGTTTGATTCCGAGTCAGTCTGTAAGTAGTAATTTGTTCTCTGCTATTTACAGAAACTGTAATTTTTTTTCACAGTTCCTTCAACATCCTGGTGAGGCTGCTGTTGTTTTCCATCTCATATAGGAAACAAACTAAATATGGAATGCCGAAGGGGTGCAATTATGTTAAAGAAAAGGGGGGTGGGAAATGATGGCTGAAGATCTCCATGCTGGAGAGTCTTAGCAGTGCCAGGTTGAGTTCTAATTCTGGCTGAAATGGAGACCTACTTGGCAAGGACCTGTCTTAGTGGAGCCAGCACAGGAGGGAAAAACCTGAAAGTAGAGAGTGGACAAGTTCTCTGGGCAGCTCAGTTCACTTCTTTGATTCTTTTTTTTTTTTTTTGGCTGGCTCTGTTTGCTTGGCTCAAAATTTTGTTTTTATTTTGGCATCACTGACTTCTTAGGGATCTTGAGATAATTCTAAATTTAACAGTATAGTTTAAGATGTTTTAAGTTTAGTGCAGAGAAAACACTAGAAATCTCCATAAATAAAATATGGACAAGAAGCGTTCTTCACCCATCGGAAAGGGAAAGCAGACTGCGCCTGTGTGTGCACCTATAGTCACTGCAAACATTTCTTGCCACGCTAACCGCAGAGTTATAGGTTACAGCTGATAATCACCCAAACTAGAAAATATTCTACAACACCTTTATTGGGATAGCAGTAATGTAAGAAGGTTAGAAAGGAAATATCAGAAAAATACTAATAAAAAATAATCCAAGTGGTCATCTTTTAATAAAAATAAACCATGGCATTCTGGATTTGCAACATGGTGGGAATAATGGGAATTCATTTCCCATTAAAAATGTCTAAAAGACCTGAGTATATTATAAAAACACTAATAAAAGATATTTTAGAGAGTCACATTAATTTCAGAAAAAAATAGCCTATAATAAACTCATTGATAGAGATAAAGAGAGTCACTTCATAATGATAAAAGAATTAGTTCACCAGGAATATATAACAATTTAAATTTTTTATTAACTTATTAATCCCATTTCATATTTTTAAACCCCAAAGTGACAGAATTTTCAGAGGAAATATTCAAGAGAAATGTTCAAGTATACTCTTTAACTGAGAGGTATTTTTAACATACCCCTCACAGAAACCGAAAGATCAAGCAGACAAAATAAATATGTAAGAAAATAGAAAAAAATTTAAAATATAGCTAATAAACTGGAAATAATAAACACTTGAAGACATTTCCACCCAACAAATATAGACGGCTCACTTTTTTCAAAAACAGATGAAAGTGTAAAAGTAGCCATGTACTGGTCTGTCATTTGCTGGCTTCTGCGATTTGGGTTTGCGTTTAAACTCTGAGTCCCCATTCCCTCGCCTTTAGGATGATGCCAACAGCAGTCATCTGGTGAGGCTGTCGGGAGGACTGCTGTGAGCACGTGTCAGCACCTGCTGAGGAAACGGCATCTGTACGTTAGCCTAGCACTGCCTCACCCGGGTGTCAAAGGGGAGGCCTTTTCTAAAGCTGTTCTATCGTACCGAGGATTTGTGAAATGACCTTATGTTCAATTTGTCCCTAATTTTTAAGGTTTTATACAATTTTCATGTTTTTTTTCTTTTTTCTGCTTCTCTCCTATGCTTTACACTCAATAATATCAATATCAAATACTTAATTCTGAAAGGTTCTGTTCCTGGCGCTTCAGTCATCATCATTTTCCCATTCTGGACTTTCCACAGTTGCATTCTATTTTCTGAGCATAATAATGGCAGTTGCTGCTGGATGATAAGTGCAGGAAGGTTTTTGAGTAGTTCTAAAATTCAGAAGAAGCCGTTTTATTCAGAGATCGTGAATCCTTCCCTGTGTGTATTTTCAGTTTTACGAATTCCCGCAGCTGCCAAACCACGTCCAGGTGGTTCGCTCAAGTGCTACCCCTTTTCGAAAGTGCCCACAGCAGTTATGCAAAGTGCTCTGTCGTTCCTCGTGTTTGCTTGCTTGTTTTCAGAGTATGTGTTTAACTTAGCCAGAATATCGACTCCCAAGAAGGCCCGCAGTTAACTTCCCTCCCCTTTATTCCTCCACAATTCTTAGCAAGCGTTAAATATGGTCAGTGCTCAATAAATATTTGTTGATCAGACCCTTACCAGATGAGAGAAAGATCAAGGAAGGGGAAGGGGTGAGCGAGAGCAAGAAGGTGGCGTGTGAAGCAGGCAGGCTGAAACAGACTTCAAAGACTGTTTCGGGAGACCCTGCAGGTACAGCGAGTGACGGACAGTGGAGAGGGTGAGGTTGCGCGAGGTCCTTGATGCTGTTGAGAAGGTACATTGCAAACCAGAGCTGCGAGCAGGCTGATTTCACTCTTCGTTAGTGGTGGCACAGACTGTAAAATATTTAAGTTCATATTCTAAATATGTATTCCTGGAGTAAATAAATAATTTACTGTTCAGGTTATAAATTATTTACTTAGTTATTCTAAATATATGTATATACTATTTGCATTTTGCTGGAAGTAAAACAGGTAGACTGATGGTCTTTAAGGGATCCTAAAAGAAAAAATAAATAAATCAAGACTTAAGCTACAAGAGGAAGTGTTCTATTAAAGAGAAAGAGAGAGCAGAAGATAGCCCCAAATACATTGCCTTCCTTGTAGAAAATATCGATTTTATCTGATAACTCCAGTGCCCAACATGAATTTTGTGGATTTTGTTTGAAATTTTTAAGTTGGGCTTCTGGATTAGAAAATTCGATATTACAAAAAACTTTTAAAAAAATTACTTTAATTCCTTAAGGCTTGCTGTGACTTCAAAGCAATAGGTAAGATACTGTCCTGTTCGGGTTGGGGGCACCATCTAACGGGCTTTGGGGCCGGTTCATTCATTGGAATCACTCTGTCAAAGATTTCAGATCCCCAGAAATGACTCGGAGAAAAGCTTCTTCTTGAATAACCTTGCTTTCTTCTTAAGCATATTATCTGTTGATTGGACAAACAATTCAGACTCATTCTCTTGGCAAGCGGAATTCTGAGTCAGAGTCATTTGGGGACACATCTGTTCCCAATATCAAGCATGGAATCATGCCTTCTTGCCTCCCACACACAGGCCTGAATGTACCCTCAGCATGGCCAGTGGGAGTTAAAGTCTACGGTGATTAAGGGTGTGGATCTGCTGCACAAGATTCTCATCTCAATCCTTGAGACAAAGCCTGGACATTGAGTTAAAAAGGAATGAGTCCTCCCTGTGTGCTCACAGAACTTACTTCACACTGCATACTAACACGGAGAAGGCAGTGGCACCCCACTCCAGTACTCTTGCCTGGAAAATCCCATGGACAGAGGAGCCTGGCCGGACACGACTGAGCGACTTCACTTTCACTTTTCACTTTCATGCATTGGAGAAGGAAATGGCAACCCACTCCAGTGTTCTTGCCTGGAGAATCCCAGGAACGGGGGAGCCTGGTGGGTTGCCATCTCTGGGGTCACACAGAGTCGGACACGACTGAAGTGACTCAGCAGCAGCAGCATACTAACAAGATCATAGGCTCTTGAGATCTCCCTGTTTTATCTGGTGATCTTGGGCAAGTTAATGTTTACGGGCCTCAGTTTTCTGATCTTAAAAGGGTGATAATATTGGGTTGGCCAAAGCATTCATTTGAGTTTTTCCATAAGATGCTATGGAAAAACCTGACCAACTTTTTGGTCAACCCAATAATATTACATACCTTATGGGCTTGTTATAAGGAAAGGATGAGTTAAATCACACAAAACATGGGAGTAATGCTTTACACATAATAAGTGTTCAATGAAGGTCAGTTAGCATCATTGCTGTTACTGATACATAAGAGTTTTCTCCATTAACTTTTGAGTTTTATTTTAAAAAGCAATTTTCCTTATTAATTTTGGTAGCTAGCTGGGTATTCATCATGTGTGTGAGCTCAGTCATGTCTGACTCTTTGAGACCCCGTGGACTGCAGCCCACCAGGCTCCTCTGTCCATGGGACTTCCTAGGCAAGAGTACTGGAGTGGGTTGCCATTTCCTCCTCCAGGGGATCTTCCCCACCCAGGGATCGGACCTACATCTCTTGCATCTCCTGCATCGGCAGGCAGGTTTTTAGCACTGAGCCACCTGGGAAGCCCCAACAGGCCATGTCATACAATCAATAAATATTTACTAAATGAATGAATGAATGGGTATATATGAATAAATAATGAACAAATGAGCACATGTCATGGGGTCAGCACTCTAGTACAGTGTGAACCCTGAATAGTTAAGAAATTTTTGTCTTGCAAAGTTTGTCTTCCAAACTTGGCTGGAAATTGAAAAGACAGTATCTGATTTCCCTATGCCATAGGCTAGAAATCTGTAAAAATTGATACCCTCATGAAGGAGAAAATCTTGAACTTCTTGATAACCTTCTTACGTTACTTTGTTCGGTCTTGCTTACAAGGTTCCTACCAGTGAACCCATATTACGGACAACAGTCTTCAGGTGACACAGTTGTGGAGAGCGGGACTCTTTCCCAGGCTTGATTGCACTTAGCACTCTCCAGGAACTCTGGAGTCACTGTGGTTTCCAGTCCTTCCCTGGATTATAGTAACCTCGCTACCAGGAAACCCTCTAGGACATGAAGTCTGATGAGGGTATAGCTGGTTAGAACTTGTGGCAGTCAGTGAGGGGAAGCAATGGCAATCCTTCTCTCTGAACTTTCTGTAGACAACCCAAGGCCCAGATCTGGGTGCAGCTTAATCCAGTTGTCAACCTGTGAGTGGGCAGGGGAGGTGCTGCCTGGACCAGGGCCAGTGAAAAATCTGTGTTATCAGGTGCAGATCACGATGGTAGGGGAGGAGGTAGCCTGTCTTATCAACAGGCAACAGCATCCTCAACTTGAGTGTCAGAGGGGAGCATGGAAGTCACCAGAAAAGAATCTGTCCTGGTAAGACAAAAGAGAGGCTCTCTAGTTCTGCTCATCTCTGCCTGGATAAGAAGGGCGCCGAGAATAGTACTTACTTTAAGCTTTAATCTGCCTGGAAGTCATTCTTGGTGCTCATCCTCATCCTTTCCTGATACTCACTTTACCCTGGGCCTTGCCAAGCCAGGGTCATTCCCAAAGGGAAAGCGTGATGGACACAATAGAGGAGAGAGAGAGAGACTTAGGGGCGCAATGGTGGGGACCTCCACTCTGTGCAACAGTTGATTGTGAAGCTGTATCAATGTTTTGATGTAAATGACCGTCATGTCAAAATACCCTTGTCTCAATTCTTTTTATTTTCAGCCATGAAGTTCCTAATAAGAATTTATGTGCTTCAATACATGATTAATAGAAATCATGCTTTATGTCACTAAATTATTTGCTATCTATTGAGAGTTCAAAGTTCTCATAGCTTTTAACTCTCTTGCTGCACCACGCAGGTTGCAGGATCATAGATCTCCCACCAGGGACGTAACCTGGGCGCTGGCCTTGGAAATGAAGAACCCTACCTCCTGGACTGCCACAGAATTCCCTCCAAGTTCTCACAGCTTGTTGCCACCTCTTTCTTGTTTTTCTCTAAAAAATTTTTTGATCTTTAAGAGTTAAAATGCTAATAGTTCTTTTCTTTAAGATAGTGAATGATTTTTATTTTCTTTTGTGTGCTTTTGTGTACTTTCTAAATATCATACAAAGAACCTCCATCACTGTAGTAATCAGAAAAGGCTATTAAAGTCATAATGGGATTGCAAAAGAAAAGCTTACAATGCTTCCCGTGAGGCTATCTCTGGCTCTCCTCCACGAAAACATTCTCTCTCTGCGTGTGAGTCACCAGAAATTGCTCAATGCTTTGTTGTTCTTATTTCCATCACATCTCTTTTACATGGCCTCACCTCATTCATCACCTCTGCTTCTACTCTTAAGATAAGATAGCTCATGGAGGGAAAAAGAAAGATGTTATTTGTCACTGAAGAAGTCCGAAATATGTCTTCCAACTTTGTAGCCTTGATTGCTACTCTAGACACTCTACTGTGCTTTTTACCCTCCCCCATCTGCTCAAGGAACATTTCGTGGCTGGCCCTGGAGCTGAAGGAGGAGAGCCAGGTGCCTTCCCACGCCCTCCCCGCCTCCGCCGTCATCTCTAGTCCGGGTGTCAGCAACCCTGCTTCTTCCTCCCATCACCAAAATGTGCTTGAAATGCTGCTCGAGCTACCATAGCAGTTCGGCCTGGTCTAGCCATTAGCTCATGGCAACCAGTGTCCTGTCTCTCGTGTTTATTTCTTAACAATTTAGAAGACAGCAAAGATGCCTTTTCTCTCCTCCTTACATTTTTCTGTTTCCACTGCTGACTCAACATCTGGGCTGTGAGTTGCTTGGGGAGTGTTGCTGGCCTGGTAAGCAACTTGTCTGCCTTCTCCACCCCTGAGTCTCTCTTTGGGAATTGATCCTTGGCTTTATTGAACGTGGTCCCCCACTATATGAAGCATCTGGGTGTGGCTGGGGCTTCACCGGACCTGATTCTTCTCTCTCCCGTCCTTTTTTCCTCTTTGCCTTTTGCAAAGAGAACCTTGCTACATCCATTCTCATTAAAGAACATTCACAGTGAGATTGCTGGAAAGAGATTTCAGTCAGTCTCCTAGGAAGGAGATGGACAACAGCTGCCCATTTAGAAAGGGAAAATGTGCATTAGAGACTCAGATATTCCACACTGCAGCTCCTGAAAACCCCACTGAGAGAAGACTGTCCTGACTCTGTTTAATCAATGCCTTTCTCCTATTAGATGTGGCATGATCGGTGAAGAGGCATCTAGTGTTCTCTGCGGGAACACCTTCCCCTTGTCCAACTACCTGGCTAGACTCTACCCATCCTTCAAGATTCAGTTCAAACACCTATCTTCTTGAGAATTACTTTTTCCTGCCTTCACTCCAGTAAAGACTTTTCTCCATGGCCCACTCCTCTTTAGCTCCAAACCTACAACACCCTCTTTGCCACAGTCCTCACTGAGAATGTGAGCACATTCAGGAAACGTGCTGTGTCTTCCTTTCCTTTTTACCCTTGATGTCTAGCATGAGCTTGGAGCACGTAGCTGTTTAGAGCAGTAGAATCAGCAAGTGTGGGTTGGATGGATAAAGCTTTGTGGCTCTGATCACTCTGTTGAAGTGTCAAAGACAGAACCCAGGGCAGGGGAGAAGGCCACACCGTCACAAAAATTCCTCACTTGATTCACGTTCCCAGTTACCCAGTTACATCTCTTTCTTACTGGACAGACGAGCTGCCAGTATGAACAAGTTTTCCTGAAAACGAAGTCCCTGCCTGGCCTCAGGGCTCCGCAGCAAGGTCTTCATCCTGGAAAGGGCTGCACCGCGCTCTGTTCTTCATGCCAATGGTCAGCCCGTAGCCATCTGATGCGACTTTCATTTCTGTCACCTTTCTGATTCTTCTAGTGTTGGCACGAGACGAGTGGGTAAGAGAAAAGTCTCTCATGTTCCACGGCAGCTTGGCAGTCACCCCAGCTCAGGAAATCCGGAGGCCATCCCAGCTCTGCCTGTGCCGTGGCCTAGCTCCAAGTGCTTTAGTCTAAAAACTGAGCTCCGTCCCTGCCGAGTCAACACAGGCACTTTGCACACACTCTCTCATAGGCTTTGTGGACAGCGTGTCCCAGAATAGGAACACCAGCTCTCTACGGGCTCCCTGAGATCATCATCATGTTTTTCAAGGGAAGAAGGTAACAGCCAGCAAAGGGCAGTGATTGCCCGAGGACACAGATCATCGAGTAGTAAAAACGGGAGCAAAACCAGAGGCCGGATCTCCTGACCCCCGTCTAGGGCTTGATCTGGATGCCTTGGGCTGAATGTTCTAGCCTGGAGGAGTGTTCATGGCTGAGCATGGACTGGGAAAGAAAAGAGTAAGCTTCCCCACTACCCAAATGGAGGTGGAGACAGGGAGAACTCCACAAACTCTAGCATCTGACCGTAGGCAGCTATGGAGTCTCTCTGGACCTTGGTTTCCTTATCTTTGAAGTACGGATGATAACAGCCACACTCCCGACTGTTTGCAGGTGAGGTGACATCATGTCAGACAGGGCCTGCCACAGCACTGGCTTGGGGATGATGCTCCGTGAGCAGGGCCTGCCATCATCAAGGAGCAGGTCGCCCAACTCTGCTCCCCTTCCAGCTCCAGAGAGCTTCCTGGGGGCAAGCGAGGCCGCAGCCCCCTGGCTTCCAAGCAGCAGCTCAGGACACGTGTATAAAGGGCTGGAGAAAAATCCAGTGTGTGTGAAAGCAGCCAAATTCCCTGAAAGCCTGCTTATTAGCACTGTTTACTCATAGCCCTTCCTCTCCTCTCTCCCAGCAAAACACTAGAATCTGACTTGAGGTACCGCCCTGGGAAGGCAGGGCCTCGCGTGGGTTTCAGCAGGGCTGCCTCGTGCATAATGCATCCTGGTCTCCAAAGGGGGCCTGGCTGGCTGCCCTCTCTCCGCTTCCCTCTGTATCTCCCATCATTATCCATAAAAGCCTTCATTATGGTTTGGGTCCCCTTTATTGCACATATAAATAAAATCTGACAAAATTGTAAGTAAATCCTTTAGTGGTAAAAGCTGAGAGGAGAGGGCAAAAATTAATTTTATGCATGAAGAATCTCATTAAGCAGCTTCACAGAAATAAAAGGAACTGGCATCGGAGACTGGCGGGGTGCAGGCTTCTCCAGAGCACGGGTCCCACGGCCTTGG
>NW_011494761.1:701018-717638 GCF_000754665.1 Bison bison bison | reverse complement strand
AGCCTAGCCCCAAGGCTCTGAGAAAAGGTGGCCGCAGCCGGCCCGGGCTCCTCGGCTTCTCAGTCGCTCAGTGTGTGCAACTGTCTGCGGCCCTGTGACCTGCAGCAAGCCAGACTTCTCTGTCCTTCACCATCTTCCAGAATTTTCCCAAACTCATGTCCATTGAGTCAGTGGTGCCATCCAACTGTCTGTTCCTCTGCCCAGTGCCAATCTTAACTCCCGTGTGATGAAGCATAGGGTGTAGCAGATCCAGAATTCATCTGCTAGGGAAAAGAAATATACGGTAGATTCCAGTGCTCTGCCAGGGAGGTCCAAGCATCAGGGATTAATTCCAAATCCATTCTCAATTGATGGATATTATGCATTTTTTAACTGCGGTTTTTCTGATTTTGATCCATATTCTATGGAATCAATGATCTATTTAAAGGGGTTTGTTTCCCCTCCTGAAAAAGGAGTGGTTGACATAAAGACAAAAGCAATGGGTTCAGTTCCTCTCCTCCCACCAGCTTTCTGCTTTGAGCCATTGGATGTTCTAGTCCATGCCGTTCATAAACACAAGATGAGTCTGCTTTACATGTAAAGTAACTCTCAGCTGTTTGTATTTCAGTGAGCAAGGACCATTTCAGGCTCAAGTAGCTTATTGCTGAGTTTTGATTGGTTGACTCTGTGTGTAAATGCAACAGATTTTAACACATAGTACAGCCTCAAGCCCAAGCTGGAATCAAGATTGCCTGGAGAAATATCAATAACCTCAGATGTGCAGATAACACCACCCTTATGGCAGAAAGGGAAGAGGAACTAAAGAGTCTCTTGATGAAAGTGAAAGAGAAGAATTTTAAAAACTGGCTTAACACTCAACATTCAAAAATCGAAGATCATGGCATCCGGTCCCATCACTTCATGGGAAATAGATGGGGAAACGATGGAAACAGTGACAGACTTTATTTTCCTGGGCTCCAAAATCACTGCAGATGGTGACTGCAGCCATGAAATTAAAAGATGCTTACTCCTTGGAAGGAAAGTTAAGACCAACCTAGACAGCGTATTAAAAGACAGAGACACTACTTTGCTGACAAAGGTCCGTCTAGTCAAAGCTATGGTTTTTCTAGTTGTCAAGTTTCAGTTCAGTTCAGTTCAGTCCCTCAGTCGTGTCCGACTCTTTGTGACCCCGTGGACTGCAGCATGCCAGGCCTCCCTGTCCATCACCAACTCCCAGAGTTCACTCAGACTCATGTCCATTGAGTTGGTGATGCCATCCAACCATCTCATCCTCTGTCATCCCCTTCTCCTTCTGCCCTCAATCTTTCCCAGGATCAGGGTCTTTTCCAATGAAACAGTTCTTCACATCAGGTGGCCAAAGTATTGGAGTTTCAGCTTCAACATCAGTACTTCCAATGAATATTCAGGACTGATTTCCTTTAGGATAGACGGGTTGGATCTCCTTGTAGTCCAAGGGACTCTCAAGAGTCTTTTCCAACATTACAGTTCAAAAGCATCAATTCTTCGGCGCTCAGCTTTCTTTATAGTCCAACTCTCACATCCATACATGACTACTGGAAAAACCATAGCCTTGACTAGACGGACCTTTGTTGGCAAAGTAATGTCTCTGCTTTTCAATATGCTGTCTAGGTTGGTCATAACTTTTCTTCCAAGGAGCAAGTGTCTTTTAATTTCATGGCTGCAGTCACCATCTGCAGTGATTTTGGAGCCCTTAAAAATAAAGTCTGACACTGTTTCCACTGTTTCCCCATCTGTTTCCCATGAAGTGATGGGACCGGATGCCATGATCTTCGTTTTCTGAATGTTGAACTTTAAGCCAACTTTTTCACTCTCCTCTTTCACTTTCATCAAGAGGATCTTTAGTTCTTTTTCACTTTCTGCCAGAAGGGTGGTGTCATCTGTATATCTGAGGTTATTGATATTTCTCCTGGTAATCTTGATTCCAGCTTGTGCTTCCTCCAGCCCAGCATTTCTCATGATGTACTCTGCATGTAAGTTAAATAAGCAGGGTGACAATATACCGCCTTGACGAACTCCTTTTCCTATTTGGAACCAGTCTGTTTTCCCAAGTCCAGTTCTAACTGTTGCTTCTTGAACTGCATATAGGTTTCTCAAGAGGCAGGCCAGGTGGTCTTGTATTCCCATCTCTTTCAGAATTTTCCAGAGTTTGTTGTGATCCACACAGTCAAAGGCTTTGGCATAGTCAATAAAGCAGAAATAGATCTTTTTTCTGGAACTCTCTTGCTTTTTGGATGATCCAGCAGGTGTTGGCAATTTGATCTCTGGTTCCTCTGCCTTTTCTAAAACGAGCTTGAACATCTGGAAGTTTACAGTTCATGTACTGTTGAAGCCAAGCTTGGAGAATTTTCAGCATTACTTTATTAGCATGTGAGATGAGTGCAATTGTGTGGTAGTTTGAGCATTCCTTGGCATTGCCTTTCTTTGGGATTGGAATGAAAACTGACCTTTTCCAGTCCTGTGGCCACTGCCGAGTTTTCCAAATTTGCTGACATATTGAGTGCAGCACTTTCACAGCATCATCTTTCAGGATTTGAAATAGCTCAACTGGAATTCCATCACCTCCACTAGCTTTGTTCATAGTGATGCTTCCTGAGGCCCACTTGACTTCAAGTATAGATGTGAGAATTGGACCATAAAGAGGGCTGAGAAACAAAGAATTGATGCTTTTGAACTGTGGTGTTGGCGAAGACTCTTGAGTGCCCCGTGGATTGCAAGGAGATACAACCAGTCAATCCTAAAGGAGATCAGTCCTGAATATCCATTGAAAGGACCGATGCTGAAGCTGTAGCTCCAATACTTTGGCCACCTGATGCAAAGAACCGACTTATTAGAAAAGAACCTGATGCTGGGAAAGACTGAAGGCAGGAGGAGAGTGGGACAACAGATGATGATATGGTTGGATGTTATCACCAACTTGATGGATATGAGTTTGAGCAAGCTCTGGGAGATGGCAAAGGACAGGGAAACCTAGCATGCTGCAGTCCACAGGGCTGCAAAGAGTCAGACATGACTGAGCAACTGAACAACAGCCTGAAGAAAAGATCAGGTTTTAAGAAAATATTGTTTTCTTATTTTCCAGCGTGGTGTTCATCTCATAAAGCGTAGGCAATCAGAAATAATGGGAACTGTATTGGATATCAGAGAAAACAAGCAATAGCAACAATAATAAAGACAGGAGAGAGCATCCTTCAATAACAGTCCCTTATTGATGCTAAACTGTTCCAGAGAAACTCCATCTGTAAATCTCTGAAACGTACTGAGAAGACACTCAACATTCTGCCACTTGCCTCTCTGGCTTCAACAGGACAGAAATAGTATTTGGATAACGTCAGTGGGGAATTGAATTCAGAAGCAGCAGGAAGTTCAGATTGAGTTCGAATCCCAGTTCCATCTCTTAGCCGGTCTGAGACCTTGTGTGACACAGGTATCCTTCTGGGCCTCAGTCTCCCCCACGTTCCTTTGAGGGCTGTGGAAAGCTCGGCAGCCTGTTCTAGCAGAGGCTCTCCATGAACGGCAGCTGTTCCGAGTCTCAGGGAGCTGAGACTGGATGTATAAGGGGAACCAGATTGTAATCTCTGGGTCTCTTCCAACCACTTGTGTCTGACTCCTCCCTCATCTCACTGCGTATCTCCTGCTCCATATGTCATGCCTTTGCTTTGATCAAAGCACCACAGTGATTAGAATAAAGAGCAAACACATTTTTGAAATGTCAGCCCCAGAGCATTGTTTGGATATGGCTTCCAAGTTCCTTTCCAGATTGTTTTCAAAGAATTCAATTTTCTTTCTTAACTATGCTTGCTGATCAAGGCACCTGCTTCATCGGTTGGGAATGTCTTTGGCTTTATAAAACTTTCTTCATCATAAGCCCCCACTTAATTGCCTTGTTCTCCATTGCTGGGTTTGCCTTTTGTTTTGTCTATGAGCAAAAAAGGTATTATTTTAGCTATTAATACCTCATTTAAAATGAAAAAAAAAACTTCTAAAATCTAACTAACTCTCACGCCTACCACTTATTAGAGAAATATCCACAACATTCTGTGTAAGTTGTTTGCCGCTGTTTATGCTTGAATGCAGACTTAACACTTTGAAAAATACTTTCTTCCTAGATCCTTTTTCATGCTTGTCTACCTCATTGAAACATTGCTTGACAAAGGTGAAAGAAACTTCAGGGTTTTCCAAACCAGCTGTACATCCTACCTTTTGTAGGGAGTTAGGAAAAAAAACAGCATCTTGGAACTCACCAGCACCCAGTATAGCTTGGGAATTTCTTAAATTACCCATGTCCAACTGTTTCATGAGTTTGTATTTGGAGAACATTGAGCTAGTCCAAACCCCAATTTCATAGTTAAGGAAATTAAGAGACAAAAGAGTGAAGACAACGGTCAAGGTGGCTCAGCTGGGCAGTGGCAGGGCAGGCATCTGACTCCCAGGGCCATTCTGAATCCCACTTACATACGGCTCCTTGAGACAATTGGTTTTGATACTATTATCTCTTTGGGAATTTCAAAAAGCTTTCTTTAACATGTGACTGAAAATGTAGACTCTAATGCTTATTCTAAATCATAGAAAAGAACATTGCAATATCATAATGGCAAAAAAAAAAAACAAAACACAGGTCACTGGGTAATATGCTTCCAAAAGAACCCAAGAGATTCTCAAGAGAAAATGGACAAGACTTAGGAAATTCCTTGAATGCACCTCACTTATCTGACTGACTCACTGGGCCCTGAGATGACCAACCAAGCTATCGTTGCTCATTTAACCACCGCTGGTCCAAGTGCTGTGGAACCTGTGCTGTGAGTGGTCACCCTGTGACCCAGCTGGTTGAGCCAAGGTGGAACAAAGACGCCCTCTCACAGATCTTTAAGACACCAGGGTACGGCAGTTGGTGGAATCCAGCCGCTCCTTCCCTTTCATTTTCCATTCCTGCCTTCTCCTCTTCAGACTGGGTCTGGAGAAGCAGCTGGGATAGGCGGGAGCACCGTCTCCCAGTGCTTGCAGCGCAGCTGGCCTCAGGGCTGACGGTAACTGCTGACCCTGCCCTCAGACTCTTCACGCTCTCTGGGTGGGTGGCAGCCTCTGCTCCTCTCTGGTTTGTCTTAGCTCTCCTTTTCCATGACCGTTTCAGAAATTAATCCCTTTGTATGTTTCCAAAGTTTGAATGTCTTGAGTTCCCCTGAAGAAGTTTAATGTAAAGACAATTGGTTTACAAGGCCTTATTAAATTCTCAGCCTCAACTTCCTCATGGGCAAAATGGAGAGCTTAACCATGAGCAAGGTATTTGGTCACCAATACAAGTCACTAATATTAACCTGACAACCCTCAGGGGCTCCAGGTTATTCCTAATTAGTAATAATCACTCCTAATTAGATCAACAATTTTGATACAGAAGTGTTTTTCTTATGAAAGATTCCAAATCCCTCTACATATTCAAAAACAAATATGCTCAGCTTGCAGAATTTGCAGCTTTTTAATCTATGTTCCAAAAGCGTCCTGTGTTAGAAGAGTATATTTCTTCGGTGTATTTATCACAATGTGTTGTAATTAGTCGTTTTTAGGTCCTTCTCTTTACCAGGTTTTGAACTCCTCAAGGCCAAATGCCATGGTGTATTTATCTCTGCATCCCCGAGAGCCTAATGCAATGCCTGGCCCATGGTAGCTGTTCAGAAAATGCTTGTTGACTGAATGAAGAAAAGGTCTCAGGCTTAAGAAGACAATGGTAGTCATGACAGCCAATACAAAACTCCTAGTTTAAAAATCATTACTCTGTCTTTGAGTTTCAGTTTTCCAAGTTACAAAGGAATGATAATCAGTCTTGTCCTCTTCCTGTCTGTCTTGTAACTCACACTGCTGTGGGTTAGAAACTTTGGCAGGGATAAGGCAAGAAGCCGTTCTGTCAAACTTGGCAACTTGCTATAAATTTGAAAAACAGGTCTATTCAGTTTAAAAAAATAACAAAGGGGCAATCTGGGCTTCCTCTTCTCTTCATTGGAGTCAGAAAGTTACAACATTTTTTTCAGGCTTCATTTTACTCCCCTCTGTTATAAGAGAATAGGGAAATCAACTTCGATGGGGATTTATTTTAAGCTGGTGCTCTACAGCGATGTGGCCATTTGCTGCAGAGGAAATTATTTACAAAAAAAAAAGAAAACCTCTGTAGAGTTTAGACGCACTTCATGGACTTTTTGGTTTAATGGTGGCTCCTATGAAGGTACAACTGATCTATACATTCATCCAATAAATAATTGTTAAGGATCCAGTAAATGAAGCCAAGATTTTTCTTTACAGTTAGTTTTGGAAATATAGCATGAAGTAAGCAGAAAAAGCTTCCTGGTCTTTGGAGCTTTAGCAGATATTTAATTCTCCTTTGCCATTGTAGTCAGCAGCTGTTGCAGATCAGCTTCTAGAATCCCTCAGGAGTCTCGTCTTCAGGCCCTGGCAGGTAGGCGTGGGCTGCCTTGAAGATTCCAGGGGAGAAAAAGCAGAGGTCGCCTGCTGTACCTCACAAGCTCCACCCTAAATGCATTCCTGCTCATCTTGCTGACTGTGAAACTGAACTCAAATAGAGCCTACCCGCTTTGATTTGCTCTTTTCTCTTAATGATTTCCAAAAGGTAACAGGAGAATAGAAAATAAAGGAACAAAAGAGGAAAAGAAGATACATCCTAAGTAGTTTTTAAACGATTCATCTGGAAAGCTTATGCACAGCTGCCTGTGTGACTGAAGGCCATTACCAGTTCCTGGAAGGATAATATCCCCACTTCCTATTTGCTGCATTTATCTTCTCTGCTTGGCAGGAGAAAACCATTCCGCTTTGCCTTGCAGGAGATCAGGGACCAATTTTCATCTCACCTGCTTTCATTCGAGCTCATCCCACCACCTAGTAGGGCGCTGGGCATGTAGGGTTCAGTAAATATTTATACTTTACTCAGCGGTGCTATTTTCCTGTGTACCAGTGAAAACAAGACAAAGTCACCTGAGTCGGAGCTCTGCAGTAGTGGCTCGGGGGACTCGAGGCATCGTTAGCAGAGCAGCACACCGCACCAGGCCAGGGTCACCCTTTCACAGTGAGTGTGACTCTTTCTAACCCCAAATCAATACTCTCGCTCGAATGTTTACCATTCCCGGATGACTTCTTGTGGAGCTTTGCAAAGAGCAGAATGACTCACTGGGTTCTGTCCTGACACTATGTGACCTCAGAAAAATTACTTTACTTGGTTGGACATTTATTTCTTTATCTGTGCAACTTGGAACAGATCATCTCTAAGAATAGAATGGGTGAGGATTTCTCTTGGTACCAATACCACTCTGTTGGCAGGTCCTGTCTGGAACATGGTATTTTTAAAAGTTGGGAGGCCACACTTTGGCTCAAAAATGAATATGATGTCTGTTGTCTGGGTGGAAGGATGAGTTTGCAAATTGAGGGTTGTGCATATACCAGCTGTGTTCTTACTAGGTGTGTGGCCATGGACAAATTACTAAATTGATTTTCTCATCTGTAAATGAGTATAATATTAATATCTACTTTGCAAAGTTGAAATGAGAATTAAATATGATGATCCATACAAAGCACTTAGTACAGTGACTGGATCCTGGTATACACCCAGTTCAGTTCAGTTCAGTTGCTCAGTCATGTCCAACTCTTTGCGACCCCATGAATCGCAGCACACCAGGCCTCCCTGTCCATTGCCAGGGTCCAGCCCTGGTGGATCCCGGGAATTCGAAGGGGAGACGGCATCGGCGATCAGGAAACAACAGCTTAATTAAACGTTAATTAAGGATATAAAGAGTAATAGAATAAGGATAGCTCAGCAGGAAATTCAGTGGAGAAAAGAGGCTGAATAATTCAGCCAGAAGGTGAGAGAAAGAATGACATGGGAAGACCAAGCTTCAATGAACAAGGCCCACACTTTATTTTCCAAAGTAGTTTTTATACCTTAAGTTATGCATAGAGGATAATGGGGGAAGGGGTAGAGTCATGCAGTAAGCCAGGCTTTCTCCCTGCAAACTTATCATATGCAAAAGTTTAGGTGATTTGCATCACCTTCTGGCCCAGAGGCCTGTTAACATTTTAAGACCCTTTCTTCAGAAAACTTATTTTTCTCTAAAGGTGATTAGTCAGGCGCCACCCTCCAAAAGCATTAAAGTTGCATTCCTACAGGCAAAGGTGTGGTGGGCTACAACAAGAAAAAGAATTAACTCAAGGGTCCAAGGTTACAAACATTAAAGCTACTACTTACACCAATTATATTAATCAATACACTGCCAGGGACATAGCAGGTAAGGGATATGGAGACTTAGCAGCAAACATTGGCCAATACAATTTCTAATCAATCTTTTAACTGCTCAAAGGAATCTGTATTTAGACAGTTTAGAACATCTCCTGCCTCTCACAGTTGGGAAGCTCTGAACAATCACATGTGGCCGGAAAAACCTATTCAGGAAGGCGAGAGGACTTCCAAAGGAGTTTGTAGGTTGAAACACTGTCACACCCAGGAATTATTAACTGGAGCTGTAAGTTAACTCTTTTTTCAGAGAAAGGTAGTGGGGGACAGCCCCCCATAAAGTCAGAGGTGTAGGTGAGAGCACAAAGCAGAAAGTAGGCAGACCCTGGTTTAGGGGGTAGATGCTCGAGAATTTCCAGGGGACTCCTGAGGCTCGATCCCGCCTTTGCGTATGCCGAGCCTCCTTCCTCATGACCTTTGCCAGGGGCGGAGCTCCTGCTCCCGGCAGTCCATCACCAACTCCTGGAGTTCACTCAGACTCACATCCATCGAGTGAGTGATGCCATCCAGCCACCAGTAAATGTTACCTAATGTCATTTTTGTTGCTGTTAATGTCACATTTCAAGTATGTATACCTAAGATCTCTTTCTCAAGTAGCTCAGCAGTAAAGAGTCCGCCCACCAAGCAGAAAATGTGGGCTCGATCCCTGGGTTGGGAAGATCCTCTGCAGAAGGAAATGGCAAACAACTCCCATATTCTTGCCTGGGAAATCCCAAGGACAGAGGAGCCTGGTGGGCTATAGTCCATGTGTCGCAAAAGACATGACTAGACATGATTAGCAACTAAAACAAACAAACAAAAGATCTCCTTCAGCACTGATATTTAATTATGATAAGCCAGCACTTGCACTTGATGAAAAGCAGTGGGTCAGCCTGGGCTTCCCTGGTGGTTAAGACTGCAAGGAATCAGCCTGCAATGTAGGAAACACAGGTTCAATCTCTGGGTTGGGAAGATTTCCTGGAGAAAGGGAATGGCTACCCATTCCTGTATTCTTACCTGGAGAATCCCATGGACAGAGGAGTCTAGTGGGCTACAGTCCATGGGGTCTCAAAGAGTTGAACGTGACTGAAGTGACTTAGCACACGTTAGAGCAACCTAAGGGCATGCATTGAAATATTTGATTTTGGATAATCTGTTAAGCGTCATTAGTGGTTTGACACTGAGTGTCAGGAGCAATCATTCTGCAAAGGAGGCCGCAAAGAAGTAAATGCTATTCCCATATCAAGTGGACTTCCAGGTAATGATTAATGCAGCTGGGATTCAGTCTTCTTTGTGCTTTTCATTTATTTATGAATTCTATAATTAGCCCATCCTAAAGGAGATCAGTCCTGAGTATTCATTGGAAGGACTGATGTTGAAGCTGAAACTCCAATACTTTGGCCACCTGATGCGAGGAACTGACTCATTAGAAAGGACCCTGATGCTGGGAAAGATTGAGGGCAGGAGGAGAAGGGCTTAACAGAGGATGAGATGGTTGGATGGCATCACCGACTCAATGGACTTGAGTTTGGGTAAACTCCAGGAGTTGGTGATAGACAGGGAGGCCTGGCATGCCGCTGTCCATGTGGATGCAAAGAGTCAGACACAACTGAGCGACTGAACTGAACTGATAGTGAATTAGAGACACTGTTGTAGATGCTGGAGATGCAATGGTAATTGAAGTGGACAAGATTCCTGCTCTCAAACAGTTTAATTCTGGTAAGGGCAACGGGCAAAAAATAAGCAAACAAATAAAGGTCAGTCTCAGATCGTGATGGGTGCTGGGAATCCAGTTACGCAGTCATGTGACCATGAGTACTGGACAGTGAGTGCTCAGCAAAGGCTTCTGCGAGAGCAAATACTTGAGCCGAATGCTGATTCATAAGTAGGAATCAGCTACCTGAGGATATGAGGAAACCTGTTTCTTGGGGACAGCAGGCCCTCGTGTAGGAACTTGTAATCAAGGAACAGATAGCAGCCCACTGTGGTTGGGATAGACTTAGCTCAGAGAAGAATGATAAGGGCCGAGATGGAGGGTAATGTCGGGTCTAATGGTTTGGGCATCAGAAGTCCTGATTAGAAGTTAAGATTTCATTCCAAATGTATTGATAAGCCATTTGAATGCTGTCAGCAGGGAAGCGCTCTCTGGTTTCTTTGTGGCAAATGGATGCTGGCGGACAAAAGCGGAATCAGTTGCATCAGTTGCCACTAATCCAGCTAAAAGCTGAAGGGGGTTGGAAGGTGCAGAGAATGGACAGATCTGAGATATGTGGCAGAGGTGGAGGTGAAAAGACCGGCTTCCAAGGGTGCGTCCCGTCTTACCTAGTGTGGCCTTTGCCCCATGTCTGGAAACTTCTCTAAGGCCCCAAGTCCAGTGTTTCCACAAGCGTTTTCCTTCGTCTGTAACTATTCTGCTTGCTGTTCTGGAAGCCTGCATGAATCAGTGCAGCTTTTCTGAGCATTTGTCTTGGAAAAAAGTGTCTTCCATGCAGCTCACATACTGAGAAATGGAATCGATGGGCAGCACCAGAATAAATGTCCACGCTGCTCTCTTGGAAGCGTTAGTATGGTTTCTGTTGTTCTTCTACAAGAAATTATTCAAGTTCACAGCAAGTGATTGAATGCCCATTAAGACACTCACTTGTTAGTGAAGGAACATGAAGGAACCTAGATTTTTAAGCCAAAGTGAAAGCGAAGTGAGAGAAGTCTCAAAACTTGTGACATTCCCACCTGCTTGACCGGCCCCGAGCGTGTGGGCTGCCTGCTTCCTAACCTTCCTTTAGAGCCCTAGAGATTGCATTTGTCAATTTGCAGGGACTAACTTGCTCAGAAGAAACTGTAATCCTGCCTTGCAGCGCCTTGGACTCTGCTACAGTGCTTTCAAGGTATTGGGCGTCCCTGCTGTTCTCCAGGAAGGGTTGAGAGGTCCAGCCCCTTGGCATCTCACGCAGATGGATGGCACAGCCCTCCTGCTACTGATTCTCCCTTATCTGTCACTGGCAGAACTCGCTACAGACCTGCTTCTCCAGCCTACTTTGACTTTCATCATGGGCAGATTGGCTATTTATTGGTATGGAATGTATAACTGGAATTTTCTAGAATTGGTGAAAATGTCACACAATGACTGTTTTATATCTGACTTCTTTTACTCAGCATAAATATTTCAGATTTATCCATTTGAATATTAATAGGTCTTTCAATGGGTGAGTAGTAAGTAATTCACTGTGTTTCTGTGTGTCTGTGTGTGTGCATGTATCACAATTCATCCATTCACCATTTTGTGGACATTTGGATTATTTCTAGTTTTAGGGTATTACCAGTAAAGATATTGTGAATATTTGTGTACAAGTTTTTATGTGCACACAGGCTTTTATTTCTCTTGAATAAATACCCAGGAATGAAATGTCAGTGTCATATTGTAGGCATATGTTTCACTTTTAAAGAAACTGAAAAATATTTCCCAAAGAAGTTTTACCATTTATCATCAGTCGTGCATAAAACGTCCAGCTGCTCTGTGTCATCCCAAACACTCGATGTGGCCAAAAACTGGTGTAGTCAGGCTTCCCAGCTCTGGTAACATACCTCCACAGTTCCTGATCCGGTGGAAAAGAGAAATCAAGCATCTCCTTTCTAATACCCTGTATAAAGCATCGGGAGATAATTCTACTAGCGTGCCAGTCACCGTCCTGTGATGTTCTTTAAGAGAGGAGAAATATAATCATGGGAATTTCCATCGTGGCCACAAAAAATAGGGGAGAGAAAGTTCCTCAAAGCTTGGAAGGGTTATTACCAGTGTAAGAGAGAGAAGGGATCTAGGCAAGCAGAACCCTAGACGTTACAGTATCTCCTCAAGTCTAAGGAGTTTGAGGGAGAGATAGTAGCAACATCCAGTAAAGTTCATGACTGACCCACAGAGCTGATGACATAAACCTGGCTCTCTCTGTCTATAAAGACCAACATAAGAAGGGGAAGGGTGGTTCTCAAGTTGCAAGACTGAAGTAAGGACCCTGTGTGATCACCCAGAAGTGCTCAATAGGTGGTAATAAATGTTCCTGGGAATAATTCTCTGCATAATTTTCTGAGCCAAGGGATAAACCAAGACAGCAACTTTTTAGTATGCCCTGAAAGCTTGAGAGTGCCTGCTGGGATTCATACTTTTACACTTATGACTTTTAGTTATGATTATAGGATTCTATCAGTGGATCATCTACATTGAGTTCAGTTCAGTTCAGTTGCTCAGTCATGTCCGACTCTTTGTGACCCCATGGACTGCAGCTTGCCAGGCCTCCCTGTCCATCACCAACTCCTGGAGCTTACTCAAACTCATGTCCATTGAGTCGGTGATGCCATCCAACCATCTCATCCTCTGTCATCCCCTTCTCCTCCTGCCTTCAATCTTTCCCAGCATCAGGGTCTTTTCAAATGAGTCAGCTCTTCTCATCAGGTGGCCAAAGTATTGGAATTTCAGCTTCCAGTAAACACTCAGGACTGATCTCCTTTAGGATGGATTGGTTGGATCTCCTTGCAGTCCAAGGAACTCTCAAGAGTCTTCTCTGACACCACAGTTCAAAAGCATCAATTCTTCGGTGCTCAGCTTTCTTTATAGTCCAACTCTCACATCCATACACGACTACTGGAAAAACCATAGCCTTGATGAGACAGACCTTTGTTGGCAAAGTAATGCCTCTGCTTTTTAATATGCTGTCTAGGTTGGTCATAGCTTTTTTTTTCCAAGAAGTAAGTGTCTTTTAATTTCATTTAATTGCAGTCACCAATTGCAGTGATGTTGGAGCCCCCCAAAATAAAGTCAGCCACTATTTCCATTGTTTCCCCATCTATTTGCCATAAAGTAACGGGATCAGATGCCATGATCTTCGTTTTCTGAATGTTGAGTTTTAAGCCAACTTTTTCACTCTCCTCTTTCACTTTCATCAAGAGGCTCTTTAGTTCTTCTTCACTTTCTGCCATAAAAGTGGTGTAATCTGCATATCTGAGGTTATTGATATTTCTCCCAGCAATCTTGATTCCAGCTTGTGCTTCCTCCAGCCCAGTGTTCCTCATGATGTAGTCTGCATGTAAGTTAAATAAGCAGGGTGACAATATACAGCCTTGACGTACTCCTTTTCCTATTTGGACTCAGTCTGTTGTTCCATGTCCTGTTCTAACTGTTGCTCCCTGACCTGCATACAAATTTCTCAAGAGGCAGGTCAGGTGGTCTGGTATTCCCATCTCTTTGAAAATCTTTCACAGTTTATTGTGATCTACACACTCAAAGGCTTTGGCATAAATAACATTTACATAGCATGGAATATAATAAGTTAGAGAGCTATTTCATTACCCCCCAATTAAAGCAAGCCTTAGCCCTGACATTCAGAAGGATTCTGTGTGTCTCTGTCTACTCCATTTTTTTTTTTTTTTTTACTGTTTTTAAGTCTGAAGCTCTTTCAAGAATGTGCTCAGTTCATGATGATATATGAAATGTTTAGTCTTCTCTGTACAATTGATGATTCCAGTTCCAGTGGCTGAGTTAGTGTGCAGATAGAAGTGTGATTTGTTAGCCTGAGGTACTGACTTGTCTTCTGTTTCTATGAGCCTGATCTTTCTTTGTATTTTTGTCTTTAGTGTGAGATGACATTTTTAATGTTGATATTAGTGATATTATATAATTACAGATCAGTGATGCTTTACGGCAACAAAGAAATTGCATGATTGGTATGGGATATTGGTATCTCTCAGGTGTTTATGAATTTAAACCAGTTACATTGTTTCCAACACTTATGAGATTTTAGTAATTATCTCATGAAACATATGAAATCGTTACTGTTATTAGGGAGTATTTCAATGAAAGGTAATGCGGGTGTTTGAATTCTGAATCAAAAAGAGGAAGATCACTTGAATTGCAGGGTTTCAATGCTGGCTTGGTGCCGAAGTGTTGAGTCTTTGGCTCACTGCACCCACCAGATTCCTGTCTCACCAAACTGCTGCAGTAGACCTGCGAGCTGGTCCGAGTTTCATCTGCAAACTCAGGCAGTTCTCCCAGTGCATCTGCTCTTTAAAGCCAGGCTCCTAGGCCTTGGCTTGCATTGCTCGTTCTTTCTTTACAAGAACTCCATGATCGGTTCTCTGTCACTTGACAGAAACAGGCTTCAGTTCCAGGTGCCGTGTTGCGTGGCTGTACCAAGACCACAGGGACTGTAAAGATGAAGGCACGCTACTGTACGTAGGCTGACTTGCCTGAGTGACTCACTCACATTCATTCTTTCCCAAGGCAGAGTGGCCTCTTTGCTCTGAACTTGAGGCTGCCCTGAATAAGAACAGCAAGTCAGGTCAGACACACAAGATGCTCTGCAAATGGACCTCTCCAACTGTGAGCATCAGGAGACTTCCAGGGCTCTCAGCAAGACCTGCTATCCCCCGGACTTGAATTGTCTCCGTGAACACCATCCAGTAGATCATGGAATATTTCCATATAAAGATTGAAACTAGCTACTATGCGTTTCATGCATTTCATGAACTCGTGGGGCGTTCTTGCTGTCTTTACGACACGATGACTCAGCTAAATACTTTCTGAGGATATTTGTGCTCAAAACTGTGGCTGCAACTCAGGGAGTCTACAAAAGCTAGAAAAAGTCATTCCCTTACTGTTTAGGAGTGAAAAACAGGATGAAAGCAGTCAGAGATTAACAAGGAGCAGAGTTACTGTACCCTGAGAGTGAGAACCTCAAACTGGGATTTTAGACACAGGGGTGGGTCTTCGGGCTGTGCTAGGTTTTCTGGGTGCTGCCCACTCCAGTATTCTTTCCTGGAGAATCCCCACGGAGAGAGGAGCCCAGCGGGCTGCAGTCCATGGGCTGCAAATAGTCAGACACGACTGAGCAACAAACATGTCACTTTCACTTTCGGCAAATCATGTCCCTCTCTGGACTGCACATGCCTCATATACACAATTAAGGTGTTACGCTGGCTGCGACACACCGCACAGAAGCGTGGCCAAGAGGAGCTCCCCCTCACCCAAGGTCAGGGGCAGCGGCCAAGAGTGCCAGGCTGCGACAGCCCAGGAGCGGCTGAGAGGAGCTACCCCACACCCGAGGTTGGGGCAGCGGCCAAGAGCAGTTACCCCACACCAAAGGTCGGGGCAGCGGCTGACAGGAGCAACCCCCTGTCCAAGGAGCAGAGGCTGCGCGGGGCCCAGGAGGGCCGAGAGGAGCTACTCCACATTCAAGGTCAGGAGGGGCGGCCAGTGAGGAGATACCCCTCGTCCAAGGTAAGGAGCAGCAGCTGCACTTTGCTGGAGCGGCCGTGAAGAGATACCCCACATCCAAGGTAAGAGAAACCCAAGTAAGACAGTAGGTGTTGCAAGAGGGCATCAGAAGGCAGACACACTGAAACCATACTCACAGAAAACTAGCCAATCTGATCACACAGACCACAGCCTTGTCTAACTCAGTGAAACTAAGCCATGCCCTGTGGGGCGGAGAGGTCTGACAGAATGTGGTCCACTGGAGAAGGGAATGGCAAACCACTTCAGTATTCTTGCCTTGAAAACCCCATGAACAGTATGAAAAGGCAAAAAAAATAGGATACTGAAATAGGAACTCCCCAGGTCGGTCGGTGCCCAATATGCTACAGGCGATCAGTGGAGAAATAATTCCAGAAAGAATCAAGGCATGGAGCCAAAGCAAAAACAATACCCAGCTGTGGATGTGACTGGTGATAGAAGCAAGGTCCGATGCTGTAAAGAGCAATACTGCATAGGAACCTGGAATGTTACGTCCATGAATCAAGGCAAATTGGAAGTGGTCAAACAGGAGATGGCAGGAGTGAATGTCGACATTCTAGGAATCAGCAAACTGAAATGGACTGGAATGGGTGAATTTAACTCAGATGACCATTATATCTACTACTGCGGGCAGGAATACCTTAGAAGAAATGGAGTAGCCATCATGGTCAACAAAAGAGTCCAAAATGCAGTACTTGAATGCAATCTCAAAAATGACAGAATGATCTCTGTTCATTTCCAAGGCAAACCATTCAATATCACAGTAATCCAAGCCTATGCCCCAACCAGTAACGCTGAAGAAGCTGAAGTTGCATGGTTCTATGAAGACCTATAAGACTTTTTAGAACTAACACCCAAAAAAGATATCCTTTTCATTATATGGGGCTGGAATGCAAAAGTAGGAAGTCAAGAAACACCTGGAGTAACAGGCAAATTTGGCCTTGGAGTACGGAATGAAGCAGGGCAAAGGCTAATAGAGTTTTTCCAAGAGAATGCACTGGTCATAGCAAACACCCTCTTCCAACAACACAAGAGAAGACTCTACACATGGACATCA
>NW_011494761.1:699511-700918 GCF_000754665.1 Bison bison bison | reverse complement strand
CTTTGCAGCCAGAGATGGAGAAGCTGTATACAGTCAGCGAAAACAAGACCGGGAGCTGACTGTGGCTCAGACCATGAACTCCTTATTGCCAAATTCAGACTTAAATTGAAAAAAGTAGGGAAAACCACTAGACCATTCAGGTATGACCTAAATCAAATCCCTTATGATTATACAGTGGAAGTGAGAAATGGATTTAAGGGACTAGATTTGATAGATACAGTGCCTGATGAACTATGGACGGAGGTTCGTGACATTGTACAGGAAACAGGGATCAAGATCATCCCCATGGAAAAGAAATGCAAAAAAGCAAAATGGCTGTCTGGGGAGGCCTTACAAATAGCTGTGAAAAGAAGAGAAGAGAAAAGCAAAGGAGAAAAGGAAAGATATAAACATCTGAATGCAGAGTTCCAAAGGATAGCAAGGAGAGATAAGAAAGCCTTCCTCAGCAATCAATGCAAAGAAATAGAGGAAAACAACAGAACAGGAAAGACTAGACATCTCTTCAAGAAAATTAGAGATACCAAGGGAATATTTCATGCAAAGATGGGCTCAATAAAGGACAGAAATGGTATGGACCTAACAGAAGCAGAAGATATTAACAAGAGGTGGCAAGAATACACAGAAGAACTGTACAAAAAAGATCTTCATGACCCAGATAATCATGATGGTGTGATCACTCACCTAGAGTCAGACATCCTGGAATGGGAAGTCAACTGGGCCTTAGGAAGGATCACTACAAACAAAGCTAGTGGAGGTGATGGAATTCCAGTTGAGCTATTTCAAATCCCGAAAGATAATGCTGTGAAAGTGCTACACTCAATATGCCAGCAAATTTGGAAAACTCAGCAGTGGCCACAGGACTGGAAAAGGTCAGTTTTCATTCCAATCCCAAAGAAAGGCAATGCCAAAGAATGCTCAAACTACTGCACAATTGCACTCATCTCACACGCTAGTAAAGTAATGCTCAAAATTCTCCAAGCCAGGCTTCAGTGATATGTGAACCACGAACTTCCAGATGTTCAAGCTGGTTTTAGAAAAGGCAGAGGAAACAGACATCAAATTGCCAACATCTGCTGGATCATCGAAAAAGCAAGAGAGTTCCAGAAAAACATCTATTTCTGCTTTATTGACTATGCCAAAGCCTTTGACTGTGTGGATCACAATAAACTGTGGAAAATTCTAAAAGAGATGGGAATACCAGACCACCTGACCTGCCTCTTGAGAAATTTGTATGCAGGTCAGGAAGCAACAGTTAGAACTGGACATGGAACAACAGACCGGTTCCAAATAGGAAAAGGAGTTTGTCAAGGCTGTATATTGTCACCCTGCTTATTTGACTTATATGCAGAGTACATCATGAGAAATGCTGGGCTGGAAGAAGCACAAGCTGGAATCAAGATTGCCGGG
>NW_011494761.1:693955-699411 GCF_000754665.1 Bison bison bison | reverse complement strand
CTGGAATCAAGATTGCCGGGAGAAATATCAATAACCTCAGATGTGCAGATGACACCACCCTTATGGCAGAAAGTGAAGAGGAACTCAAAAGCCTCTTGATGAAAGTGAAAGTGGAGAGTGAAAAAGTTGGCTTAAAGCTCAATATTCAGAAAACGAAGATCATGGCATCCGGTCCCATCACTTCATGGGAAACAGATGGGGAAACAGTGGAAGCAGTGTCAGACTTTATTTTTTGGGCTCCAAAATCACTGCACATGGTGATTGCAGCCATGAAATTAAAAGACGCTTACTCCTTGGAAGGAAAGTTATGACCAACCTAGATAGCATATTCAAAAGCAGAGACATTACTTTGCCAACAAAAGTCCATCTAGTCAAGGCTATGGTTTTCCCTGTGGTCATGTATGGATGTGAGAGTTGGACTGTGAAGAAAGCTGAGTGCAGAAGAATTGATGCATTTGAAGTGTGGTGTTGGAGAAGACTCTTGAGAGTCCCTCTGACTGCAAGGAGATCCAACCAGTCCATTCTGAAGGAGATCAGCCCTGGGATTTCTTTGGAAGGAATGATGCTAAAGCTGAAACTCCAGTACTTTGGCCACCTCATGCGAAGAGTTGACTCATTGGAAAAGACTTTGATGCTGGGAGGGATCAGGGGCAGGAGGAGAAGGGGACGACAGAAGATGAGATGGCTGGATGGCATCACTGACTCGATGGACATGAGTCTGAGTGAACTCCAGGAGTTGGTGATGGACAGGGAAGCCTGGCGTGCTGTGGTTCATGGGGTCGCAAAGAGTCGGACACGACTGAGCGACTGAACTGAACTGAACTGATACTAACACTGGGGCGCTGGTTTCCAATGTAATAGTGTTTCTGAAGACAGGTGATAGGAAAGGAGTTCTTCTTACTTCATCTCTTACCTGCGTTACCGATAGCGTGCTCTGTCCTGAGAGCTGGCCCTCGTCCGGTAGCACCCACTCTGGTGGTCTCTAAGTAACACAACTGCTACTCCTGTCTTCTCCCTGAGCTGACACGCTTTGAATCTTCTGCTCCATTTGCATCTTCATCTTAGTCTGGGAAACCGCATGCTTGTCTTCAGCCTCCTCTGTAGCCAGAGATGGCTAAGTCATCCGAATCTGATTAATGAAACGTAACGGAAAGTCCAGTGGAGTGACCTGGGGAAGTTTTTCTTTCCTTCTGTGCTTCTCTGTCCCCTCGTATTGCTCTTTTAAACATTCACGTGGTGAGCTGGGAGCTGAGATGAGTGCCTGGTCTGGCATCATGCTGAGCCTCTGAACTTGCTAGCCACCCTCTTCCAGACTTCCTGTTGTATGAAACAAACCAACAAAAAAGGCCTATTTCATCTTACAGTGCTGAAAATTGGGTTTTATGTTACTTGTATTTTAAACTATTCCTAACGGGTACAGCACACTATGAAGTAATATGTACATATAAAACTTCTTCATGATTTGAGGATAATTGGTGCTGAAAAAGGCCAGTTGATGTGAACCCATATATAGCATGGGCATCAACATCACCGGTGAATAAAGACAAAATGTTTAATTGGGATTTAATCTTGGAAAATGCAACTAAAATTGATGAAAATAATTTAATTAATACTTAACATTTATGTTATAATTATAACTTCAGGTAATAAAACCATTGTGACTTTTTTTTTAAACAGCTTCATAGAGGTAAAATTGGCATGTCACAGAATTTGCCCATTATGAATGTACACTTAGACAACTTTGAGTAAATTTACATAGCAGTATAATTATGCACATAATCCTGTTTTAGAACATTTTTCTCACCTTAAAATTTCCCTTATCCACGTTTTTAGTCCGTTTACGCTCATACCATCAGCCCCAGACAATCGCTGATCAGCTTTCTAGATCTATACTGTACTGTGAAAGTTGCTCAGGCATGTCTGACTCTTTGTGACCCTGTGGACTGTAGCCCCCCAGGCTCCTCTGTCCATGGGATTCTCCAGGCAAGAACACTGGAGGGGGTTGCCATGCCTTCCTCCAGGGGATCTTCCCAATCAGAGATCAAACCCAGGTCTCCCACATTGCAGGCAGATTCTTTACCTACTGAGCCACCTGGGAAGCCAAAGGTGCTTGTCTGCCGAAACCCAGGACCGATACCTGTACCTATAGATTGGCCTTTAACAGGTGTATGTGATCTTAAAATATTTGGTCTTCCTGTTCTCTAATATGGTATGCTTCTCAATTTCTATAAATCTTCAAAATTTTCCTTCAGAAATATTTTATAGCTTTCAATGCACAGGTTTTACACTTTTTTGTTCAAAATTTTCAGAAGCACTTATATTCTTTTTTTTTTTCTAATTTTATTTTATTTTTAAACTTTACATAATTGTATTAGTTTTGCCAAATATCAAAATGAATCCGCCACAGGTATACATGTGTTCCCTATCCCGAACCCTCCTCCCCGCTCTCCCTCCCCATACCATCCCTCTGGGCCGTCCCAGTGCACCAGCCCCAAGCATCCACCATCGTGTATCGAACCTGGACTGGCAACTCGTTTCCTACATGATATTTTACATGTTTCATTGCCATTCTCCCAAATCTTCCCACCCTCTCCCTCTCCCACAGGACCAAAAGGAAGCACTTAAATTCTTTTGGTGTGACTTTGAACATAATTTTCTTAATTGAATATTTGGATTTTTTTCTAGTATACAGAAATGTAATATCCACTCATCTTGCATTCTATATCTCCTTGAGTTTGGTTATGGACTCCAGTGGGTTTAGGGTGAATGCTTTAGAGTATTATGCATACAGGATCGCAGAGTTTGTAAGTAAAGACAGTTTTACTTCTTCCCTTTCTAGATATATGCCTACAATGCATTTTTGATCTGACCTCTGAACATTCCCCCAGTGTCAGCTCTGTCTGCTCCGCTCTTCATTCACTGCTGCCTGATTCACAACCTTTCCTTCTGTAAAGCTCGTCTGCTCTCAGTTCTGTCTCAGGACATTTGCACGTTATCCCTTTTTCCTCAACGTTCTTCACCCAAATCTTTCATGGCTGCCTCCTTCCATCATTTCCATCCTTCACATCTCAAATCAAAAACCATCACTTCAAAGTGAACTTCCCTGGTCATCCTGGGGAAGTCTGTCATCTCTATGACTGTTCTATATCATTCTGTAAACTAGTTTCCTCAGAACACTTACAGCCGCACAACAATCTCCTCTTTGTATGTATTTATGTTGTTGCCCAGCTCTCAACTTGAATGTCACCTCCTTGAAGGCAGTGGCCTTGGCTGTGTTTCCACCGCTCAATCCCAGCGCCTGCCTCATATTGGGTGTATTTCCTTTTCTTTTTCCTTCTGCTGTATGGTTGACAGAAGACAAAAAGAAAAATTAAAAGCATGCAAACAAAAACTATTCAAAAGACTGACTTTCATACATTAGTTACTGTAAAATGGACTGGAAATTATCACAGGGATTAACTATTCTAAAGGGAAGAAAGGGCATTAAACAAAAGTAAGTTGACACATTTTGATTATGTGTTGGAGCTTTGAAACAATACAGGACATAGTAATTTTGTGCATTCACACATGGGCCTGGGACCATTTGTCACACACACCTTGAAGTTTGAGGGAGCGCTATTCAGTTGCATCTGTGCAGATTCTTTTTTGTGAGTTAGAGAATTAAGAGTGCAAGCTCTGCATCTGAAAGTTTCTGTGAAGCTGAGACCGGCTTGTGGCGTACGGGGCTGTGGCTGGACCTTTGTTTTTCCCGCCTCTTTCCCTGTCATCTCCTGTCTGCTCATCCTGAACCGTCATGGGATGAGATGCTGTAGGGCTAGTGGTGCAGACTCAGAGCCACGGGGAGCACTCTGGTACAGGGTAGCACTCACCACTGGGCCCTCCAGATCATTCACTGGTTTCCTTGGTGTCATTCTCTTGTCAAGAAGCTCTGGGAATTCAGAGCATTTTTCCCCTTCAGCTAGACGCCACCAGAGTATCTGACTCTCTGGATGTGTCAGGCAGGCTCTGTAGTTAAATGGCTCAGCATTTCTGTTTGTCAGGGTGATATAAAATAAGGGGGGGAAATGTTTGCTTTGTGAAGCCCTGCCATAAAACCTTCAGGAAGGATTATACATCATCAGGCCTTTGATTCACAAAGGAAAATGCTCTGAAAGACAAAACATCTTTAGTGTCAATTTTCAACTAGGAGAAAATTGAATGAAATGAAGTTTGACATATGGAACAGTTTTCATAAGTTGTTTCAAATATAAGTCACAAGAAAGGTCACTTTGAGGATATGGTAGAAGCTCAGATGAGATGCTTCTAATAACCTGAACAGAGCCCAGAGCTGACTTGCTTCTCTGTGCCGGTGGGCCACGCTGTGGACCATGCTCAGTCAAGGAAGAACTGGGCTCATTAACCATTCGTGATTGCAGAGGGCTTCTGTAGAAAGGGAGGCTAAAACTAGCTCGGAAAACACGAAGGCAGACTCTCTCTACCTTCATTACCTAAGCCCATCCCTGGAAAACAACCTTTCACTAAACTCTCCCTCACCAGCAGCTATCACGTATGCGGCTAAAAGCTTAGTGAAATATGACCAGCACAGTCGCATTCCAGTCACATTGGAAAGTCAGCCTATGCCATCTACACTGCTGTGCTGTGATGAAACACAGTTTCACACAGAACCAAACACTCTAAGAGCATATTTCTCAGAAACTTTGGTCGTATGTACATTTTTGGGTGTTGATAAATAAGTATGATTAAGATCCAATCTCACCAAGTAGTCATAACTGGCTAATCTTGGTTCTAAATGCCATATGCAGCATGGAACGTTCATTTCAGATTCATTCTTTAAAGGAGTTAGGATTTTCCAAGCCACAGTTTCCAAACCGTGTGCTTCTTTGTGCAGTTATCAGATCAGATCAGTCGCTCAGTCGTGTCCGACTCTTTGCGACCCCATGAATTGCAGCACGCCAGGCCTCCCTGTCCATCACCAGCTCCCGGAGTTCACCCAGACTCATGTCCATCGAGTCAGTGATGCCATCCAGCCATCTCATCCCCTGTCGTCTCCTTCTCCTCCTGCCCCCAATCCCTCCCGGCATCAGAGTCTTTTCCAATGAGTCAATTCTTCACATCAGGTGGCCAAAGTACTGGAGTTTCAGCTTCAGCATCATTCCTTCCAAAGAAATCCCAGGGTTGATCTCCTTCAGAATGGACTGGTTGGATCTCCTCACAGTCCAAGGGACTCTCAAGAGTCTTCTCCAGCACCACAGCTCAAAAGCATCAATTCTTTGGCACTCAGCCTTCTTCACAGTCCAACTCTCACAGCCATACATGACCACTGGAAAAACCATAGCCTTGACTAGACAAACCTTTGTTGGCAAAGTAATGTCTCTGCTTTTGAATATGCTGTCTAGGTTGGTCATAACTTTCCTTCCAAGGAGTAAGCGTCTTTTAATTTCATGGCTGCAGTCACC
>NW_011494761.1:681701-693855 GCF_000754665.1 Bison bison bison | reverse complement strand
AGGAGTAAGCGTCTTTTAATTTCATGGCTGCAGTCACCATCTGCAGTGATTTTGGAGCCCAGAAAAATAGTCTGACACTGTTTCCACTGTTTCCCCATCTATTTGCCATGAAGTGATGGGACCGGATGCCATGATCTTCGTTTTCTGAATGTTGAGCTTTAATAGGTTAAACTAATTCATCTTATTCCTCATCACCTCCTCCCAGATTCATAATCTCCAGTTTCCTGATACTCACAATAATATGTAGATTTGTTTCTGTTGTCTGACAGTTGATGGAGCATTAAATAAGAAGAGATGACAAAGCCAGAATAGTAGCTCTCACTCCTGACTCACAACCTCAGCGAAAGCAAAAATGAGTAAATCAGTCTTCCCTTGGAGAGGGGTGGCTAGGAGCTAGAAAGGCAAAACCACTCCTCGTATGCTAGACATAAGGGGAAAAAGGGGCTTTCCGTTTTCTACTTGTCAGCACCTGTCACTGTCCCCTCCCCTCAGGCCTGACGCATTAGAGCAGGGGCAGTAGGGACTGCGCTTCGCTTTTTGACTGATAGCATGGCAAGCCGAGTCAGGGAGGACATTGGCCCTCCAGGTAAGAGCGGCCTACCCCCGCAAGTAGCACCAAGAAACAGGGGCGGGTTCAGAAGTGGACTGGACTCTCGCCTGGGATCCCATTTCCTGGGGCGTTGCCCGCCGTGCCTGAGAGCTGCTCTGATAGTGCTTCCGTCTCCCACGTGACCCAGATGCCCAGCCTTAGCAGATTGAAAGCATCAGGCCCTTTGGTACAAGTCAGGCTGATCGAGTTTACTCGAAAAAGAGAAAGCACACATTTTGCACAACATGGCACAACGTACACCCATTAACAGAGCTGCTGGTAGGGAGGCCAGAGCAGCTCCTACATGTTTCTCTTCCAAGAAGCTTTCCCTCGTTTGACGGAGTCTACCCGCGGCGAGGAATTTGCATGGAGTGGAAAGGGAGGGAGCGGCCATTTGTCTGCCGGTCATCCAGGTGGCTAAAGTGGAGAGGATGTCACACCCAGATCACGCTGCCTGGGGCACCCCTCGAGGGCAAGCAGGTTGCTGGACAGCAGCTCTGTTGTGTCTATAAAGCCTAAAGGCGTAGTAGGACCTGAAGCCGGGCTGGCTTAGCTTGACACGACTGAGCACGCCCGCTCCCATGCTCAGATTAGTTCTGGTCCTGTAGGATGACTGCAGACCTAGGATCCTCTTTCCTTGTGGAATTACTTTGAACTCTCTGCAGGAAATTTAATCTACTCATACAGCTTCTCTCATTTAAAAACAAAATTGATCAGCTGCTAATTATTTATCTAGACAGTTTCTTTACAAATTCTCAGAGCTCTGTCTTAACAATATTTTTCCTCTTATGAACTTGCTGTGTTAAAAAATAAACCAATGAATTTTAAAAAAGGAAAACAGAAAAAACTCTATCTTAAAATTTGCTTTTGGGATTATAAAGCCCAAGCTACTTCTTTGGTTGTTGTTATTTTTTAATAACAACTTTGTTGATGTGTGATTCACACACAATCAAGTCTCCCCTTGAAAACTGTACAGTTCAGTGGTTTTGAGTCTATTCACAGAGTTGTGTGGCCATACCACTACCTAATTCCGAAACGTCTTCTTCTCCCCGCAGGAAACCCCGTGAGCAGCCCTCGCATTTCCTACCCCTGGTCCCTGACAACCGGTACTGTGCTTTCTGACTCAGTTCTGCACGTTTCGTATAAATCACGTCACAAAAGATGTGTCTTTTGTGTCCAAATTCTTACACGTACTGTGTTTCAAAATGTATCCGTATCGTGGCAGATGTCAGTACTCTGTTCCTTTCATGTAACAAGTAACGCTCCCTACGTCACATTTTGTTTATCTGCTTATCAGTCGGTAGACAGGTAGGTCGTTCCCATTTGTTTAATATTATGGATAATGGTTCTATGTGTCATTTGTGTACACGCGTGTGCAAGCTTTTGCGTGGACTTTACAATTTTTCTAGGTAGGTACCTGAAAATGGAATTCTTGGGGCATATAACTCTGTGTTTCAATTTGGTGGAAAACGACAAGCCATTTTACATTTCTACCAACAACGAATAGGGGTTTAATTTCTCCACATCCTCATCAACACACTTATTGTTCATCTTCTTAATTTTAGACATCCTGTTGGGTTTGAAGAGGTGTCTCGTTGTTTTGATTTGCAGTGCCCTAGTGACTAATGATTTGGGGAATATTTTATTGAGATACAGTTGATGCACAGTATTATGTTTCAGATGTATAGTACAGTGAGTCATAATTTTTAAAAGTTACACTCCACTTACAGTTATAAAGTGTCGCCTACATTCCCTGTGTTATGAGTAGTCCCTGTAGCGTATTTATTTTATACACAGTAGCTTACACATCTCAGTCCCCTACGGCTGTCGTGCTGTCCTGCTTTCCCGTTCCCCATTAATAACCACTATCTTGTTCTTTGTATCTATGGGTCCCTTTCTTTTTTTGTTGAATTCACTGGTTTGTTTAAGTTTTAGATTCCACATATAAGTGATATCATACAGTATTTGTCTTTCTCTGTCTGACCATTTCACTTAACATAATATCCTTATTGCAAACGGCAAAATTTCATTATTTTTTATGCTTGAGTGGTATTCTTCTGTGTGTGTGTATCACATCTTCTTTATCCACTCATCTATTGATGGGCAGTTAGATTGTTTCTGCATCTTGACAATTATAAATAATGCTGCCCTGGACATTGGTTGGAATTTTCAGCATTTTTTCACATGCTTATTGAACATTTGTATATAGTTTTGGGGAAATAGCTATGAAATCCTTTGCCCATTTTTAAGCAGAGTTTATTTATTTTCTTATTTGGGGGTTGAAAAATTATTTATAAACTCTGAATAAAAGTTTATCAGATATATGATATGCAAATATTTTCTCCCATTCTGTAGACTGTCTTTTCACTTTCTTGATGATGTTCTTTAAAGCACAAGTTTCTTTTTTAAAAATTTTGATTGTCTAATTTATCTATTTTTAATTTTATTTTTTATGATGTTCAGTTCAGCTCAGTTCAGTCGCTCAGTCATGTCCAACTCTTTGCGACCCCATAAATTGCAGCATGCCAGGCCTCCCTGTCCATCACCAACTCACTCAAACTCACGTCCATCGAGTCAGTGTTGCCATCCAGCCATCTCATCCTCTGTTGTCCCCTTTTCCTCCTGCTCCCAATCCCTTCCAGCATCAGGGTCTTTTCCAGTGAGTCAACTCTTCGCATGAGGTTAGTGCTATATTTAAGAAGCCAATTCTTAACCTGAAATCTCAAAGATTTACAATTTTGTTCCCTTCTAAAAGTTTTTATAGTTTTCATTCTTCTGCATACATCTATGACCCATGTTGAATAAATTTCTGTATGTGGTAGGAAGACAATTTCTTTCCTTTTCTTCTGTCCTTCCTCATATAGATATCTAGTAGACCAAGTATCACTTGCTGGAAAGATCATTCTTTTAACCAAATTGTCTTGATATTCTCTGTCAAAAATCATTTGGCCATAGGAATAAGGGCTTACTTCTGGTATAAAACAATTTCTTGTCCCTTTATCTTCTGAAAATACCTTGATTACGGAGTATAAGTTCAAGTGTGTCTATCTTGAAAAACTCAAAACACATTCTCTGGACTAGAAATTATTTATCTCTGGTACTCGAGTCTTATTTTAGGTTATATTCTCCTAGAAGTAAATTCTAAGACCAGAACCCAAGGGTGAGTTGATTATTTAGGAATTGTAGGAAACATTGGTTAAGAGTGGAACAGAGACATACAGAAGGAAAAGAAGACAGTAAAGCTCAGGTGTTTCAAATCCAAAAAGGTGATGCTGTAAAAGTGCTGCACTCAATATGCCAGCAAATTTGGAAAACTCAGCAGTAGCCATAGGACTGGAAAAGGTCAGTTTTCATTCCAATCCCAAATGCCAAAAAATGTTCAAACTACCGCACAATAACACTCATCTAACACACTAGCAAAGTAATGCTCAAAATTCTCCAAGCAAGCTTTCAACAGCACGTGAATTGTAAACTTTCACCAGTTCATCTGGATTAGAAAAGGCAGAGGAACCAAATTGCCAACATATGCTGGATCATTGAAAAAGCAAGAGAGTTCCAGAAAAACATCTACTTCTGCTTTATTGACTACACTGAAGCCTTTGACTGTGTAGATCATAACAAACTAGAAAATTCTTAAAGAGATGGGAATACCAGACCACCTGAGATACCTCCTGAGAAATCTGTATGCAGGTCGAGAAGCAACAGTTAGAACTGGACATGGAACAACAGACCAATTCCAAATTGGGAAAGGAGTATGTCAAGGCTATATATTGTCACCCTGCTTATTTAACTTATATGCAGAGTACATCATGCAAAATGCTGGGCTGGGTGAAGCACAAGCTGGAATCAAAGTTTCCAGGAGAAATATCAATAACCTCAGATACGCAGATGACACCACCCTTATGGCAGAAAGTGAAGAACTAAAGAGCCTCTTCATGAAAGTGAAAGAGGAGAGTGAAAAAAGTTTGCATAAAGTCAACATTCAGAAAACTAAGATCATGGCATCCGGTCCCATCACTTCATGGTAAATAGATAGGGAAACAATGGAAACCACAACAGATTTTATTTTCTTGGGCTCCAAAATTACTGCAGATGGTGATTGCAACCATGAAGTTAAAAGATGATTGCTCCTTGGAAGAAAAGCTATCACCAACCTAGACAGCATATTACAAAGCAGAGACATTACTTTGCTAACAAAGGTCTGTCTCATCAAAGCTATGGTTATTCTAGTAGTCACGTATGGATGTGAGAGTTGGACTATAAAGAGAGCTGAGCACCGAAGAATTGGTGTTTTTGAATTGTGATGTTGGAGAAGACTCTTGAAGTCCCTTGGACAGCAAGGAGATCAAACCAGTCCATCCTAAAGGAAATTAATCCTGAATGTTCATTGGAAGGACTGATGAAGCTGAAACTCCAATACTTTGGTTACCTTTTGTGAAGAACTGACTCATTTGTAAAGACCCTGATTCTGGGAAAGATTGAAGGCAGGAGAAGGGGATGACAGAGGATGAGATGGCATCACCAACTCAATGGACATGAGCTTAAGCAAGCTCCGGGAGTTGGTGATGAACAGGGAAGCCCGGCTTGCTGCAAACTATGGAGCCACAAAAAGTCAGACACGACTGAGAGACTGAACTGAATTGAACTGAACTTTGGTTGCAAGTGGCAAAAACTAACTTCTTAAACAAAGCAGAATTGTACTGGCTCATAGGATTGGACAATGGAAAGAGGAGGGGGCAGCTGACCTTTGAAAGAACGGAAATTCCGACCTCAGTTACAATTATGATGTTTTTCTCTGCTTTGTGGCTCTTTTATCTTCAGCTCATCTAAGCAGAAGGAGCATACTTTTCTACTATTCTTGGCTCACTTTTAGCTGCACATTTGGAAAGAAATGAGCACTTCTCTGGCAGCTACAATTTAAAACATTCCCAGGGAGCACCACAATTTGGCTTACTTTGATAACATGTCCTGTGCTGACCATTCTGTCCTGAAGGATGTTGCTCTGGCCTGGTTCATGGTCACTCCCTATTTCCAGAGGGTAGAGGCTGTTATCATACGAAAAGGAGTAATGATGGGCAGGGGGGCTTGCCAGGTGGTGCTCGTGGTAAAGAACCCGCCTGCCAATGCAGGAGACAAGAGACACAGGTTCAGTCCCTGGAAGGGAAAATCACCTGGAGGAGAAAATGGCAACCCACTCCAGTGTTCTTGCCTGGAGAATCCCAGGGACAGAGAAGCTACAGTCCATAGGGTCACACAGAGTTGGACACAACTTAGCACAATGATGGGAAGAAGTAAAGAACCATTTCCCCCACAGTTTCCTCACAGTTTCCCCCACAGTCAGTCTCTCCCATCAGGAAGCTTCCATAAGGATTTTATCCTTATCCTTCAGAGGGCAGACAGAATGAAAACCATAATCACAGAAAACTAATCAAATTGATCACATGGACCACAGCCTTGCCTAACTCAATGAAACTATGAGCCATGCCATATAGAGCCACCCAAGATGGGTCATGTGGAGAGGTCTGACAAAACGTGGTCCACTGGAGAAGGGAATGGCAAACCACTTCAGTATTCTTGCTTTGAGAAACCCATGAACTATATGAAAAGGCAAAAAGATATGACACAGAAAGATGAACTCCCCAGGTCTGTAGATGCCCAATATGCTACTTGAGAAGAGTGGAGAAATAACTCCAGAAAGAATGAAGAGATGGTGCCAAAGCAAAAACAATACCCAGTTGTTGATGTGACTGGTGATGGAAGGAAAGTCCAATGTTGTAAAGAGCAATATTGCATAGGAACCTGTAATGTTAGGTCCATGAATCAAGGCAAATTGGAAGTGGTCAAACAGGAGATGGCAGAAGTGAATGTCGACATTCTAGGAATCAGCGAACTGAAATGGACTGGAAAGGGTGAATTTAACTCAGATGACCATTATATCTACTACTGAGGGCAAGAATCCATTAGAAGAAATGGAGTAGCCATCATAGTCAACAAGAGTCCGAAATGCAGTACTTGGATGCAATCTCAAAAACGACAGAATGATCTCTGTTTGTTTCCAAGGCAAACCATTCGATATCACAGTAATCCAAGTCTATGCCCCGACCAGTAATGCTGAAGAAGCTGAAGTTGAATGGTTCTATGAAGACCTACCAAACCTTCTAGAACTAACACCCAAAAAAGATGTCTTTTGCATCACAGGAGACTAGAATGCAAAAATAGGAAGTCAAAAGACACTCAGAGTACCAGGCAAATTTGACCTTGGGGTACAGAATGAAGCAGGGCAAAGGCTAACAGAGTTTCACCAAGAGAACGCCCTGGTCATAACAAACACCCTCTTCCAATAGCACAATAGATGACTCTACATATACACATCACCAGATGGTCAATCCTGAAATCAGGTTGATTATATTCTCTGGAGCTAAAGTTGGAGAAGCTCTATACAGTCAGCAAAAACAAGACCGGGAGTTGACTGTGGATCAGATTATGAATTCCTTATTGCCAAACTCAAACTGAAATTGAACAAAGTAGGGAAAACCACTAGACCATTTAGGTGTGACCTAAATCAAATCTCTTTCAATTATATACTGGAAGTGACAAATAGATTCAAAGGATTAGATCTGATAGACAGAGTGCTTGAAGAACTATGAATGGATATTCATGACACTGTACAGGAGGCAGTGATCAAGACCATCCCTAAGAAAAAGAAATGCAAAAAGGCAAAATGATTGTCTGAGGAGGCCTTACAAATAGCTGAGAAAAGAAGAGACACTAAAGGCAAAGGAGAAAAGGAAAGATATACCCATCTGAAGGCAGAGTTCCAAAAAATATCAAGGAGTGATAAGAAAGCCTTTCTAAGTGATCAATGCAAAGAAATAGAGGAAAATAATAGAATGGGAAAGACTAGAGGTCTCTTCAAGAAAATTAGAGATACCAAGGGAACATTTCATGCAAAAATGGGCATAATAAAGGACAGAAATGGTATGGACCTAACAGAAGCAGAAGATATTAAAAAGAGATGGCAAGAATACACAGAAGAACTATACAAAAAAGATCTTCATGACCCAGATAACCACAGATTGTGTGATCACTTGATTAGAACTAGACATCCTGCAATGTGAGGTCAAGTGGGCCTTAGGAAGCATCACTATAAACAAAGGTATTGGAGGTGATGGAATTCCAGTTGAGCTATTTCAAATCCTGGAAGATGATGCGGTGAAAGTGCTGCACTCAATATGCCAGCAATTTTGGAAAACTCAGCAGTGGCCACAGGACTGGAAAAGGTCAGTTTTCATTCCAATCCCAAAGAAAGGCAATGCCAAAGACTGCTCAGACTACTGCAGAATTGCACTCATCTCGCGTGCTAGTAAAGTAATGTTCAAAATTCTCCAAGCCAGGCTTCAGCAGTATGTGAACTGTGAACTTCCAGATGTTCAATCTGGATTTAGAAAAGGCAGAGGAACCAGAGATCAAATTGCCAACATCTAGAAAAATGGTACTGAAGAATTTGATTACAGGGCAGCAATGGAGAAACAGACATAGAAAATAGACTTCTGGACATGGGGAGAGGGGAAGCGAGGGTGAGAGGCATAGAAAGAGTAGCATGGAGACTTCTATTAGCATATGTAAAACAGATAGTCAGGGGGATTTGTGCTGTGGCTCAGGAAACTCAAACAGGGGCTCTGCATCAACCTCCCGGGTGGAGAGGGAATAAGAGGGAGGTTCAGAAGGGAGGGGTTATAGGTATACCTGTGGCTGATTCATGTTGAGGTTTACAGAAAACAACAAAACTCTGTAAAACAATTATTCTTCAATATAAAAATAAACTTAAAAAATAAATAAAACAAACAGCAACAAAAAAAGAAAGTTGAGCACCAAAGAATTGATGCTTTTGAACTGTGGTGTTGGAGAAGTCTCTTGAGTCCTTTGGACTGCAAGGAGATCCAACCAGTCAATCCTAAAGGAAATCAGTCCTGAATATTCATTGGAAGGACTGATGCTGAAGCTGAAACTCCAATACTTTGGCCACCTGATGTGAAGAACTGACTCACTGGAAAAGACCCTGGCGCTGGGCAAGATTGAAGGCAGGAGGAGAAGGGGACGACAGAGGATGAGATGTTTGGATGGCATCACCGACTCGATGGACATGAGTTTCAGCAAGCTCTGGGAGTTGGTGATGGACAGGGAGGCCTGGCGTGCTGCATTCCACGGGGTTGCAAAGAGTCGGACACGACTGAGCGACTGAACTGAAAGAACTGTTGATGTCTAGGTTTGGAGGTGGGTGTGGTGTGTGTGTGGAAGATCAAGGCCAAACAAAAGCATACAAAGGAGACAAAAACTTCTTGCTCTCTGAGTCCTTTGCATAATTCAGTAATATCTCAGGAACTTTGACTCACCATGGGATTCTATTTCAAGAGCTTCTAGAGAAACTCCTGCTTCTCACAACTGTCATCTTCCCTTGGATACACCCTATCAAATCACAGTTCCCATGAGGTTACATCATGCTGTGGGATAGCTGATCTCCTTGTTTGTAATTGTAAGGGAGTAATAAAAAAATCTGAATCAGTCTTAACTTTTTTTCTCTTTTTAAATCCTCAAATAATGATTCGTTAGGATTTACCTCAGATTTGGACTTGAACCCATGTCCCAGGATTCAAACCCATCCAAAATCTAGTTTGGGACTCTAACATGCCTGGGACTCGAACCCAGCCGAAACCCATAGTACCTGGTTTCCAGACTTAATGAAACTCAGCTTCTTGATGTCTTAATCAAGAAAGAATTCAGTGAGAGACAAATTGAAAGGTAAGAAGAGGATTTATTCAGATTCGGAGGGAAGCACCCGCCACAGACAGAGTGTGGGCCATTGCAGAGGACAAGTGGGGCTGTGAATGTGGCCTGGCTAGCTTTTTTTTGCTGTTTGTTGCCTTCTATTGTTTTTAATATGTTTTTAATTAATTTATTTATTTTAATTGGAGGCTAATCACTTTACAATATCGTAGTGGTTTTTGCCGTACATTGCCATGAAGGCTGTTGCTGTTGTTCAGTCACTCAGCCTTGTCTGACTCTTTGTGACCCCTTGGACTGCAGCACGCCAGGCTTCCCTGTTCTTCACCGTCTCCCAGAGCTTGCTCAGACTCATGCACATTGAGTCAGTGATGCCCTCCAACCATCTTGTCCTCTGCTGTCTCCTTTTCCTCCTGCCTTCAATCTTTTGAAGTTTTTATGGGTTGGGTAATTTCATTGGCTAATGAGTGGAAGGATTGTTCCAACTAGTTTGGGGAAGGGGTGCAGATTTCCAGGAATTGAGCCACTGCCTACTTTTTGGTCTTTTGACAGTGCCTTGGAACTGTCCTGGCACCTCTGAGTGTTTCATTGAGCTTGCTGACTGAGGATCAAGGTCTGGTGAAATTAGCTTGTCTGCTATCCTGGATCCATTTGATTCTAGTTGGCTTATGTTGTGTCTCTGAGGTATGTCATTCTTTCAGAAGTTGTTTCCCACCCACTTACTTGCTATTTCAGAAAGAAATTACAAATTTCAGTGGCGCCTAGATAGCAAGAAAGGAACCAGAGATCAAATTGCCAACATTCTTTGGATCCTAGAGAAAGCAAGGGAATTCTAGGGAAAAAAAAAAAAAAGACATCTACTTCTGCTTCATACTGTTCATTGGGGTTCACTGGAGTGGTCTGCCATTCCCTTTTCCAGGGGAGATTAAGAAGAGGTGGCAAGAATACACAGAAGAACTATATAGAAAAGCTATTAATGACCTGATAACCACGATGATGTGGTCACTCACCTAGAGCCAGACATCCTAGAGTGGGAAGTCAAATGGGCCTTAGAAAGCATTAGTATGAACAAAGCTAGTGGAGGTGATGGGATTCTCGTTGAGCTATTTAAAACCTGAAAAGATGATGTTCTTAAAGTGCTTCACTCAATATGCCAGCAAACTTGGAAGATTCAACAGTGGCCACAGAACTGGAAAAAGTCAGTTTTCATTCCAATCCCGAAGAAGGGCAATACCAAAGAATGCTCAAATTCAGTTCAGTCGCTCAGTTGTATCTGACTCTCTGCGACCCCATGGACTGCAGCACTTCAGGCTTCCCTGTCCATCACCAACTCCCAGAGCTTGCTCAAACTCATGGCCATTGAGTTGGTGATACCATCAAACCATCTCATCCTCTATCCTGCCCTTTATCTCCTGCCTTCAATCTTTCCCAGCACTTCTGTACAATTGTGCTAATTTCACAAGCTAACAAGTTATTTCTCAAAATCCTTCAAACTAGCCTTCAACAGTATGTGAACTTAGAACTTCCAGATGTACCAGCTGGATTTAAAAAAGGCAGAGGAATCAGAGACCAAGTTTCCAATATCCATTGGATCATAGATAAAACAAGGAAATTCCAGAAAAACAGCTAATTCTGCTTCATTATGTGAAAGCCTTTGACTGCGTGGATCACAAAAAACTGGAAAATTCTTCAAGAGATGGGAATACCAGACCATCTTATCTGTCTCCTTAGAGACCTGTATGCAGATCAAGAAACAACGGTTAGAACTGGACATGGAACAACAGACTGGTTCAAAATTGGGAAAGGAGTACATCAAGGCTATATATTGTCACCCTGCTTATTTAATTTATATGCAGAATATATCCTGAGAAATGCTGAGCTGGATGAATCACAAGCTGGAATCAAGATTGCTGGGGAAAATATCAACAACATCAGATATGTAGATGATATCACACTAATGGCAGAAAGCAAAGAGGAATTAAAGAGCCTCTTGATCAGGGTGAAAGAGGAGAGGAGAGTGAAAAAGCTGGCTTAAAACTCAACCGTCAAAAAACTAAGATCATGGCATTCTATCCCATCACTTCATGGTAAAGAGATGGGGGAAAAGTAAAAGCACTGGCAGATTTTCTTTTCTTGGGCTCCAAAATCACCACAGATGGTGACTGCAGCCACAAAATTAGACACTTGCTCCTTAGAATGAAAGCTATGACAAAACTAGACAGCATATTCAAAACAGAGACATCACTTTGCCGACAAAGATCCATATAGTCAAAGCTGTAGTTTTTCCAGTACTCATGTATGGATGTGAGAGTTGAATCATAAAAAAGGCTGAATGCTGAAGAATTGATGCTTTCTGCGGGGAGCGAGCTCCGCCTCTGGCAAAGGTCATGAGGAAGGAGGCTTGGCATACGCAAAGGCGGGATCAAGCCTCAGGAGTCTCCCTGGAAATTCTCGAGCAATCTACCCCCAAAACCAGAGTCTGCCTACTTTCTGCTTTGTGCTTTCACCTACACTTCTGACTTTACGGGGGGCTGTCCCCCACTACCTCTCTGAAAAAAGAGTTAGCTTATAGCTCCAGTTAATAATTCCTGGGTGTGACAGTGTTTCAACCTACAAACTCCCTTGGAAGTCCTCTAGCCTGCCTGAATAGGTTCTTCCGGCCACATGTGATTGCTCAGAGCCTCCAAACTGTGAGAGGCATGAGATGTTCTAAACTGTCTAAATACAGATTCCTTTGAGCAGTCAAAAGATTGATTAGAAATTGTATTGGTGAAGGGATTTTCA
>NW_011494761.1:677296-681171 GCF_000754665.1 Bison bison bison | reverse complement strand
TTATATCCTTAATTAACGTTTAATTAAGCAATTGTTTCCTGATCCTCGCCGACGCCGTCCCCGCTTCGAATTCCCTGGATCCACCGGGGCTGGACCCCGGCAGCTTTCAAATTGTGGTGCCGGTGAAGACTCTTGAGAGTCCCTTGGACTGCAAGGAGATCAAACCAGTCCACCTGAAAGAAAATCAAACCTGAGTATTCATTGGAAGGACTGATGCTGAAGCTCGAATACTTTAGCCACCTGATGTGAAGATCCAACTCATTTGAAAAGAACTTGGTAATGGGAAAGATTGAGGGCAGGAGGAGAAGGGGGCGGAGAGGATGAGATGGTTGGATGGCATTACAGACTCAATGGATCTGAGTTTGAGCAAACTCAGGGGGTTAGTGAAGGAGACGGAAGCCTGGAGTGTTGCAGTCCATGGGGTCACAAAGAGTTGGACATGACTTAGCGACTGCGCAACAATAATAAATCTAGCAAGAGGCATACAGCTGTTTTAGAAATTAGTGGGTGATGTCAAATTTCAAATAATCAGTCTTCAGCAAAGACTAGAATGAGAAAGAGTTTTAAAATGCTTGGGGAATTCTGAAGCGGTTTCTGTTTTGTTTCTAAGTAATTACTGCCATGTGTATGCCTCAGGAACCCTCCAGACTGCAACAAGATCCACTAGCCTTTTCTGGGAAGGGAGAGATGGGTTTGCTTGTGCGGGAGCAATCTCTTTAAGCAAGAAAAATAAGAGCAAGGAAACTACTTTTACTAGTGAAGCAACACACACAGTAAGTAGTTACATGCTAATGCAAGGTATCACCTTTAATTAGGACCTGAGGAGGCTGAGTTCTGCTGTCTTCAGTCTTTGGCAATAAGCAGTCATGATCAAAGAGCTACCTTCTTTGAATAATTCAGATAGATATCCATTTTAATTAAAGTAGATAAGGAAAACTGGATATGAAAATGACTGCTGCTCCGTTTTTCACTTTTCGGTTAAGGTGACTGGCAAATGCGTCCCTGTACAGAAGGAAGGCGCATCTGGCTTAGGCCCTCTTTAGGTCTGCAGATCAAGCACACGGTCGGCTGGAGGCCTTCTGTGATCCCAGCACTTCCCTGGGATGGAGCAGGTGGGAGGGAGCCTCTTTCGGCATCGCCTGATGGGTTACCATACAGGTGTCAACAGCTGCCAGAGGACAAACCAATCTGGTTCTGCTGTTCAGAGAATGAGATATATGCCTCCCTGCCCCCAAACAAGAGTGGTTTGGAATGCAGCAAAGCATCTGAGGAATCATTAGACATATCCTCAGAATGTCATGAAAAGGTCCCACTGAAAAGATAGTCTATTCAGAGGTCGGAACGCAGCCCGTGTACACCATCAGAAGTCATAGGCTGCCCTGCTCTGCCTTTGGAGGGTGAGTAAGGATGCTCAAAAGAAAAGTCTGGCACAGAGCCATTAGGTTGCAAGATCTCAGCTGTCTCAGAAGTCTTCAGTGGTCTCCTCTTTCTGCCTCATTTTCTCTTTTCTCTCAGCTGTCTCGCACCCTCTCCTTTTCTCCTCGATCCCCACGCCAGCAGAACAGCAACGTCACCAGCAAATCAATCAACAATCATGTTCAAAACAGAGACAGAAAAGAATCACAAGAGACTGGATAGCTTAGAGCAACGTTCCTTTAATTATGCTTCTTGTTTCCATATGCCTATAGGATTCCTCCTAAGCCTGGGGGTGGGCGTGGGGGGCAAGGCAGGGAAAGCCATGCTCTTTTTCTTCCTTTAAATATTTACAGATCTGGATTAAACCCACCAGTCCAAAGTGATTTCATTTATCTCACTATTAAAGTGGAAAGGGTAGGTTAAAAACTCCACTGCCTTTCATTTTACAGATGGTCTCCATTAATCAATGAAAATATCCATAAGAATTAGGAAGTCATCCTTCCATATGCTTATGAAAACCCAGCCGCACCCTACAGCCCACACTCTGCTCATTCTCCTTGGGTTCCCATTTTTGGATCAGATTTTCAACTGATCCCTTTTACACTCTAACTGCTCAGCATCTTCTTGGACCTCTAGGTCAGATTCCTTTGCTCTGAGGGACTTTTGCCCGGCCCATCGCAAATTTAACTTTTGGAACCTCCTCTGAGATGGGCTTTGACCATTGTCTTCTGGTTCCAAGCACTGAACATACGGGCAAGCGTCACTGCATCTCTCAGTCACAAGTTGCAAGTCCAGGTAGCCTTCTTCACCTCCCTACTTGGCTTTTACTTTCATAGAAGGAGGATCTTACACAAAGTGGGAGAAGACCATGTAAACAATAGTTTTATTAAGGGAACATAAAAATAAGAGCCAGGACTTCCAGGCAGTAATAGTTGAAGTAGTGCATGGGCAGTATGGATGGGGCAGGCAAAAGCAGAGGATGGCCTATGCAGTGAAGATCAGCAAGGGATTCAAGGATGGCAGTGATTTGGGATGGCTATTGTCATACTGAATGAGACAAAGTGTAGCGTGAGCTTAATTTTGATGGAGAGAGCTGTAAAGGAGGGGATGGAAAAAATCCCAAAGCAGAAGACTGTTTAACATCAAAAACATTAAAAAAAAAAGAAAAAGATGGTCAAGACCTGCCAGAGGGTGAGATCCAGTTTGATGCATCATGTGTTTTTCTTAACACCATCAGAGACCAGACCGATACGTGACTGAAAAGAACGCTCAGAGTCCCTGGTCACAGGATAATGAGTTTGAAAACACTCTCTTTGGAAACAAACTCAAGGCACTTGATAACTCTGGATGCAAACTTTGTGCTGAAATAAAAGTGAAGTTTGTTTTAACAATGGCATTGGATTCTGAAATGAAGCTCAGCTGCCATAAAAATTCAACATCAGTTGCACACAAACATGACCTTGCATTAAAATAAGTCTTTCAAAGGACTGGATGTACTATAAATTGGGCAAGAATCAGACTCTTTGCAAAATGCTAGTATCTGTCAGGGATGGAGATTACCCTGCTTTTCCTGGAGCTCAGGAAGAGTGACAGTAGGAATAAATGGGCCACTGGCTGTCACTGCTGGAAGGTTCAGGCTCATCCTTTCCATTGCCACAGTGAAATTCATGATAAAATGCCGATAGGATAAAGCGCAGGTCAGACCTGTCCAAATCCAGCATGGAATAAGTGTCTGCTAAGATGATCCTGCCCCCAAAACCACGGACAACTCTGGTACACTTGTATACTTCAGAGACAGATTCATCCTGTGAGAGATGGGCTGACCTGCAGAATCTCATCTGCTGTCCTTGGGGAAACATTAAGAAATAAGAGATGACTGCTCTTCCCTGGCTGTTCCCGTAGACAACTGAGCTTTCTATGTCTTAAACTGACAGAATGTGGTCCACTGGAGAAGGGAATGGCAAACCACTTCAGTATTCTTGCCGTGAGAACCCCATGAACAGTATGAAAAGGCAAAATGATAGGATACTGAAAGAGAAACTCCCCAGGTCAGTAGGTGCCCAATACGCTACTGGAGATCAGTGGAGAAATAACTCCAGAAAGAATGAAGGGATGGAGCCAAAGCAAAAAGAATACCCAGACGTGGATGTGACGGGTGATGAAAGCAAGGTCCGATGCTGTAAAGAGCAATATTGCATAGGAACCTGGAATGTCATGTCCATGAATCAAGGCAAATTGGAAGTGGTCAAACAAGAGATGGCAAGAGTCAATGTCGACATTCTATCTAGGAATCAGCGAACTGAAATGGACTGGAATGGGTGAATTTAACTCAGATGACCATTATATCTACTACTGCGGGCAGGAATCCTTCAGAAGAAATGGAGCAGCCATCATGGTCAACAAAAGAGTCCAAAATGCAGTACTTGGATGCAATCTCAAAAATGACAGAATTATCTCTG
>NW_011494761.1:676265-677196 GCF_000754665.1 Bison bison bison | reverse complement strand
AAGTTTCAGCCAAAGATGGAGAAGCTCTATACAGTCAGCAAAAACAAGACCAGGAGCTGACTGTGGCTCAGACCATGAACTCCTTATTGCCAAATTCAGACTTAAATTGAAGAAAGTACGGAAAACCACTAGACCATTCAGGTATGACCTAAATCAAATCCCTTATGATTATACAGTGGAAGTGAGAAATAGATTTAAGGGCCTAGATCTGATAGATGGAGTGCCTGATGAACTATGGATGGAGGTTCATGACATTGTACAGGAGATAGGGTCAAGACCATCCCCATGGAAAAAAAATGCAAAAAAGCAAAATGGCTGTCTGGGGAGGCCTTACAAATAGCTGTGAAAAGAAGAGAAGTGAAAAGCAAAGGAGAAAAGGAAAGGTATAAACATCTGAATGCAGAGTTCCAAAGAATAGCAAGAAGAGATAAGAAAGCCTTCTTCAGTGATCAATGCAAAGAAATAGAGGAAAACAACAGAATGCGAAAGACTAGGGATCTCTTCAAGAAAATCAGAGATACCAAAGGAACACTTCATGCAAAGATGGGCTCGATAAAGGACAGAAATGGTATGGACCTAACAGAAGCAGAAGATATTAAGAATGTGGCAAGAATACACAGAAGAACTGTACAAAAAAGATCTTCACGACCCAGATAATCACGATGGTGTGATCACTCACCTAGAGCCAGACATCCTGGAATGTGAAGTCAAGTGGGCCTTAGAAAGCATTACTAGGAACAAAGCTAGTGGAGGTGATGGAATTCCAGTTGAGCTATTCCAAATCCTGAAAGATGATGCTTTGAAAGTGCTGCACTCAATATGCCAGCAAATTTGGAAAACTCAGCAGTGGCCACAGGACTGGAAAAGGTCAGTTTTCATTCCAATCCCAAAGAAAGGCAATGCCAAAGAATGCTCAAACTACTGCACAATT
>NW_011494761.1:675531-676165 GCF_000754665.1 Bison bison bison | reverse complement strand
CTACTGCACAATTGCACTCATCTCACACGCTAGTAAAGTAATGCTCAAAACTCTCCAAGCCAGGCTTCAGCAATATGTGAACTGAGAACTTCCAGATGTTCAAGCTGGTTTTAGAAAAGGCAGAGGAACCAGAGATCATATTGCCAACATCCGCTGGATCATGGAAAAAGCAAGAGAGTTCCAGAAAATCATCTATTTCTGCTTTATTGACTATGCCAAAGCCTTTGACTGTGTGCATCACAATGAACTGTGGAAAATTCTGAAAGAGATGAGAATACCAGACCACCTGATCTGCTTCTTGAGAAATTTGTATACAGGTCAGGAAGCAACAGTTAGAACTGGACATGGAACAACAGACTGTTTCCAAATAGGAAAAGTAGTTCGCCAAGGCTGTATGTTGTCACCCTGCTTATTTAACTTCTATGCAGAGTACATCATGAGAAAAGCTGGACTGGAAGAAACACAAGCTGGAATCAAGATTGCCAGGAGAAATATCAATAACCTCAGATATACAGATGACACCCCCCTTATGGCAGAAAGTGAAGAGGAACTAAAAAGCCTCTTGATGAAGGTGAAAGAGGAGCGTGAAAAAGTTGGCTTAAAGCTCAACATTCAGAAAACGAAGATCATGGCA
>NW_011494761.1:674081-675061 GCF_000754665.1 Bison bison bison | reverse complement strand
ACTGTGATGCTGGGAGGGATTGGGGGCAGGAGAAGAAGGGGACAACAGAGGATGAGATGGCTGGATGGCATCACTGACTCGATGGACATGAGTCTGAGTGAACTCCAGGAGTTGGTGATGGACAGGGAGGCCTGGCGTGCTGTGATTCATGGGGTCGCAAAGAGTCGGATACAACTGAGCGACTGATCTGATCTGATGTCTTAAACTGCCTAGTCTCTTCCTTGCTTTCCTGGCTACTTCCACATTTCACGTCATTGTATCTCTGTTAAACATCAGGAGGTAAGAAGAGAACTGTCGGGTTTAAATGATGTCATCCTTCTCCAGGAGAAACTGAAAGTGAAAGTTGCTCAGTCATGTTCAAATCTTTGGGATGCCATGGACTGCAGCCCACCAGACCCCTCTGTCAATGGAATTTTTCAGGCAAGAGTGCTGGAGTAGATTGCCATTTCTGCAGGAGAGGACTGCCTAGTAGGAGAAATGATTGGATTTTTGGCTAAAAATGGTTTCTCTGAGCCCTGCACTTGAGAAGGTTTGGAGGACATCGTAGCCTGCCACCTCGTATGCTTTTCAGAGTGACCCTTTATTCCTGCCCTCTGCTATGCTATGCTAAGTCGCTTCAGCCGTCTCCCACTCTGTGGGACCCCATAGACGGCAGCCCACCAGGCTCCACCGTCCCTGGGATTCTCCAGGCAAGAACACTGGAGTGGGTTGTCATTTCCTTCTCCAATGCATGAAAGTGAAAGTGAAGTTGCTCAGTCGTGTCCGACCCTCAGCAAACCCATGGACTGCAGCCCTCCAGGCTCCTCCATTCATGGGATTTTCCAGGCAAGAGTACTAGAGTGGGGTGCCATTGCCTTCTCCTCCTGCTCTCTGGGGATGGGCCAACCTTGACTTAGCGTTGCAGCCCTGCCCCAGATCACATATCTTGCACAGAGATTCTGAGCTGAATCCAACATGTCCGATGTAGATCGGAAGAGCGT
>NW_011494761.1:664497-673981 GCF_000754665.1 Bison bison bison | reverse complement strand
AGCTGAATCCAACATGTCCGATGTTATCTCTCTCACATTCTTTTTACACCCCAGCATGTCTTTTTTTTTTTTTTTTTGGCCTGTAAGGAAAATGTTGACATGGACAAGACCAAATAATGGGTAGTAAATGGCCCAGGGAGTACTGAGACCTTCCCTGTGAGTGCCTCACCCCTACCCCCTGGGGCAAACAAAGTAACTCTGTGGATACAAAAAGCTAGTTATGAGCAAACTTCCGTCTAATCTGCTGGACCCTGAATTCCTCTTAAAATCCAGTGTTTTGATCATGCAATATTTTAGGAATAATGTTCTTTGTGATAGTACACAGGCCATGACTTTGACTAGAGCAGAGGTTTTGAAGACTGGCAATGCTCACCTTTGGGAGGATTCAGCAGTTATTTGCATGGTAACAGTCTTAAAGAACTGGCCACAGTTCTGCCCAGCGCTGTTACTGCAACACACACCATGGGCATTCATTGCCTCTGACAGGAGTTACAGCCCGTGGAATATCTTCAAGACACTGCTGTCACGGTGATGCACCGCACTTTAGACCTTTGGTTTGTTTACTAGCTGGTGTACATGTAGCACTAGGTGCTTTTTTTTTTTATCCCTCTGTTTTGCCATAAACTATCATGGCAGGAATGACTTTTTTCTTCCTTGCTGCATTGCCTGTAAGTATGTTGTTGTTGTTCAGTTGCTCAGTCACGTCTGACTCTCTGCAACAGCACAGACTGCAGCACGCCAGGCCTCCCTGTCCATCACCAACTCCCGGAGTTTATGCAAACTCATGATGCCATCCAACCATCTCATCCTCTGTCGTCCCCTTCTCCTCCTGCCTCCAATCTTTGCAACATCAGGGTCTTTTCCAATGAGTCAGCTCTTCACATCAGGTGGCCAAAGTATTGGAGCTTCAGCTTCAGCATCAGTCCTTCCAATGAATATTCAGGATTGATTTCCTTTAGGATGGACTGGTTGGATTTCCTGGATGTCCAAGGGACTCTCAAGAGTCTTCTCCAGCACCACAGTTCCAAAGCTTTCAAGTATGCCTGAAGCTAATAAGCATGGGCATATCTGATGGATATGATGAGCTAACCGTGGTAACTGTCTCAAATCCTGCTAGAGAGAGCCTGGGGCATGTCTGTTAGCAAAGAAGTCTGAGATTCCCATATGATTAAGTGTGTGTGTGTGTGTGTGTGAAGAGAAACATCCATGGGATGGATTCTGCATTCATTCGTTCATGAAACCAATACTTTCTGCACCAGTGTGGGAATACTGGGGATTATACTGGGGATAATTGAGTATATTGAGATACTGGGAATAAAATGAGCAGGAAAAAATGTGACTATCCATGCCTTTATACAGCTTATCATCCAATTGGAACAAAAAAATATTACTCAGTGACAAATAAGTAATAGCATCAATTGGAAAAGAGGTGTGTGTGCTGGAGAACGCTCAGATCTCATGTTAAATAATAAGAATGAAATGATTTTGGTTAGAGGTTTTGGGAAAAAATTAAAACTATGTGCTCAAGCATATTTAAGGATATTGTACATAGTATATTTTCTTGGTAAACGTAGAATCTATTGACTTGGTGTAATTAGAAGGAATTGTTTTTTTCTGAGGAAGAGCATGTCTTGATCAAGATATTTAAACATTAAGTCAAGATGAAAGTGTGCAGATGGTGCTGCACTTGTCACAGAAGCACGGGGATTACTGGGGCGGACTCTGAGGAGCCTGGGCAGGGGCACAGTCGGAAAGCAAATGTCCAAGTGTTGGTGGGTGGAGGAGGGAAACGCGAGGAGCCGGCATGCTGAGCAGCATGCGCTGACGGGCACTTAGGTGGCCCGCGTGTCTTGCTGCTGTAAATAGAGCTGCGGTGAACACTGGGGCGCATGTGGCTTTTCAGCTTATCGCTTTCTCCGGACAATATGCCCAAATGTGGGATTGCTGGGTCATATGATAGTTCTATTTCTAGTTTTCTGAGGAACCTCCACACTATTCTCCATTGTGGCTGTACCCATTTCTATTCCCACAAACAGTGTAAGAGGGTTCCCTTTTCTCCGCATCCTCTCAAGCATTTATTACTTGTAGACTTTCTGATGATGGCCCTTCCGACCAGTGTGGGACGTGATCTCTCATTGTCTCGATCTGCATTTTTCTGGTAAGTAGTGATGTTGAGAATCTTTCCATGTGCTTTTGGCCTGTATTTGGAGAAATGTCTGTTTGCATCTTCTGCCCATTTTTTGACTGCGTAGTCTGGTTTTTCTGACATAGAACTGCATGAGCTGTTTGCACATTTTGGAGATTAATACCTTTCTGATCACTTTATTTGCAAATATTTTCTCCCATTCTGTGGCTTATCTTTTCATTTGTTTATGGTGGTGCATACATGAAGAAGTCAAAATCTTGATAAATGAGCCAGTGAACAGAAAGAGCAAGACAAAGTTAAGAACTCCAGCACCTTTTTAAAAGAATACACGGACATGGTGTGATGGACTGAATAAAACTTAAGTGGCCATTCTCTCCATCTCAGTAATAGGAACTTCCATCTTAGTTAATCCAGGCTGCTTTAACAAAGTACCATAGACCCGGGGACTTAAACAGCAGACATTTATTTCTCCCATTCTGGAGGCTGGGAAATCCAAGGGTAAAGCGCCAGCAGACTCAGTTCTCGGTGAGAACCTGCTTCCTGGCTTGCTTGCTTCCAACTGCCTTCCCACTGGGTCCTCATACTATGGGGAGAGAGCTCCGGTCTTTCTTCCCCCTTTTTAAGCCCACCCTGTGAGCCCCACACTCATGACCTCATCCAAACCCAGTTGCCTCCCAAAGGCCCCATCTCCAGATTAAGTGACTTCAACATATGAATTTGTGAGATACAAATTCAGCCCATAACAATGACATTAAATGCTTTTGTTTCAGCGATCTAACATGGAGCCACTCTGTCAATCACTGCATTTCTATGACTGTATCTAGAAAAGGTTGTTTGTTGCCCCAGATATCACATTTTCTCTCTTTCAATAACAGTGGGATATCTAATATTCAAAGGTGAGTTGTTCAGTCTCCACATATCTTGTGATTTTCTGGATGGTTTTCTCGTTGATTTCGAGTTAATTCTGTTTTGTAGTTCGGAACATACTTCGACTAATTTCACTTTTTAAATTTTCCCTGCAGAACATGGTCTATTTTGAGGAATGTTCCATGTGCGCTTGTAAAAAAAATGTGTATTCTGCTATAATTGGGTAAAACGCTCTAGAAATATCAGCTAGGTGAAGTTGGTTAGTAGTGTTCTTCAGATCTCCTATATCCTTACTGACTTCCTGTCTACTTGTTCTAGCAACTGCAAAAAGAAAAGTACTGATGTATTCAACTATAGTTCTGGATTTGTCTTTTTCTCCTTTCAACTTCATCAGATTTTGCCTCATATATTTTGTAGCTTTGTTATTAGGCATATATGCAGTTCTTGAAGTATTGACCTCTTTGTCGTTATATTATGTATCTCTTTGTTCTGGGTAATAGTTCTTTTTAAGCTATTTAAAATATCTTTTAATATTATTTATTTTTTAAATTATGAAAATAGTATAACACATTCACAGGAGGCTTGGAAAATACAGAACAAAGTTACATATAGTTCCACTGTATATGGCAATTGTTTGTTTTAAGTCGATAAATTAAGATTTTTAGTTGGAGTTTCAATATCAAACTCTCAGAAATTAATAGCATGAGTGTACAGAGAAGTAGAAGAATATAGCATCTGAAAAGTAGAAAGAATATAGCATCTGAAAAGTAGAAAGAATATAGCATCTGAAAAGTAGAAAGAATATAGCATCTGAAAAGTAGAAAGAATATAGCATCTGAAAAGTAGAAAGAATATAGCATCTGAAAAGCATTATGAACCAATTGGGCGTAATTAAGATTTATACAGTTTTCACACAAGAGTAGGATACAAATTCTATTCAAGTTCCCATAGACTATAAACTAAGAGACACCAGGGCAAATCCAGAGATGTGAGGCCAGGCACTCCTGCTGCTGTTAATACAATTACTTTAGCTTTCTTTTGATTAATATTTACATGGTAATATCTTTTCTTCATTTTTGCTTTTATTTTTTATAACTAAAATTGATTTACCATAGATAGCATAGAATTGTAACTTGCTTTTTTACTGTTGTAACAATTTTTTAACTTTTAATTCATATTTTTAGGCAGTTTACATTTAATGTAATTACTGATATGTTTGGATTAAAGACTACTATCCATTAAGCTGTTTTTTGTTACATCTATTCTTTGTTCTTTTTCCTTCCTTCCTTTTGTGCCTTTTTAAAAATTTTTTAATGTTCCTATTTTATCACAATTAGCTAATCTTTATACCTCTTTTTAATATTTTGGTGGTTGCCCTAGAATTTATTGTTGCTGCTGCTGCTGCTAAGTCGCTTCAGTTGTGTCCAACTCTGTGCGACCCCATGACAGCAGCCCATCAGGCTCCGCCGTCCCTGGGATTCTCCAGGCAAGAACACTGGAGTGGGTTGCCATTTCCTTCTCCAATGCATGAAAGTGAAAAGTGAAAGTGAAGTCAATCAGTCATGTCCAACTCTTAGCCACCCCATGGACTGGAGCCCACCAGGCTCCTCTATCCATGGGATTTTCCAGGCAAGAGTACTGGAGTGGGGTGCCATTGCCTTCTCCGAGAATTTACAATATATATCAAATAATTTATTACCACTCCACAATATTAAAAAGCTTTTATACCAGTATATTGTCAATTTCTTCCTTTCATTTTCTGTGCTACGACTGTCATATATTTTACTTTTATGTATTCTGTAAATACACAATGCATTGTTATTATTTTTGCTTTAGAGAATCATTTCTCTGTTATGACCAATTAAAAAATAAGACAAGGCAACCTTTGTCTTCTTGTGGAGGACAGTAGAGACTGAGGTTAAAAAAATAAAAATGTTTAGGGCTGGAAATAGACATATCTCTTCTGCTAGGCTTAGTGTGGTGTGTGTCTCTGTCTGTGTGGAGGGAGTGGTAGGGTCCTAATTGTTAGGAATTTAACTGGAGTTTGGAGTAGTTGCTATGATCCCTCAGTATAAGATAGACTTCAAATCATCTAGTGTTACTTCTGCCTAGCATGTGGGCTGGTTTACCAGAGGGCTTTTCTTCAATGTCAGCTGCATCTTCAACCTTACGTCTTCCCTTTGTTCTGTGTCTTGTGGAAGACCTCTGCATGTTCTGGCCCCTCTGCAAGCAGTCAAGCACTGTTACTTGTTACTTGATGCCAACTAGCCTGGCAGAAGGGGTGACATTTTCTGTTGTCCTGTGTGTCTCAATCTTAGTCACTCTGTTCCTGAGTCATGGGCTTGGTGATTCTACCCCACTCCCAGCTGTAGATCTGGACTCTTTATTTTGATGGAAAAGGTTTTGTTCCTTTCTCTCAGAATCAGTGAGTTGTTCTTGCCTGGAGAATCCCAGGGACAGAGGAGCTTGGTGGACTGCCGTCCATGGGGTCGCACAGAGTTGGACACAACTGACGCGATTTTGCAGCAGCAGCAGCAAGAGCATCATAGGCTTCCTTGGTGGCTCAGAAGATAAAGAATTCGCCTGCAATGTGGGAGACCTGAGTTTGATCCCTGAGTCAGGAAGATCCCCTGGAGAAGGAAATGGCAACCCACTCCAGTATTCTGGCCTGGAGAATTGCATGGACAGAAGAAGAGCCTGGTGGGCTGCGGTCCATCGGATCGCAAAGAATCAGACACGACTGAGCGACTAACACTTTCACTTTCAGGGCATCAGGTTTTGCTTCCCTCCCTCCAAGGATTTAAACCTTCCATTTCACAGAAGACACGGGGAGAATGGTCTGTGCTCCCCTCCAGTGCTGTCACTGCTTCAAGCCTGCAACACAAGGAAGACATTTTTAGGATTGTTGCTGATCTTTTGCGTTAGTACCTGCTTCTTGGCAGATAAACCTGAGATGGGTGTAAGGTCTTCTGTGTTTGTGTCCTGGGGTTCACATTCTTTTGTCAGCCCAAAGCTGGTCTTTAGTGCTTTATTAAAATATTAAGTTGAATTCTTACCTGTGATAGCATCTCTCCCAGGAGAGCAAGTTCTCATGTCCTAATTCTTCTTAGATGTGCTTTTGTCAGGTTCTAGGTTGATTGGTGATGATCGGTTCTCTCCTGGGCTCAGGAAAAGTTATGAGTTTTTGGATTGTTTGGCATTTCTGCCATGGCTGCTGCTATTATTAAGTGCGGGAGTGATGCTCCTTATGACATTCTACTGCTACATCCCGAGCAGTAGCAGAACACACAGTTGTTAGCTGGGCATGTAAGCTGCTGGAACCAAGGCTCCATTTCCTGGCCTCTCCTACGGCTAACGCTTCCAGCAAACATTTCTAAAGTGTCAGGGAGCCCACCCTTCTGCATCCTGTTCCGTGTTCTGCTGACTCAGATGCAGGCGTGAAATCTGCAGCTGACACAACCACCTTGCACCATGAAGTGAATTGAGGAGAAGAGGCCACATACCCGGCAGCACCGCAATACAGAAGAGACCCCAGACAAGCACTTGGCAACCTAAACAAATATGCACTGGAGAGAAAAAAATCAGATCAGATAGCTTCACGTGCATTTAATTTGCTGGATATCCTCTCACTGCTGAAACTAGTGCTAACTTACAAGTTTTATAGGCACTCATATCAATTTTGAATGAGTGGCATCACGACGCAGCACGTTTTCAGGCGCCAGCCTGCCAGTGAGTGTGTCTGCTACTGTAGACTTCTCCCTCTCTCGTTCCCTCACCCTTTAGCACCCAGCTCCCACCTCGGGGGCTCACACGTGTATTCAATATGGCACTCACCATATATCCAAAAATGAAAAATGCAGGCTTACCAACTGACTGTGACTTCTCCAGACTATGAATCTGCCTGCCTATTTTTGTTACACTCTTTTATATTATCATGACTTATAGGCACCTCTTTAGCTGCGCCACTGAACCCCACCTTCAGTCTTCAGTCACAGATACGTAGTTAGCAGAATGAATTATTCTTCTTTCCTTCTGGTTTTTCCTCTCTTAGAAATGTAAGAAGGGCTGAAAAGGCAAGAACATGTCTACAGGGGAGAGGAAAAAGACAATCAGGGAACAGAAAATGCTCATAACAGGAAAAAATGGCCTCTGACAACTAAAAGGTGGCTCGAGGTCATCTGCTGGGTTAACTCTTTAACTCTTTGCTTCTGTTTTTATTGAATATTGGGCCATAAAAAAGATCTTGGAAGAAATAGCTTCTTTTCTTTCCCAGAAGGTTACTATCTTCCAGTTATTTATATATCCCAAGCTGAAGAGGGAAGCAATAAGACAGCTCTGCGATCTGTCACTGGACCACAGAGCAAGCGCTCCGAGCTCTGCCATGTAGCTGAATGTGGCCTGAGCACACTGGTGCCATCGTGGATAAATTCTAAGTTCCTTAAGACCAGAATCTATGCCATCTGCTTAAATCTCAAATGCCATACCATAAAGAACATAATATGGAAGATATTTCTTACATCTACAGCTGCTGTTACTGCAAAAATACCAGAATCTAACGACTTGAGTGGTTTCACTAGAGTCGAAGAAAACTGTACTGAGAAAAATGCCTCTCATGTAAGAAGCAAAGAAAAGACACGCTTCTCTTGTCTGTGCATTATTAGAATTTGTCTGCCCTCCTCAGTACATCAGCACTAATGACGCTGAAGTCCATGACAGATAATTGCCTTGAGTCATTCTCTAGCCACAGAGAAGGTAAGATTAATAAAGAACATTTGTTATAATTTTGAAACCAATTTATGTAATGGAACTCATAATAAATAACCACATTTAACACAAGCATTCATCAAAGCCAATTTATACATCAGTTTGTTCACTGTGTGTTAAACCAACCATTTATAAGAATAAGTTGGTTTTCCTTTTGTGTCCCCTTTTCTCTCTATTAAAGTAAAAATTATTGTTGGATATGGTGATTTTTTTTGCTTTCATAGAAGCAGCATTGATAGTGATATATGTTGGCTTCTCAGCTGTTTCTACATGATATATAATTTTGCACAGCATGTTGCTTCTGTCTGAACCAAGAGGAAATTATTGTTTTAAAAATATAAAACTATTATTGATAGTCTCTTCTCTTCTCAATAACTTGCCACCTCGGGTGAACATAGTTCACCATAGGAGAGGCTGGGGATTTCCACAGACTGTCAGTTTTTACAGAAAAGGGAACAGGTGCAGTCTAGTAAATGAAATTCACAAATTATCTCCAAGCATCTTATTAAAACCATTTTCAAGTTACCTTATTCCCAAGCTTCAGCTAACATCAGTACCTGTCCCTGTATTTTTATAACTAAAGTGTAGTTGATATACAATGTTTTTTAGTCAGGTATACAACATAATGATTTGGGTTTTTTTATTTTTCAGATTATATTCCATTATAGGATAAGATATTGGATATAATTCCTGTGCTACACAATAAGTCCTTGTTGCTTATCTGTTTATGTATGGACATAGATTCAACCATAGAGTTTTTTTCTGTTTTTCCCAAACCCCTAGTATGGCCCTCCTCCCCTCCCTCACCCTTTGGTGGCCATGAGTTTGGTTTCTGTCTCTGTGAGTCAGTTTCTCTTTTGTGTTAGGTTCATTTGTATTATTTTTAAGATTCTGTATGTGAGATCTTACAGTATTTGTCTTTCTCTGACTTATTTCACTAACCATGCTACTCTCTAGGTACATCCACATTGCTGAAATTGCTAGATAATATTCCATTGTGTGTGTATACACACACAATCACATATCTATATATACAACCACATCTATATGTGTACATATATATACCACATTCATATTTTTGTATATGTGTATATATGTATATATTGAACGGTTCTACTGAAGTTGAATGGAAGTTGAATGGTTCTATGAAGACCTACAAGACCTTTTAGAACTAACACCCCCCAAAAGTGTCCTTTTCATTATAGGGGACTGGAATGCAAAAGTAGGAAGTCAAGAAACACCTGGAGTAACAGGCAAATTTGGCCTTGGAATACGGAATGAAGCAGGGCAAAGACTAATGGAGTTTTGCCAAGAAAATGCACTGGTCATAACAAACACCCTCTTCCAACAACACAAGAGAAGACTCTATACATGGACATCACCAGATGGTCAATACCGAAATCAGATTGATTATATTCTTTGCAGCCAAAGATGGAGAAGCTCTATGCAGTCAGCAAAAACAAGACCAGGAGCTGACTGTGGCTCAGACCATGAACTCCTTATTGCCAAATTCAGACTGAAATTGAAGAAAGTAGGGAAAACCACTAGACCATTCAGGTATGACCTAAATCAAATCCCTTATGATTATACAGTGGAAGTGAGAAATACATTTAAGGGCCTAGATCTGATAGATAGAGTGCCTGATGAACTATGGAATGAGGTTCGTGACATTGTACAGGAGACAGGGATCAAGACCATCCCCTTGGA
>NW_011494761.1:658578-664386 GCF_000754665.1 Bison bison bison | reverse complement strand
AGAAGAGATGGCAAGAATACACAGAAGCACTGTACAAAAAAGATCTTCATGACCCAGATAATCACGATGGTGTGATCACTGACCTAGAGCCAGACATCCTGGAATGTGAAGTCAAGTGGGCCTTAGAAAGCATTATTAGGAACAAAGCTAGTGGAGGTGACGGAATTCCAGTTGAGCTATTCCAAATCCTGAAAGATGATGCTTTGAAAGTGCTGCACTCAATATGCCAGCAAATTTGGAACACTCAGCAGTGGCCACAGGACTGGAAAAGCTCAGTTTTCATTCCAATCCCAAAGAAAGGCAATGCCAAAGAATGCTCAAACTACTGCACAATTGCACTCATCTCACATGCTAGTAAAGTAATGCTCAAAATTCTCCAAGCCAGGCTTCAGCAATATGTGAACCGTGAACTTACTGATGTTCAAGCTGGTTTTAGAAAAGGCAGAGGAACCAGAGATCAAATTGCCAACATCTGCTGGATCATGGAAAAAGCAAGAGAGTTCCAGAAAAACATCTATTTCTGTTTTATTGACTATGCCAAAGCCTTTGACTGTGTGGATCACAATAAACTTGGAAAATTCTGAAAGAGATGGGAATACCAGACCACCTGATCTGCCTCTTGAGAAATCTGTATTCAGGTCAGGAAGCAACAGTTAGAACTGGACATGGAACAACAGACTGGTTCCAAATAGGAAAAGGAGTACGTCAAGGCTGTATATTGTCACCCTGTTTATTTAACTTTTATGCAGAGTACATCATGAGAAACGCTGGACTAGAAGAAACACAAGCTGGAATCAAGATTGCTGGGAGAAATATCAATAACCTCAGATATGCAGATGACACCACCGTTACGGCAGAAAGTGAAGAGGAACTCAAAAGCCTGTTGACGAAAGTGAAAGAGGAGAGTGAAAAAGTTGGCTTAAAGCTCAACATTCAGAAAACGAAGATCATGGCATCCAGTCCCATCACTTCATGGCAAATAGATGGGGAAACAGTGGAAACAGTGTCAGACTTTATTTTTCTGGGCTCCAAAATCACTGCAGATGGTGACTGCAGCCATGAAAATAAAAGACGCTTACTCCTTGGAAGGAAAGTTATGACCAACCTAGATAGCATATTCAAAAGCAGAGACATTACTTTGCCAACAAAGATTCGTCTAGTCAAGGCTATGGTTTTTCCTGTGGTCATGTATGGATGTGAGAGTTGGACTGTGAAGAAGGCTCAGTGCCGAAGAATTGATGCTTTTGAACTGTGGTGTTGGAGAAGACTCTTGAGACTCCCTTTGACTGCAAGGAGATCCAACCAGTCCATCCTAAAGGAGATCAGTCCTGGGTGTTCTTTGGAAGGAATGATGCTAAAGCTGAAACTCCAGTACTTTGGCCACCTCATGAGAAGAGTTGACTCATTGGAAAAGACTCTGATGCTGGGAGGGATTGGGGGCAGGAGGAGAAGGGGACGACAGAGGATGAGATGGCTGGATGGCATCACTGACTCGATGGACGTGAGTCTCAGTGAACTCCGGGAGTTGGTGATGGACAGGGAGGCCTGTCGTGCTGCGGTTCATGGGGTCGCAAAGAGTCGGACACGACTGAGCGACTGATCTGATCTGATCTGTGTATATATATGTGTATATATACACATACCCCACATATACATATATATACCACACACACACACACAGGTGCACATACACACACGTCTGCATACACATACACCACATCTATGTATCTGTACTGCATAGACATGTACACACAGGTACATACACGCACACCACATCCACATAGATGTGCATATACACCGCCCATATGCACGTATGTACTACAACTCTACATGCACGCAGTATCCATACGTGCATATGTGTGAATATGCACGTGCTCACACCACACCCACACCGCATCTTCTTAGGCCAGTTGTCTGTTGATGGGCACTTGGGTGGTTTCCACATTTTAGTTATTATAATTAATGCCGCTATAAACATTGGCTGCAAGTATCTTTTTGAATTAGTGTTTCTGTATTTTCTGGATGTAAACCTAGAAGTAGAACTGCTGGATAATGTGGTGATTCTTTTTAGTTTTTTAAGAAAACTCCATAGTGATTTCTGCAGTGATTGCATAGATTTACATTCCCACCAACAATGCAGGAAGGGTTCCCTTTCTGCCAGATCCTCCCCAGCACTTATTATTCGTAGACTTTTTGACATTCTGATATAGGTATGCAGTGATACCTCATTGTGGCTTTGATTCACATTCTCTAGTAATTAGAATGTTGAGCGTCTTTCTTGAGCCTGTTGGCCATCTGTCTGTCTTGTGTGGAAAAATGTTCAACTCTTCTGCCTGATTTTTGATTGAATAACTTGGTTTTTTTTTTAATATTGAGTTGTATGAACCATTTGTGAATTTTGAATATTAACCACTTGTCAGTTCCATCATTTGCAGATATTTTCTACCATTCTGTGGGTTATCTTTTTGTTTTCTTGATAGTTTCCTTTGCTGTGGAAAGCTTTTAAGTTTAATTAGACCCCATTTGCTCATTTGCTTTTGTCTCACCTCTCCCTTGTTTCCTGCCCACGACCACTGCTAGAGTAGGGGCTTTGCAGATGGCGCTGGTGATAAAGAATCTGCATACAGTGCAGCAGGTATAAGAGATGCAGGTTTGATCCCTGCTTTGGGACGATTCCCTGGAGTGAGAAATAGCAACCCGCTCCAGCATTCTTGCCTGAAAACCTTCATGGACAGAGAAGCCTGGCGGGCTGCAGTCCACGGGGTTGCGAAGAGTTGGACACGACTTAGCAACTAAGCAACTTAGGCTGACACTAAAAAATTAACACTAAAATTGTTACTAAGGTATGTAACAAACTTCTGTAAGAAAAACACCCAGTTCAGAAATAATTGGTGGTTCCCATTGTGGTAGGCTGAATATCTCCCCCACCCTGCTTAAGATATCTATATTCTAATTCAGTGATTCTAGCCCCTTGAGACTGATTTTGGTCTTCTGACTTCCAGAAGTGTAGCATAATAAATCTGTGTTGTTTCAAGACACTACACTTTTTGTAATTTGTTATAGTAGCAGTAAGACACTAGAGTATCTGTGAAGCCAGAATAAGCACTTATGAAAATGTCCTCATAGAACATAGAGACGTCTCTTTAAGAAAACTGACAAAAATGGAAATAAAAAGACACTTAAATCAGTGGAAAGTTATTTGAAAACGCAAAGACTTTGCATAATCAAGAGGTCGTGTCAGTTTTTCTTTAGTATAATTCATGTTCTTTACTAGACACAATTTGCAACTCACGTACAACATGAAAAAATGCCCACCTGCAAAAGCGAGCATATTTATACCTGCATTGCTGTTTTATGTCTTTGAACAAGGACCATGTGTCTTCCTTTAGAGATACAAAACATTCCTATGATGTCAGGCCACCAGGTAGAGACTTCTCACTTATAAATGGTACTTGGGATCAAAGTCCCTGTTTGAAGAACGTATTTGCTGAGGTTTCTGGTAGTTGCTGCTGTCATTATGAAGATGGCAGCCGTAGTGAGGGTAACAAATGAGTGGTCTCTCTTTCCTTCTACCCCCCTTTTTTTCCAACCTTGGAAATTTATTTGTACCATGAGTACAATCCATAAATATTCAAAAAAGTCTTCTCTGAATGACTCTGCTTTATGAACATGCTTTCCTAAGAGAGAAAATGCTAGTCTTTGAGAAACTGAATTCAGTACATTGCAATCTGATTTCCAACCCAAATATGCCGTATAATGTCAAGTTTTGCCTGTTGCTTACCACTCGGGCTCTCCCAGTAATTGAACTACAATCACTTCTTCTTTGCTAAGATTTTCTTTTTTGTTAGTCTTATTTCCCTCCAAAGAGATAAAGTTCCTTAAAGATACAGACCATATGTTCTTAAGAAGTACTCTATAAATGTATAGTCAGTTAAAAATAGACTCTTTTATGTGAACCAAAGTTATAACTGTGATTTTGTTTGGGATGGGTCATTAATCGTTCATTTAGCCTAATGATATGGAGGTTAAGTGGCTGAAACAAGCGACACCTTCTGGGTTAGCTTTCATGACATTGTTTTTCTTTCGGATTTATGTTAATTATTTTGACTTTTACCCCTCAGGAAATGGATTTTACTGTAGTAAACAATGACTTATTCTAAAAATAAGCCTTATTCTCCCTTGAGAAGGAATGGGTGTGTATTGTTCTTAATCCTTATTTCAAAGCTATTGTGGCATAAAGCTGGCATGCCACCTTCTAACACGGTGCCTTCTGTGAGTCACGGACCCCAGACGTCTCGGGAAGGTTGCCTTCAGGTCCTGGGGTGCCCGGGGAAGCTGGGGTTGGAGACTGGAGCGGAAGCTGCAGCTCCTGCCACAGTCATGGCTGGCCCTGCTTCTCGCTCCAGACGAGACAGCACAGGTCACTTCACATCCCTGAGCCCAGATGCCACATACCACTTACCTTGGTTAGGTTTGGTTGTGAGCTGCATGCTTACTGAGGTTGTAAAAAATATAAGACATGATAGTCTCAGAATGTCCACGTAACGGAAAGGCCATATCTACGTACCCACATAGCTCTGTGGGTCATGAATAAATAAGTATGCAAACAAATGATAAAACAGCAACAGAAGCTGCGTGGCTCTGGTGTTGGCAGTGACAGCAGTGGCTTTGGTGTGGCAGAAGCAGCAGCGTCTCAGTGCCCACCCTGCAGTTCGGACCATAAAGAAGGCTCAGCGCCGAAGAATTGATGCTTTTGAACTGTGGTGTTGGGAACTCTTGAGAGTCCGTTGGACTGTCAATCTTAAAGGAATTCAGTCCTGAATATTCATTGGAAGGACCAATGCTGAAGCTGAAACTCCAATCCTTTGGCCACCTGATGCGAAGAACTGACTCGTTGGAAAAGACCTTCTTTTTAATTAACTGTATTTTTTTAATTAACTAATTTCTTTTAAACTGAAGGCTAATTGCTTAATAGTATTGTGTTGGTTTCTACCAAACATGAGCATGACTCAGCCATAGGTGTATTCATGTCTCCTCCCACCGGAACCTCCCTCCCACCGCCCTCCCCATCCCACACTTCTAGGCTGTGATCGACCCCCGCTTTGAGTTCCCTCAGTCATACAGCAAAGTCAACATGGGGTGTATTTCTTCAGGCTCAGACTAAAGACTGTTTCTTTAGCCCTCCAAAAATTCTGTGAACTACCTACATCCTTTAATCAATCCCATTCTGCTTAATCTAGCAGCTCCTGTGGTCTGCCATGAAGAACCCTGAATAATACATCATTTAATGCAGAAAAGAAAAGAAAAAAAAAAAAAAAACGCTTACACAGCACAAAGAAACGGAAGACAATTACTATAAGAATTAAACTTTTTTGACAGTTGATTTTCTTCTGAGCACAGCCATTAATTCTACTGTCAGCAGGAATAAAGATACTTCCTGAGGAAGGTGTAAAGCTGAATTCTTGTAAACTGAACAATGGTGACATGCAAATGAGAATAACCCTTAAGAGCGTCTCACTTCCTGTTTCTTAACTTTGCTCCAAACTTGTTTCAAAACTTTAGTAAAATAAGCTTTTTTGTTTGTTTGTTTTTGAATTACAGAAAACATCCTTAATCTTTTGGGGAGATAACGAATTCACAGAAAATCTGAAATGTTTGTACTGATTGATTTAAACACTGTTTTGGGGGAAGGGGGTTAGGATAAATTTTGTTAAGAAAATAATGGGGCATAAAGAAAAGAAAAGATTAAGTTCTTTCTGTCTCAATCTCATTGAGAACAATAGTAGTAGCAGTTCAGTCGCTCAGTCA
>NW_011494761.1:653261-658376 GCF_000754665.1 Bison bison bison | reverse complement strand
AATGAGTCAGTTCTTCGCATCAGGTGGCCAAAGTACTGGAGCTTCAGCTTCAGCATCAGTCCTTCCAATGAATATTTAGGACTGATTTCTTTTAGGATGGACTAGATTGGTCTCCTTGCAATCCAAGGGACTTTCAAGAGTCTTTCAAACACCACAGCTCAAAAACATCAGTTCTTTGGTGCTCAGCTTTCTTGATAGTCCAACTCTCACATTTATACTTGACTACTGGAAAAACCATAGCTTTGACTAGATGGACCCTTGTTGGCAAACTAATGTATCTGCTTTTTAATACTCTGTCTAGGTTGGTCATAGCTTTTCTTCCAAGGAGCAAGCATCTTTTAATTTCATAGCTGCAGTCATCATCTGCAGTGATTTTGGAGCCCCCTCCAAATAAAGTCTCTCACTGTTTCCATTTTTTCCCCATCTATTTGCCATGAAGTGATGGGACCAGATGCCATCATCTTGGTTTTTCAAATGTTGAGTTTTAAGCCAGCTTTTTCACTCTCCTCTTTCACTTTCATCAAGAGGCTCTTTAGTTCCTCTTCACTTTCTGCCATAAGGGTGGTGTCATGTGCGTATCTGAAGTTATTGATATTTCTCCCAGCAATCTTGATTTCAGCTTGTGCTTCATCCAGCTTGGCATTTCGCATGATGTACTCTGCATATAAGTTAAATAAGCAGGGTGACAATATACAGCCTTGATGTACTTCTTTCCCAATTTGGAACCAGTCAGTTTTCCCATGTTTGGTTCTAACTATTGCTTCTTGACCTGCATACAGGTTTCTGAGGAGACAGGTCAGGTGGTCTGGTATTCCTGTCTCTTTCAGAATTTTCCATAGTTTGTTGTGCTTTACACAGTTAAAGGCTTTGGGACAGTCAATAAAGCAGAAGTAGATGTTTTTCTGGAATTCTCTTGCCTTTTCAATAATCCAATGAATGTTGGCAATTTGATCTCTGGTTCCCCTGACTTTTCTAAATCCAGTTTGAACATCTGGAAGTTCACGGTTCACGTACTGTTGAAGCTTGGCTTGGCGAATTTTGAGCATTACTTTGCTAGCGTGTGAAATGAGTGCAATTGTGTGGTAGTTTGAACATTCTTTGGGATTGGAATAAAAACTGATATTTTCCAGTCCTGTGGCCACGGCTGAATTTTCCAAATTTGCTGGCATATTGAGTGTAGCACTTTTACAGCATCATCTTTTAGGATTTGAAATAGCTCAACTGGAATTCCATCACCTCCACTAGCTTTGTTTGTAGTGATGCTTCCTAAGGCCCACTTGACTTCACATTCCAGGATGTCTGTCTCTAGGTGAGTGATCACATCATTGTGATTATCTGGGTCATGAAGATCTTTTTTGTACAGTTCTTCTGTGTATTCTTGCCACCTCTTCTTAATATCTTCTGCTTCTGTTATGCCCATACCATTTCTGTCCTTTATCGAGCCCATCTTTGCATGAAATGTTCCCTTGGTATCTCTAATTTTCTTAAAGAGATCTCTAGTCTTTCCCATTGTATTGTTTTCCTCTATTTCTTTGCACTGATCACCGAGGAAGGCTTTCTCATCTCTCCTTGTTCTTGTTTGGAACTCTGGGTATTTCTTTGAGAAAACAAGATAACATACTTCCCACAGGTACTGCTTCATCCACTCAGGACTGATGTATGCTTTGCCAGATTTCCCTTTAGCTGTGTCTTCACCCCAGCACTTCTCAGATCTCTGTGCTGTGCAGGGCTGCTATCCGTCTCTGTGAGAGTCCTTGTCAGACCCAGTACCCCAGGCCACCCTCCAGCGGTGTGATCCTCACTGCCAACCAACCATGGTGTCCTCTGCTTCCTCCTTCACCGCATCCCCAAAGACAATACCAGTGGTCTGTCCAGACCTTGTCACGCCTGTCCATCTCCCTCACAATACCCACTGCATCCTTCTTCCAGCATCAGTCTGACCTCCTTATCGCTCATCCGAAAGCTGTCTCCATGCTGTCGTGAGGCCGTCCACCCTACCCCTCACACCCTGTCGTTCTCCCATTGCTCTTCCTTTTTGGTCACTAGCGAGGGACAATGGGCTCGGAACATGCGCACCCTTCTTGATTTCCAGCAGCCCCTATATCAGTCCAGGTCAATGCAGTCAACCGTGTTCTTTCCATGCAAGTGCCGGTTCGAAACAGACTCCTTCCTCTGACCAGATGGCTGCCCCCGGACCTGCCTCTCTAGATGCTCTAAAGCCACTGATGAGTTACGTGTGCACTCCCAATCAAGTGTCAGCCTCTTCCCAAACTCCCTACATTCAGCGACACTAATGTTTAATCAGTGCATATTTACCAGACAGCCTTTTGTAAAAACCACTGAGTTGTGAACTTGGTGGGAGTGGAAGCAGGTACACATACACACACACACACACACACACACACACTAGCCCTGACCTCAAGTCCCTGGCATGCATCTCTACAAAGGGGAATTGCTTTATGTGCCTATGACCTGCTTCCCTTAACCCTGTGCTGTGATCTATGTTAAATACTGACCACCTGTTTAGAACTATTCTCCTCTCATCTGTCATCTCTCAGTCATTCTGCTTCAGGTCAGATGTACAATTTAGAATCGGACAGACTTAAGATCAAGTCTAGACTGTTCTACTTATAAAATGTGCAATTTTGAGCCAATAATTTAATTTCTCAAATGTAAAAATAGAAGTAACATACCATGATTTAGTTGACATTTTGATGTGAGAATTAAAATTTAAATGAGACAGTGAGCATATTACTTGCCATATTACCACTATATGCTCACATATACAACATTATTTTTCTGTATTAATAGGAAATCAGATCTATTTTCCTAGAGCTGGTATATTTTCCCTAAGTAATAAAAGCCTTCTCTGGTCACCTATTTACCTAGCAGTAAAGAATCCCCAAAATCACTGCAGATGGTGATTGCAGCCATGAAATTAAAAGATACTTACTCATTGGAAGGAAAGTTATGACCAACCTAGACAGCATATTAAAAAGCAGAGACATTACTTTGTCAACAAAGGTCCATCTAGTCAAGGCTATGGTTTTTCCTGTGGTCATGTATGGATGTGAGAGTTGGACTGTGAAGAAGGCTGAGTGCTGAAGAATTGATGCTCTTGAACTGTAGTGTTGGAGAAGACTCTTGAGAGTCCCTTGGACTGCATGGAGATCCAACCAGTCCATCCTAAAGGAAATCAGTCCTGAATATTCATTGGAAAGACTGATGTTGAAGCTGAAACTCCAATACTCTGGCCACTTGATGCAAAGAGCTGACTCATTTGAAAAGACCCTGATGCTGGGAAATATTGAAGGCAGGAGGAGAAGGGGATGACAGAGGGTGAGATGGCTGCATGGCATCACTGACTCGATGGACGTGAGTCTGGGTGAACTCCGGGAGTTGGTGATGGACAGGGAGGCCTGGCGTGCTATGGTTCATGGGGTCACAAAGAGTTGGACACGACTGAGCGACTGAACTGAACTGAACTAAAAGAATCCACGTGCAGTTCAGGAGATGCAGGAGACGCAGGTTTGATCCCTCGGTCAGGAAGATCCCCTGGAGTAAGAAAACGTCAACCTACCTCAGTATTCTTGCCTGGAAAATCTCAATCCATGGAGTCACAAAAGAGTCAGGCACAACTGGGTGACTAAATAAGAATAGAAGCCTGAGAGCATAGGGTTAATCGTGATGAGAAACAAATGCGATACACACACTGCCCAGTGCATCAGTGAGCAGGAAAAGTCAAACTAGCAAATTCTTCCACTTTCATTTTGCGTATTTCTGAAATCCAAATCAATTAGGTTTATTTTAAATGTAGGCATGCAGGATGCCTGGGGTACAAAAAATGAACCACTTAAAACCAGTAAATATTGCAGTGGTATCTATCAGAATAAAAATCTCCAAGAATTAGCAGAATCTTCTACTTTCTTAGACATACTTAAACCTATGTGACATATCTTTTGAGAAGGTCACTGTATATCATACTGGTTGATTTCCTGCTGTATTATTTTGTTTTCTCAATTATTTTAATCTAGGGGCTAAGTAAAATTGGATTGCTTTTCTGTCCTTATAATCATCAGGATACAGAAATCCACTCTGTTATTTCACTTCCCACTTACAATCCTTTCCCTCAAAGCAGTGTATGTCAAAAACCATTTACTGTCTTAGCGTCTAGGAGCCCCGTGTCACAGTAGAAAAATATATGCTATCTCTTGCCGCTGTTGGGTGTAAACGAGGCTGATGTATTCTGGAAACTACCCGTCCAAAGCCACTGTAGTTTAACTAACATCTGAACACTGATGTCAATCTTACTCGCTTCTTTGAAGAGTCTCACTGGCAAGACAGTGGTTCATTTTTCTAGGCAACCCATGTAGTAAAATGTAGTGTCCACTTGGCGTGGACACAACATCCTTTTTTAACTTTTGGGAATTCCAAGATCTGGGATGAGTAACTTCATAAATTTAGAGTGTCAATATATATATTTTTTAAATTATTTCTAGGATATATAATGAGATGATCAAACCACTTACTGACTCAGATATAGTTCACCAGCCTGGCCTGAAGAAATGCATCAGAATGCACCCCCAGAGCTGCTAGCAGAAAATTTCCTCTCTCTGCTTATTCGCCATCACTTGGTGGGCCTGCAGGATCCATCAGGACACCCTCAAGGATGTATTCCATGACTGTGGCAGCTTGTTCTAGTTGATGAGCTTAATTTCTAAAAATATTTTGTTCACTTAAATATTGTGTTCAGTAAGCGTTTTGCTGCTGCTGTTTACTCACTAAGACATGTCTGACCCCATGGACTGCAGTCCACCAGGCCCTCTGTCCACAGGAATCCCAGGCTAAGACACTGGCGTGAGTAGCCATTTCCTTCCTCAGATGATCTGCCCCCAACTCGGGGATAGAACCCAGGTCTCCTGCATTGGCAGGTGGATTCTTCACCACTGAGCCATCTGGGAAGCCCAGTAAGTGTTTACACTCCTTAAACCTGTATGGATTACTGCAGCCCTAGGATAGCCTGGCAAAGAAGGAAATGGCAACCCACTCCAGTCTTCTTGCCTGGAGAATCCCAGGGACAGAGGGGCCTGGTGGGCTGCCGTCTGTGGGGTCACA
>NW_011494761.1:649246-653161 GCF_000754665.1 Bison bison bison | reverse complement strand
CAGCAGTATAACCCAGGAATAGAATGCATACTTGTTTTCTTGGCCTGACCCATTTCTTTTTAAATCAAGTTAGTTACCAATATATAATAAGCAGGTGACTGTACATTAAAGAACTATACTGATCATTCTCCCTACTTAAAAAACTCAGAAATGTTGCCCTGTGTAAAGGGTGTATGTTCACCATTTCCTGAGTCTTGATGACCCTATTACTTCTCTGAAAAGGAAAGCGAGCTTCAGTTGCCATTTCTCACTACACTGGCATTGGTGTTTTCTTTAGAATCCAGCAGCATGTCTCTGGACACATGTCTGTACCCAAGGTGGAAACCGGAAAGAAAGACAGGAGAAGCCAAAGTAACATGGGCGAGATTGTTTGTTCCCAGAAGTGAGTGTATATAAGATGGCTCATTTGCATCATTGCTTGTTCTCTATAGATATTTCAGCTGGTAATCCCTTATCTAAACCCTTCTGGATTTAAGAACACCCGCCTTGCTTTAGTGATCCATCACTTTCTCCACATCTGTTACAAGTGCTTGAAATTGCTTCCTAAGTCTTTTAGATATTGTTGCAGTGTTAGAAAGCATCAACTTCTACTTAAACAGCTCTTTCAGAACTTAAATAATAAAATAATGTTTCTACTCTTAGGAAAGTGGAGGAATATTTTGGAGTAGCTAGTTTCTCTTAAAATCACCTACCACCTCACTAACTTGGGACACTGGTATGAGTTGGTTTTCTTTGGTTGCAAACCATAAAAACAAAGCCTGGGTGATTTAACTAAAACTGAGCTTATTAGAAGGGTTTGCGATGGTACTGTAATTATTAAGAGGACTGAAGAGAGCTGGGTCTGGCAGGGCAGCTCAGGGGAGTTGGATGGCAGCAGTGAGTGACAGTTTTATCAACATGCTGCTGATGACAAGCAACATCTCTAAAAGGCTGTGATTTTTACTCTTCTATCCATTAACTCAAGACCCAAAGTTCAGATGGCCAGATGGCCTGAAGTGAATGAAACTTGTCCCTGAGGGAGGTCAGGGTACCTTGATTGACAGTTGCACCAAAACCACGAACAGTGGAGCAAAGATAATTTTGCAAAAGAAAATCCAAATGCCCGTGACCAGAAGGAAAAGAGAATGGTTTCCCAAATATGGGAAAACCCACTATAGGCTCTGTTCACTGTCAGCTGGCAGATAACTTCGAATGTCTTTAAAATTTGCAATGTTTTGTTGTAAAGGAAAAATAAGATGACTCACTTTATGCTTTGACACATTGTGTACTTGATTTGAATTTCCAGTCTTATATTTTTCTTCATAAAAATCCCCCAAATTGAATAAGCTTTATGGCTCACATCCCTAGATCCCTCTTGAAAGAATTAAAACACTTCAGAGGGCAATTCTTTTAGATCAAGGAATCATTTAGACAGACACAAGGTCAATCCTACATGGAATCTGTATCAGACACGTTTTCTTACTCATCTCTCACGTTCTCCGCTCCCTTCCATCCTGCTCTTTTCATTCAAGAAAAAGAAATAGCGAGAAGGGGAAGAGATCATATAACCAAGCAGAGCAGAGTCAGAAAGCAAGGAAGAAATGTGCTGGGGCTGAAGATTTGGGGAGGATAGCTGAGAAAGAGAAACAACTGTGAGGTGTATGTTAAGCCTCTAGCAGATGTAGATGCTGAAATTAAAGTCATCTCTTACAGTTCGCTGTGTTCCTTGTTGGAAATATAAAGATGGCAGGGTGGCCGAGGGGTGGGCAGGGAGGCAGCCCACAGGCAGTGTGATGGAGAGAGGCCCGGAGAGAAGAAGGTGAGGGTGTGGTCAAGGTGTGAAATCCAATGGAAAGTTGACTGAGAAGCACGGTCCCCCGCCCACAACCCACACACGCTTTGGTCTTGTAACTGAATCTTCCTTGCCCTCCTAGCTCCCAGGCAGAGGATTTGCTTAAAGGGATAGCCCTGTCCCAGATCAACACACTCCCCACCGCTCACACTTTTTTCCTTCACCCCCTCCCTGCCTCATACAATTGAAAGTCTGTCTAGAGATCTCTTAGGCTCCCCCAAGCTGCTCATGGAATATTTCCCACCCACCAGAGGATCTGTTCACTACAATCTAGCAGATGACATCCACGGTCTTTAAATTCTGCAACCTTTTGATAAAGAAACAGAAGATGACTCACCTTGTGCGTTTGACACCTTCTCCACAGACTGCCTTCGTGGGTATAAAGACATATACCCACAGCCTGGCTTCTTACGTAGGTTTGAGGCCCCCGTGTGAATAGAAAAGGATTGGTCTTGGTACTTCAGTACCAGAGAAAATTGCAAGTAATAAATCTCTTAGATTGTGAGCAGAATTAGAAAGCCTACTTAAACTACTCTACTAAGGTAGAGAAATAAATCTAAGTGTTAAAATATTTTTGACAGTTTTGCCTCAATATGAATGGCCCTCTTTACCATTACCCTCAGCTAGATAAAATCCACTAATCTATGGTGGCCTTGGGACAGAACACTCATTTTCCCCACAGGATTTTCTGGGATAACTAAGGATGCCCCATATTCTTGTTTTGATCAGTAGCTTCAGCTATCCACAGATTGTCAGAAGCTAAAACGATTGCTTGGCAGAGAGCTGCCAGGGACCATTTACGGCTCAGGAGATTTAAAACTGATATCAAAGGATATCTAAAGCTTGTGAGCTGCAGACTTGCTACAAAGACTTGTTGAAAGCAGAGGAATTATTTATGCCGGAGGGAAGAATTACAATAGGAACACATAGGGATTTGAGCTAATGAATTCAAAACCGAGTTGAATTTTGTATATTCTAGGAACCTCTATTTCTTAATGTAATCCAAAAGCCTTTGAAAACAGTAAACTGGAAATATTCCATGTGCAGCTTGGGCCTGTCAAGGGGAGCTGACAGGATCTCTAAACTGACTCTCCGTGGTGTGTGGAGCGGAAAGGGAGTGAGGGGTAGGTGGGAGGAGGGAGTGTGTGATCAGAACGGACCTTTACGCAGGGCTCACGGATTCACCTTATGTCTGTCTTCCGTGGGGTGTTAGCTCCCAGACCAGAGATCAAACCCACAGCCCCTGCTTTGGAAGTGAGGAATCGAGAGAAATAAAAGTATGAGGCAGAAAGCATGTTTTATGGCTAAAAACTAAAAAAAAATTAACAAAAAATATCCATCCACAGATCACAAAGTTTAACAAATGCCAAGTAACAGGCTCCAAGTAGAATAAAGAAATTGATACCTAGGCATATCAGAGACAAGTTACTGAAAGCCGAAAAGAAAGAGACAATCTTAAATCAAGGGGAGAAAGACACATTCTATACAAAGGAATAACTGTAAAAACGATAGCTACCTTCTCATCAAAAACGCTGCAGGGCAAACGATGGGATGACCGATTCATCCAAATTTTGGTGAGGATATGTAGCAAACGGAGCCTTTATACACTGCTGGGTAGGTGTGAAACGGCACACCAACCAGGAAAATCTTCACGTTTTTTGTACACAGTTCAACTTTTAGTTATCTTTGACCTAGACAATATACGGGCTTCCCAGGTGGCTCTGTGGGTAAAGAATCCACTTCCACTGCAGGAGACGCCAGAGATATGGGTTCGATCCCTGGGTCGGGAAGATCCCCTGGAGGAGGGCATGGCAACCCACTCCAGTATTCTTATCTGGAGAATCCCATGGACAGAGGAGCCTGGCGGGCTACAGTCCATAGGTCGCACAGAGTTGGATACAACTGAAGCGGCTGAGCACACAAATATACTACTAGCTATCCAGCGGGAGAAATGAAACGTTTGTCCATAAAACGTCTTGTACGATAATGTCTATTGCCAAAACTAGAAGCGATGATCAATAGGGAAATGGATAAATAAACTCTTGTTATAATCTCATAACAAGTAGAGCAGAAACTTGAGAAAC
>NW_011494761.1:647476-649146 GCF_000754665.1 Bison bison bison | reverse complement strand
CTGAGACATCTAAGTCAGTCCCCTCTGGGCCAGCTGAACCCCAGATGACCTTCGGCTACAAGCGCATGACAAATGAGTTGTTTTATTTTTTATTTTTTTTTTTAATTTAATTTTTTATTTTTTAAACTTTACATAATTGTATTAGTTTTGCCAAATATCACCTGTGGCGGATTCAAATGAGTTGTTTTAAACCACTGAGTTTTGAGACAATGTCATGCAACCTTACTGTAGCAACAGCTAGCAATAAACTAAGTAACAAAATGTTACCCTTGCTTCTACTGGTGCATGTCTTCCTGTTAAGAGCTATAACTCACTTTGTCCTTACTTTGCAAACAGGAAGTTGTAGATATTCCTCCAATAATGAACATGTGTTTCATTAACATCCAGTTTATTCCCTGCTGTTCTGTCCCTGTGTCTTCCTGCATACAAGGCTAACTTGTTTCAGTGCCAAATCATAGTGGAATCTTTCTGAAGAGATTTTAACTAGCAGTGAAAGCCAGTTTACACAGAGCCAGCAACGCCCACATGAACAGTCGGTGGTGAGCAGCTACGACCTGCTTATGCATGCACAGGCGCTGACAGCCGGCTCACAACTGGGCTTGGTTGACGGCCACTGTGAAGAACCGTCAGCTAGAGGAGACAGTCTAACTTAATGATGCCAAAACGTAAGGTGTGCTCCTCAGAATCAATGGAAAATGACGCATCTCCAGTCACCACATTCACAGTCTGAGGTGCTGATGCTGGAGTGAGGTTTCCTTTTCTGGAAGAGGTCCATTTTTCTCAAAGTGCCTGATTTTAAGAAAGGTTTGAGAGATAACCTTCTCTGTCACTTTTCATTCCTCTGTCTGTTGAATATCTTTCAGCCCCTACTGTGCACTTTCTCTTTCAGGCTTTTGCTCCCTGGTTGTAACTAAAGGATTTGGAATCAATTTCTGGTGCACGCTGCCATTTATAAACGAGGCAAGAAGACCCCGCACTTTAGGCTGCACGAGCAACCGCTGCTGTGGTCCTCAGGCCAAGGTCTTCTCTACGGGCCAAGGAGTTGATTGGACTAAAGGGCTGTGGCCCCCTGAAGCCCAGACCCCTTCCCCAATTATATCATGCTTCAAGCCTGGGGAGGGTGGCCCAGGTCTGCAACTGTTGGCCTGAGGAGTAAGCAAAGGGGTTTGCAAGAGTGCATACACATGGAGCTTGAGGATGTGACTGACAACACGCATGTGCGTTAGGCCTCTGGCAGGCAAGTCAGTGCAATGCAAGTCGAAAAAGCAAGTGTGTTCCAGAAACACTTCTACCTCTGCTCTATTGACTACACCAAAGCCTTTAACTGTGTGGACCACCACAACCTGTGGACAATTCTTAAAGAGATGGGCATACCAGACCACCTGACCTGCCTCTTGAGAAACCTGTATGCAGGTCAGGAAGCAACAGTTAGAACTGGACATGGAACAACAGACTGGTTCCAAATAGGAAAAGGAGTATGTCAAGGCTGTATATTGTCACCCTGCTTATTTAACTTACATGCAGAGTACATCATGAGAAACGCTGGGCTGGAAGAAGCACAAGCTGGAATCAAGACTGCCGGGAGAAATATCAATAACCTCAGAAATGCAGATGACACCACCCTTATGGCAGGAAGTGAAGAGGAACTAAAAAGCCTCTTGATGAAAGTG
>NW_011494761.1:641615-647376 GCF_000754665.1 Bison bison bison | reverse complement strand
CATTCAGAAAACTAAGATCATGGCATCTGGTCCCATCACTTCATGGTGAATAGATGGGGAAACAGTGGAAACAGTGGCAGACTTTATTTTTTGGGCTCCAAAATCACTGCAGATGGTGACTGCAGCCTTGAAATTAAAAGACATTTACTCCTTGAAAGAAAAGTTATGACCAACCTAGACAGCATATTCGGAGAAGGCAATGGCACCCCACTCTAGTACTCTTGCCTGGAAAATCCCATGGATGGAGGAGCCTGGTAGGCTGCAATCCATGGGGTCGGTAAGAGTCGGATACGACTGAGCGACTTCACTTTCACTTTTCACTTCCATGCATTGGAGAAGGAAATGGCAGCCCACTCCAGTGTTCTTGCCTGGAGAATCCCAGGGATGGGGGAGCCTGGTGGGCTGCCGTCTATGGTGCACAGAGTCGGACACGACTGAAGCGACTCAGCAGCAGCAGCAGCAGTATTCAGCATATTAAAAAGCAGAGACATTATTTTGCCAACAAAGGTCCGTCCAGTCAAGGCTATGGTTTTTTCAGTGGTCATGTATGGATGTGAGATGGGACTCAGACAAGGAACACTTGAGGCCCCTAAAAATGATAGAATCAAAAATTTTTTCACACTACACTCAATGTACAAAAAAATTAACTTTTTATTTTTTCATATCTAATCTTTTTTATGCACTAAACTAGTGCATACGGGCTAGTTTTCCCTAGCCTGTATGCACTTAGGTGGCAAAAGATGGAAGCTTTAGAATTTCCATGTGAAGGTGAGTGACTTAGTTTCTTTAGGCAGTGTTGACAAATACATGTTTGAGCCCTCTCTTCCCAATCCCTTTCCAATAATATCACTGACAAGTTTGAGGACTGTGTGTCAAGCGCTGTGTTAGCATTTTCATGAATTCGAAACCATTTAATCCTCAGGGTGAGGTGGGCATTACTATTGTTACATCTTAAGTACAGAGCAGTTAATTAACTTTTTCAGATTTGCATAGCCAGAAAGTAGAGAAACCGAAAATAAAAACCAAGGTAGACTGACTTCAGAATGCACAGACTCCCTTATCATGGTGCTGCCCTGCTTCTCAGGTGACATCTGCAGATACGGTTTCTTGGGACATCAGGCTAGCATCCTTTGTGAAAGCCTCCCAGCCTATAGGAACCCTTCCGTCCCTCGCCAGCCCCACACAGGAAACAGGAAGGAGGCATCCATCCAGCCCCTTCCTTGCAGAAGCTGCAATGGCATCTCTGGGTCACCCTGGATAAAGAGGATGAGGAGTCTTCCTGAGGGCCCGCATCCTTCCTGTCCAGCCCAGGGCAGCTCGCCCTGGCGCTCAGGGCTCTTTCCGTACCCCTCCCACGTGTTCGTGTCAGGACACATCCCCACAGAAGAAACAAGAACACCTGGATTGACCTCTTTACAGAAGAAACAGAACACCTGGATTGACCTCTTTTCATATCAATGCTTCTCTTTTTCTTTTCCACCTTTTCCAGGGGTTGGTGGTGTAATGTCGACTTTCTTCCTTTTTCTATCAGTAAGAGGCATCCCCTTTCTTTCTCCTTCTTGACTTGATATTCAGCACGTTGTATATAGCGGTAGACATTTGGAGTCCAGAGGGGCTTCCTGGGTAACTAAAAGGGTAAAGAACCCGCCTGCAATGCAGGAGACCTGGGTTTAATCCCTGGGTCGGGAAGACTGCCTGGAGAAGGGAATGGCAACCCACCCCGGTATTCTTTCCTGGAGAATCCCATGGACGGAGGAGCCTGGTGGGCTACAGTCATTTATACACAGAGCCCAGAATTTACCATCTTTATCATTATAAGCATACAGTACAGGAATGTTAAGTATATGCACTGTTGTTCAACAAATCTCAGGGATTTTTTCATCTTACAAAACGAAATCTCTGTACACAGGAAACAACAGCTCCCTATCTTTCCCTCCCCTCCGGCCTTGGCAAACACCATTCTGCTGTTCCTATGAATCTAATTAATTTTTTTGGTCTCACATATGTGAAATCATACAGCATTTGTCTTCGTGTCTGACTTATTCACTTAGCATAACGTCTTCAAGGTTCATCCGTGCTGTAGCATCTGACAGAATCCCTTCCCTTTTCAGTCCTGAATGCTCTTCCACCAGATGATTAAGCCTCAGTTACTCATCATCAATAGACAGCTGGGCTGCCTTCACCTTTCTGCCATTGTGAATAATGCTGGTATAGACAGAGCGTTCCCTCTTCTCTTTGAGTGCCATGCTATTTAAATGATGACAAAGGAACATGGTATGTAGGGGAGAATGAAATCCACAATCTGTATTAGTTGAAAACGTTCAAAATATTATTCTTGTTACATCTTGTGTCCCACCTCCTTAGTGCTTTGATCTCAGAGACACAGAAAGAAGTTGTCAAAACATACTCAGTTTTCAAGGATATTCATGCATACATGAGAAAGAATAGTATCGGTCAATTCCTCCCACAGAGGAATATGATTTTAACATTAAAAACACAAGTCAATAGAAGAACTAATTACATTTGATGCCAGAAACATTGTTTTATACTTTTTCTTACAGCAGGAAGTAATTGGGAATTCAACACTGAACAATCCCATCTCTTGAAAATATTATAAGAGGAAAACTGCTGCCAAATCTAATCAAACCTATTTTCCTTGCCGCTGATACGGCAGCTACAAACGAATGGGAACTGCCGAAACACCTACACGGATACACTGTAAGAGCTCCGCAGGGCCCTTACTCCAATTTCCACATCTCTGCTGGGGCTGAAGCAATCGTGGCCACTGACATGTTGAGCATATGCTTTTTATTGAGAAAAAAAAAATATCAAGGCTGCTGTATCAGATTCAAAATAAAAATAAAGTGGCCAAACTTTTTTCTGAACAGAACAAGAAGAGTATCTTTCTGTAGCATAAAGCTATGCATATTTTTATTTATAGAGCACCCTTTGCTAACAAAATTTTAACACAGCTGAGTAAATTTTAATAAGTTTTTATTAAAGTTTCTTTTAATTTTACTTTTGACAAGTTAGTTTCATACTTTCCATAAATTCCTGAATGTTTCCAATGGAAAGATACTTAGATCCATTCTTGTTTTGTGTTATAAAGTATTCAAGGTATAAAGTTGAACCCCTTTCAGCTCCTAAATCACAGTTGTATCATTTGTTAAGTTCTAATCAAAGCATATTAAACTTCTGGCACATAGAGTATCAATTCAAAAGAAAGATGTCATCACGTTTTTAACATAAGTTTCAAAGCACCACAGATTAGGCTAAGAGTGCTGGGTGTTCCATCATCCCCTAGTTTCCATCATCCCCTAGTTTCCCATCATCCCCTAGTTTCCATCATCCCCTAGTTTCCCATCACCCCCTAGTTTCCATCATCCCCTAGTTTCCCATCATCCCCTAGTTTCCATCATCCCCTAGTTTCCCATCATCCCCTAGTTTCCCATCACCCCTTAGTTTCCATCACCCCCTAGTTTCCCATCACCCCCTAGTTTCCCATCATCCCCTAGTTTCCATCACGCCCATAGAAAGTCCAAGTCTGGAACCATAGCTCACATACTTCTACCTCATCTGGTCCCCATTCACCCATTATCTCCTTCTTATCCCTCTGGGATCATCTCTTTTCCAGCCCCATGGATGACTAAACTCACTTCTATCACAGAGGATAGGCTGTTATTCTGTAGTAACAAATTAACTCCAAGTCTCAAATGCTTAAACCTAAAGGCTTTGTCTTCTTGGTTCCATCATTTTTATTGAAAGCCAAGGGAGATAGAAGACTCATTAATTTTTTTGTTGTTTTTAAAATTTTGTTTATTTGTTTTAGGCTAAGGGTGTTCTTAAGGTTGGGCTTTTCTTTATAGCCACCTTTGGATTTGGTCTTTCCCTAGGGACTGGTAAAACAGCCATTTATAAAGGGAGTTCTTTAAAATTTTCCAGTTTAGAAGTTTTTCCAATTTAAAGGAACCTTCATTTGGCCACTGATGACTAGCATCTTTTCCTAAAATTTTTACTTTATATTGAGATATAATTGATTAAATTGTTGTGTTCAGGTGTACAGCAGAGTGATTCTGTTTCAAATTCTTTTCCCATTTAGGTTATTAGCATATTGAGCAGAGTTTCCTGTTCTATACAGTAGGTCCCTGTTGGTTATCTATTTTTTTTTAATTATTGAAGTACAGTTGCTTTAAACTGTTGCATTAGTTTGGCTCTTTATTTTAAATATAGTAGTGTGTGCAGGTCAACCCCAAACTCCCAATTTATCCCTCACTCTGCCTTTCCCTTTTGGTAACCATAATTTTGTTTTCTAAGCGTGTAAGTCTTTCTGTTTGTAAATAAGTTCATTTGTATAATTTTTTTTAGATTCCTCTTAAAAGTGATGTCATATATTTGTCTCTCTCTGTATCATATGCATTGTCTTAATATTGAGGTGCTCATATGTTGGGTCCATAAACATTTACAGACGTTACATCTTCTTCTTGGATTGACCCCTTGATCACTGTGTAGCGCCTTCTTTGTCCTGTGTAATAGTCTTTCTTTTAAAGCCTATTTCCTCTAGGAGTATTGCTACTCCAGCTTTCTTGCAATTTCCATTTGCATGAAATACTGTTTTCCATCCTTTCACTTTAAGTGCGTATGTGTCCCTGGGTCTGAAGGCGATCTCTTACGGACAGCATGTATACGGGTCTTTTGTTTCTGTATCCATTCAGTCAGTATATATCTTTTGGTTGGAGCATTTAGTCCACTTATGCTTAACATAACTAGTGATATGTACGTTCTTATTGCCATCTTCTTGTTTTGCGTTTGTTTTTGCAGGCATTTTTACCTTCCCTTTTTCATGTGTTCTCGTGTGATTTGGTGACTAAACTTAGTGTTGCGTTTGGATTCTTCTTTCTCTTTGTGTGTCTGTCTATTGTAGATTTTCAGTTTGTGGTTCCCATGAAGTTTTGAAACAGTGGTCTGCAAATAAACAAGACTGTTTTAAGTTGGTGGTCTTTTCATTCCAAATGCATTTCCAAAATCTTGCATTTGTCCTCGTCTCTTCTTGGACAAGACCCCGATGCTGAGGAAGATTGAAGGTGGGAGGAGAAGGGGATGACAGAGGATGAGGTGGTTGGCTGGCATCACCGACTCCATGGACATGAGTTTGAGTAAACTCTTGGAGTTGGTGATGGACAGGGAGGCCTGGCGTGCTGCAGTCTGCGGGGTGGGAGAGTCAGATATGACTGAGTGACTGAACTGAACTGAACTTCTTATACTTGCTGGTTTTGATATCATATTTGTGTGTGGATGGTTTCCTCCCGTTTGTCTAGTTGTGGCCTTCTATTTTCTGCCTAGAGAAGTTCTTTTAACATTTGTAGCAAAGCTGATCTGGTGGTGCTGGATTTTCTTAGCTTTTGCTTGCCTATAAACTTTCTGATTTCTCCACTGAATCTCCGTTAGAGCCTTGCTGAGTAGAGTATTCTTGGTTGTAGGTTCCCTTCCATCACTTTAAATATATGATGCCTTTGCCTTCCAGCCTGCAGAGTTTCTGCTGAGAAATCAGCTGAAAACCTTTTGGGGGTTCCCTTGTATATTATTTGTTGCTTTTAATATTTTTTAATTTATCTTTAGAATTTATCATTTTGATTAATACGTGTCTCGGCATGTCCCTCCTTGGATACGTCCTGCCTGGGACTTTCTGTGCTTCCTGGACTTAGGTGACTGCCTCCTTTCCCATGTGAGGGAAGGATTCCCACGATCTCCAAATATTTTCTCA
>NW_011494761.1:637332-641491 GCF_000754665.1 Bison bison bison | reverse complement strand
CCCTTTCTCTTTCTCTTTTCCTTCTAGAGTCTTGAAAGTGTTAGTCGCTCAGTCGTCTCTAACTCTTTGCAACCCCATGGACTGTAGTCCGCCAGGCTCCTCTGTCCATAGGATTCTCCAGGCAAGAATACTGGAGTGGGTAGCTGTTCCCTTTTCCAAGGGCTCTCCCCATCCCAGGGATCAAACCCAGGTTTTGTGGTCTGAGCCATGAGGGAAGACTTTTCCTTCGAGAACTCCTATAATATAAATGTTGGTTCATTGAATGTTTTCCCAGGGGTCTCTGAGACTGTCCTTATTTCTTTTCATCCTTTTTTTTTTTTTATTATTCTGTTCCATGGCAGTGACCTCCACCATTCTGTCTTCCAGCTCACTTATTCATCCTTCCGCCTCAGTTATTCTATTACTGACTTTTTCCAGTGTGTATTTCATTTCCATTATTGTATTGTTCATCTCTTGTTTGTACCTCATTCCAATTTTGCTGAAATCCCTAGAAGGATCATCCCTATTAACCCTTCCTAAAACAGTCCTTTCCTCCTTACTCCTGCTTTATTTTTATCCTTCACTTACCCCTATCTGAAATTATATTGTGTTGTTGATTTTATGCACACAGACACACACATTATTATTATTTTTAATGTGTAGAATGCTATCTTTTCTGTCATGTTCATTGTTTCATTGATATATCCCCAGTGCCTAATAGAGTTTCTGGAACTCAGCAGGAAGTCAATAAATGTTAGTTCAATGAGTGAATAAATGAAGGCATATATCAGGATGATGAAGAGCTGTTTAGACTACCTCTCCATCAATATCTATGTGTTAAAGTGTCTATTTCATATCAGTGCTACAGGATATAAATTTTGTTTTATACAACATTTAATTTAAAAGTTTAGTTTTTGAGGCTGTATAAATCCACTTGTATCTGTTTCATTAAGCCTCCTCTACTGGTTATCTTGGGACAGGGCAAAGAAAAAGCTCATTGCTGTTCAGTTGCTGAGTCGTGTCCAACTGTTTGCAAACCCATGGACTGCAGTCTGTCAGGCCTCCCTGTCCATCACCAACTCCCAGAGCTTATCCAAACTCATGTCCATTGAGTCGAAGATGCCATCCAACCACCTCATCCTCTGTAAAGCCCTTCTCCTCCTGCCTTCAATCTTTCCCAGCATCAGGGTCTTTTCAAATGAGTAGGCTCTTCGCATCAGGTGGCCAAATTATTGGAGCTTCAGCTTCAGCATCAGTCCTTCCAATGAATATTCAGGACCGATCTCCTTTGGGATGAACTGGTTGGATCTCCCTGCAGTCCAGGGAGATCCAACACCACAATTGTGTGTTAGTCTCTCAGTCGTGTCTGACTCTTTGTGACTCCATGGACTGCAGCCCACCAGGCTTCCCTGTTTATAGAATTCTTCAGGCAAGAACACTGGAGTGGATTGCCATTCCTTTCTCCAAGAGGAACTTTACAACCCAGGGATCAAACCCTGGTCTCCTGCCTTGCAGACAGATTCTTTACCACTTGAGTGACAGGGAATTCTTCAGTGCTCAGCCTTCTTTAGGTCCAGCTCTCACATCCATACCGCAACAGCTGGAGTGGTATTATTTGCACATCTGAGGTTGTTGATGTTTTTCCCAACAATCTTGATTAAAGCTTGTGAGTCATTCAAGTCAGCATTTCACATGATGTACTCTGCATAGACGTTAAATAAGCAGGGTGACAATGTGCATCCTTGATATACTCCTTACTCAGTTTTGAACCAGTCTGTTGTTTCATGTCTGATTCTAACTGTTGCTTCTTGACCTGCATACAGGTTTCTCAGGAGGCAGGTAAGGTGATCTGGTATTCCCATCTAAGAATTTTCCACAGTTTGTTGTGATTCAAACAGTCAAAGGCTTTAACATAGCCAATGATGCAGAATTACATGTTTTTCTGGAATTCTCTTGCTTTTTCTATGATCCAAGGAATGTTGGCAATTTGATCTCTGGTTCTTCTACCTTTTCTAAATCCAGCTTGAACATCTAGAAGTTCTTAGTTTCCGTACTATTGAAGCCTATCTTGAAGGATTTTGAGCATTACCCTGCTAGAATGTAATGAGCTAGCAACTGTATGGTAATTTGAGCATCCTCTGGCATTGCCTTTCTTTGGGTTTGGAATGAAAACTGACCTTTTCCAGTTCTGTGATCACTGCTGAGTTTTCCTAATTTGCTGGCATATTGAGTGCAGCACTTTCGTAGCATCATCTTTCAGGATTTGAAATAGCTCAACTGGAATTCCATCACCTCCACTAGATTTGTTTACAGTAATGCTTCCTAAGGTGCACTTGACTTCATAGTCTATGATGTCTGGCTCTAAATGAGTGACCACACCATCATCATTATCCAGGTTATTAAGACCTTTTTTGTACAGTTCTTCTGTGTGTTCCTGCCACCTCTTCTTAATCTTTTTCTGCTTCTGTTAGATCCTTGCCATTTCTGTCCTTTATTTTGACCATCTTTAGATGAAATATTCCCTTGGTATTTCTAACTTTCTTGAAGAGATCTCTCAGTTCAGCTCAGTCACTCAGTCGTGTCTGACTCTTGTGACCCCATAGACTGCAGCACACCAGGCCTCCCTGTCCATCACCAACTCCTGAGCTTGCTCAAACTCATGTCCATCGAGTTGGTGATGCCATCCAACCATCTCATCCTCTTCCCCTTCTCCTGCCTTCAATCTTTCTCAGCATCAGGGCCTTTTCAGGGTCAGCTCTTGGCATCAGGGGAACAAGTATGCAGCTTCAGCTTATGCTTGATGCTGACTTATTGACAAAGACCCTGATGCTGGGAAAGATTGAATACAGGAGGAGAATATAATCAATCTGATTTCGGTATTGACCATCTGGTGCTGTCCATGTGTAGAGTCATCTCTTGTGTTGTTGGAAAAGGGTGTTTGCTATGACCAGCATGTTCTCTTGGCAAAGCTCTGTTAGCCTTTGCCCTGCTTCCTTTTGTACTCCAAGGCCAAACTTGCCTATTATTCCAGGTATCTCTTGAATCCCTACTTTATTTCAACTTGATTTTAAAATTCTCCAAATCTTGGAAATCAAGAGAGTATTTAAATGTTAATTGGTTTCTTTTTGATAGTTGCTCTGAATTACAGTTGCCCCCATCTCCAATTCTCTTTTCTAAGATGCTATTTGATGTGGAGGATAGAGAGGTATGACCTATGTAAAGCCACAGAGGGAAGACTGGGTCCTCAGATCTCCCCAGTGTCCTCTGGATCCTCCGCGGCTTCTCCTGTAGGTGGATGAAAAGCTGTGCTTCCTGCATTAACGTGCCTGAGGTTGATTAATCGTCTCTAGCGATTTGGACTTGGTGTACTAACTCCAGATGCCTGCTTTCCCACTCAGCGCATGCCTGCATGTGTCCTTAGAGGTGACTGCGTAACCTCCCCTCCATCTTGCTGGCTGAACAGTCCTGGAGCCACGCAGGAGTTCATGCCCCTGACCTGGTGTGTGTGGGCTCTTCGTCTCTCAGGATGCTTATAACCACTGCCTTATAACCCTTATAACCACTGCCACCCCTCGATCAAGCACGCTTAACTCTATCCCGTCTAACTCTCTTGGGAGCCTACAGTCTCTGCTTGAAACAGGGTTGGGCCTTCTCTTTCTCGAGATCCTTCTTTCCTCTTCTCTAGGGACGTACAAATTGCCAACATCTGCTGGATCATTGAAAAAGTAAGAGAGTTCCAGAAAAACATCTATTTCTGCTTTACTGACTATGCCAAAGCCTTTGACTGTGTGGATGACAATAAACTGTGGAAATTCTGAAAGAGAGGGGAATATCAGACCACCTGACCTGCCTCTTGAGAAATCTGTATGCAGGTCAGGAAGCAATAGTTAGAACTGGACATGGAACAACAGACTGGTTCTAAATAGGAAAAGGAGTACGTCAAGGCTGTATATTGTCACCCTGCTTATTTAACTTATATGCAGAGTACATCATGAGAAACACTGGGCTGGAAGATGCACAAGCTGGAATCAAGATTGCTGGGAGAAATATCAATAACCTCAGATATGCAGATGACACCACCCTTATGGCAGAAAGTGAAGAGGAACTCAAAAGCCTCTTGATGAAAGTGAAAGTGGAGAGTGAAAAAGTTGGCTTAAAACTCAACATTCAGAAAACAAAG
>NW_011494761.1:598915-637077 GCF_000754665.1 Bison bison bison | reverse complement strand
TTGGACTGTGAAGAAAGCTCAGCGCCAAAGAATGGATGCTTTTGAACTGTGGTGTTGGAGAAGACTCTTGCGAGTCCCTTGGACTGCAAGGAGATCCAACCAGTCCATTCTGAAGGAGATCAGCCCTGGGATTTCTTTGGAAGGAATGATGCTAAAGCTGAAACTCCAGTACTTTGGCCACCTCATGTGAAGAGTTGACTCATTGGAAAAGACTCTGATGCTGGGAGGGATTGGGGGCCGGAGGAGAAGGGGACGACAGAGGATGAGATGGCTGGATGGCATCACCGACTCGATGGACGTGAGTCTGAGTGAACTCCAGGAGTTGGTGATGGACAGGGAGGCCTGGCATGCTGCGATTCATGGGGTTGCAAAGAGTTGGACACAACTGAGCGACTGAACTGAACTGAACTGAGGGATGTAAGTCTCATGACCGAGGGATCATGTTGGAGTGTGTAATTAATGTATGTGTCTTCTAGCCTTTGCTTTTGATTAGGAAGCTTTTGGGTTGGAAAGTCAAATGACAAATGAGAACTAGAGATGGATGGGATTTAGTATATCAATATAAAAAATATATGCCAAAATATGCCATTACTTACAATCCCTATAAAAATTCATTTTCTAAAGGTTTTAGTATGCTCACAAAATAATTTATATGTAAAGAAAAAGCATAGCAGACTCTGTTAATGAAGCTGAGGTCAGGTAACCTGTGAGTTGCATTGTTTTCTAGATAACCCAGATGTGTCTTCTTTCTCATAACATTTTCCCCACCCCTACCCTGACTCCAGTATTATAAACACTGGCTTTTATGCCAGTTACAATGAGGCTAAAGTACGCTTTATTTTGCATATGTTATGTATGATATGCAAGCCTTTTGAACCTATAATAGCTATTAAAGCAGTGAGCAGATGGTAATCCCCATGAGAGTAGGCTCACCTTTACAACCACAGCACAACAAAAGGAACCCGCTCCTTTAAAACCCAGTTTCTATTTTTGTACAAATATCTTGAGTACTTTCTAAGGTCATTCATTCACCCATTCATTCCATTATTGCAGAAACACGATGTTGAGGACTTGCTGTGGACTGGACGCTGTTTTAAGTTCTGAGCAATACACAATTGAGTAACACACATTCTTTGCTCTTAAGAAGTTTAGTCTCATTCTGTTCATCATCCTTGTGACTGTTACCATTTTCAATCTTAGCTAAACATGCTGATACAATTGCATACTCACTGTAGCACAGCGCTCAGGAGGGCATGCCTGGGAGTTAGACAAGGGCGCTTCAAAAAGGTCTACTTGCGAGCTGTTTATCTTGAACGAGTTCACTGGCTCTCTAAGCACTGGCTCATCTGTACAGTCCATGGGATTCTCCAGGCCAGAATACTGGAGTTGGAAGCCTTTCCCTTCTCCAGGGGATCTTCCCAACCCAGGGATCAAACCCAGGTCTCCCACATTACAGGCGGATTCTTTACCAGCTGAGCCACAAGGGAGGTAAGGGGGTGTTAAAAATTATGAGTTACATTCATGCAGAAAGGTTACAGACGTAAGAATAGGAGTTTGGAAAGCTAAGTTAAAATCCTAGACGTGCCTTTTAAATCTGGGGGGCCTCATATCTAACTGCAACTGTTACCAACACCCTCTTTAAACCTGATTTTCTCCAAGGTTCAAATGCTGTCTAGTCGACAGATACAGTGTGTCAGTGACACAGACTCAAGGAGCAGGAAATGGCCTCCCTTTGCCTGAACTGGGCGACCCTGCAAGACTCAGAAGTGGCACAACCAAAACTTTCCTCACTGGCTACACCTCTGCTTCCCCGGCATAACTCACTCTTACCAAACCATCAGAGGCCTCGCTGTGCAGTGGAATGGACAGAGAGGAGCATCTTATTATGCACTCCTGAATGATCTCTAAAATCAATCACGATTTCACATTTCATAAATTGTCAGACTTGTTAAGAACTTTTCAATTCTTTTGAGTGCTCATCTAAAACTGCACTATCAATTCAACTTCATATACTTCCATTTTCACTTTGGTATTGTTGAACGTGGAAATGTTAAGTCGCTCAGTTGTGTCTGACTCTTTGAGACCCCATGGACTGCCCATGGAATTTTCCAGGCCAGAATACTGGAGTGGGTAGCTATTCCCTTCTCCAGGATATCTTCCCAACCCAGGGATCAAATGCAGGTCTCCTGGATTTCTGGCAGATTCTTTACCAGCTGAGCCACCAGGGATACCCCCTGTGTTGTTACTGTATGTTCATAAATGGCATTACATGTTTGGACAGAGAGAGTCTCAGAGTGGCATCATGGTATTGTTAGCAGAATGCCAAGCTAGGGCCCTGCGTTCCATTCCCGATTGCTACTATGTTGCAAGTCTCTGAGGGACCTTAGTGTGGTGGGTAAGAACCACAGGCCTGCATTGTTCCTTACCTGACATTGTAACACACCGTGCACCCTCAGCTGCTGGATCATGTCCTTCTCTTTGTGACCCCACGGACTGCAGCCCATCAGCCTCCTCTGTCCATGGAATTTTCCAGGCAAAAATAACGGAGTGGGTTGCCGTTTCCTACTCCAGGGAATCTGCTCGACCTAGGGATTGAATCCATGTCTCCTGCCTTGGCAGGTGGATTCTTTACCACTGCAGCACCTGGGCAGCCCTGGTTTACTTAACTTCTAAAAGTCTCTGTTTCCCTGTGGTTCAGCAGAAATAACTATACCTAAGTCACAGTTTAGCTGTATTGAATAAATGAATATTTCATGTTTCGCTTGGTGAATTGGAAGTGCTCGATATTCTCATCTGTAAAATGAAAGCATTAGATGATTTATTCTAAGAACTCTTCAAGGACTGACATCTAAGGAGCTATCTTATTCCTCTCGTCATCTCCCTATTCTCGTAAGAAAGGGCTCCCCCAGGGTGGTATTAAATGATTGACTTTCAAGCTCTTCAAGGGACTTTAAACATTTATTATTTGGTAATTAAGAATAATTAGGTTTTAGTTTTCTTTTCACCCTCCTCCCACAACCAGGTCAGGGGAATGATTGATAGCTGTTTAACTTAACTGAAAGACTATTTCTGAGAGTTGCATTTTTCTTTCTTTGACTTGTGACTGAAGTGACTCTACCAGGAGCTATCTATGGTCAGTCTTCCTGAGAACTTAGCACTTATTCAAATTCAGTTTTCCAATGAAATAAAGTTATGAATGTCCTGAAAAAGAAACTTGAAAGTAGACAGTTGAAGCATCACTGGATTTCTAATAGGATGACTGTGTATTTTAAAAGTTGCACTTGTGATTCTAAAATGTTTAGCATCTGTCCTGTTCATTAATTCATAAAAGGGGATCTCCTTTTCCAAAACAGAGTCAACTTGGGAAAATTCACTGGAAAGGTGGATACCACAATGATCTTCCAACTAAAAAATGCTTTGGAAATTCATTTATTTGTGTTTATTTTTGGCTTTGCAATGAAGCAGGAATTAAAAAAAAAAAACAAAACTAGGCACTAGGTATTATGTAAACTGCTCCCTTAGCTAGAACGATTGGAGGAAAAAGTGAGATTGAGTAACACTAAAAACTGCTCCCTTAGCTAGAACGATTGGAGGAAAAAGTGAGAGTGAGTACCACTAAAAACTGCTCCCTTAGCTAGAACGATTGGAGGAAAAAGTGAGATTGAGTACCACTAAAGCCAAACTATCCTTGGAATCTGTGTGACCATGAAAAATGCATGTAGCTCAGAAGTAACCAAATCAACGAAATTCACAAAACTGTAAGTATATGAATCTGTGTTATAGAAGATGATAATTCAAAAGGAGTTTTACTCTAAGTTTCCAAACACACACTGCATGTCAGAGAAAGTGGCTAGAATTAGTATAAGGAGCCTTACAAACACTTCAGTCTCAAGTGGCCAGCCTAAGGCTGGAGAACCCAGTGTGGGCTGAATTCATTACTAGGCATGTCTTTCCTACACAGGCATTGGCAGAGCAGGTTTTCATAACTTCCTGTCTTTGTTTATACTTAGCCCGCGGGCAAGATGGTGAATATTGTTGATTAATCACATAGGAAACAAACAGGGATGCTCTTTTCCAAGTTGCCAATTCAGCAAACGGAGAAGTAAGGAGGGATAAAGAGGCTTCATGAGACCCATGGTGATTCTGAGAGTCACTGGCTGACCAGAAGCAAGCGCTCAATGTGCGAGGAGTGGGATGAAATCTGGAAGCAACCAGGAAACATCACTAAGAAATTAAGCTGCAAATAGGGAAGTCAAGCTTGATGAGAGGACAGAGCCTTCAGTCTCCATCAAGAGCAGTGTTGCCCCTCGGGGCACTCTTGGCTGTCAGGACTCACAGCGGACGAGGGATGGGCTGCTATTGCTATCTGGAGCTTGCAGACCAGGGGTGCTACCAAACATGTTTTAAACGCCCCAAATGCCGCCCATATTAAATAGTTCTCCAGCCCCCAGTATTAAAAGTCCGACTGTGGTAGAAACCCTGCTATAGACGCTTGTGGAATGAACTCAGTGAGATGGATGCGATGTTATATGGGAAGAACGGCCTGTATTTACTAATTAAGGAGTTTAAGCAATTCAAGACTTTATAGATGATACACTGTTACTTTCTTTGGATTTTTTTTGAAGTATAATTGATTTAAAATATTGTGTTAATTTCAGGCTCACATCCAAGTGTTTCAGTTACATATATATATGTATATGTGTGTGCATATTTGTACATCTATTTAATTATTCTTCATTATAGCTTATCACTTTAAGAGCCTGACCAGAGTTCCCTGTGCTAAAGAGTAAATCCTCGTTGCTTATGTATTTTACATATAGTAGTTTTTGTCTGTTATACCTGTACTCCCACTGTCCCTTTCCCACTTGGTAACCATAAGCTTGTTTTCTATGTCTGAGAGACTATTTCTGTTTCGTATATAGATACATTTGTGTTTTTTTAAGTATAGTTCATTTGCAATGCTGGGTTAGTTTCAAGTGTACAGTGGAGTGAATCAGTCGTACATATACATATTTGCCCTCTTTTTTAGATTCCTTTCCCAAATAGGTCAGTACAGAGCACTGAGCAGCGTTCCCCGTGCTATACAGCAGGCCCTTATTAGCTGGTGGTGCTAGTGGCGAAGAACCTGCCTCCAGTGCAGGAGACACAAGAGACCGGGTTCTGTCCCTGGGCTGGCAGATCCCCTGGAGAAGGGCACGGCCATCCACTCCAGTATTCTCGCCTGGAGAGTCGGCAGGGTGACAGTATACAGCCTTGTCGTACTCCTTTCGCAGTTTGGAACCAGTCCATTCTTCCATGCCTGGTTCTAACTGCTGCTTCTTGACCTGCATACAAATTTCTCAAGAGGCGAGTCAGGTGGTTTGGTATTCCCATCTCTTGAGGAATTTTCCAGTTTGTTGTGATCCACACAGTCAAAGGCTTTGGCACACAAATAAAGACACAATAAAGCAGCCATAGATGTTTTTTGGAACTCTCTAGCTTTTTCTATGATCCAACAGATGTTGGCAACTTGATCTCTGGTTCCTCTGCCTTTTCTAAATTCAGCTTGAACATCTGGAAGTTCTCAGTTCACATACTGTTGAAGCCTGGCTTGGAGAATTTTGAGAGTTACTTTGCTAGCGTGCGATATGAGTGCAATTGTGTGGTAGTTTGAGCATTCTTTGACATTGACTTTCTTTGGGATTAGAATGAAAACTGACCTTTTCCAGTCCTGTGTGGCCACTGCTGAGTTTTCCAAATTTGCTGGCATATTGAGTGCAGCACTTTCACAGCATCATCTTTTAGGATTTGAGATAGCTCAACTGGAATTCCGTCACTTCCACTAGCTTTGTTCATAGTGATGCTTCCTTTCAGCATATACGTCTTTTGGTTAAGTTTATTCCTAAGTATTTTTTAAATGTGACTTTTAATGGGAGTTTTTTAAAATTTATCTTTCTGACATTTCATTGCTAATATAAATAAATACAACAGATTTCTGTATATTGATCTTGTCTCCCAATGCCTTACTGACATCATCTATTAGTTCTAATAACATCTGTGTGGAGACTTTAGGGTTCTCTCTAAACAGTATCAAGTCATCTGCAAATAGGGTAATGTTACCTCTTTCCTTTCAATTTGGATGCCTTCTTCCTTTTCTTGTCTGGTTGCTGTGGCTAGGACTTCAATACTATGTTGAATAGATGTGGTGAGAGTGGGCATCCTTGTATTGTTCCTGAATTTAGCAGGGAAGGCTTTCAGCTTTTCACCTTTTAGTATTATGTTGGCTGTGAGTTTGTCATAAATGGTTTTTGTTATGTTGACATAATGTTCCTTCTATTCCCATTTTGGTGAGAGTTTTTATCATGAAAATATACTGACTTTTGTCAGATGCTTTTTCTTCATCTGTTAAGATGACTATGTGGTTTTGGTCTTTTCTTTTGTTAATGAATCACATTGATTGATTTGTGTACATTGAACCATCCTTGTGACCTTGGAATGAATTTAACTGGATCATGGTCAATGATGCTTTTTTATGTATCGCGTTCAGTTTGCTTATTTTTATTGAGAATTTTGCATCTTATATTCATCAAAGTATTGGCCTGTAGTTTTCTTTTTTGTAAGAAAAAATCTGGCTTTTGTATCAGGATGATGGTGGCTTCAAAGAATCCCTTTGAGAGTGTTCCTTTTTCTTCAGTCTTTTGGAATAGTTGAGAAGATGAGGCATAAATTCTTCTTTGTATGTTTGGTAGAATTATCTGGCAAAGCCATCCAGTACTGGATTTTGTTTGCAAAAAAAAAGATTTTTTACAGATTCTATTTCAATTCTAGTGATCAGTCTGTTCAAATTATCTATTTTTTAATTCAGTTTTGGCAGGCAGTATGTTTCTTGAAACTTGTCCATTCATTTTAGTTTTTCCAATATGTTGGTTGTAACTGTTCATAGTATTCTCTTAGGATTTACAGTTTTCTCTGGTATTAGTTATTTCTGCTCTTTCATTTCTTATTTTGTTTATTTGGATTCTCCCTCTCTTTCCTTTTTGGTGAACCTGGATAGTATTCTGTATAAATTTATTTACAAATAAATGTTTATATTTAATAATTAATAAACAAATATATTTATATCACAATATAATTATTATTTATTAATTTATTTATGTTATCATTTACATTATAAATACAGTGAATAGTTAATAGAAATATTTAATTTATAAATAATAATATATATTATTATATAAATATTATTTATATAAAAATAAATTTCTTCATTTTATAACTAAAGTATAAATTTTATCTATACTTAAAAAAATCAGCTCTTAGTTTTATTGGTATTTCTTATTGTTTTCTATCTATATTTTATTTTCTTTCTAATCCTTAATATTTTCTCCTTTCTGCTGAATTTAAGTTTTGGTTGTTCTTCTCATTCTTTTAGGTGGTAAGTTAGATTGTTAATTTGAGATTTTTCTTTGTCTTTTTAATTCATATTAAGCACTTGTTTTAATTGAACTATGGTTGACTTACACTGCTGTGTTAATTTCAGGTGTATAGCAAAGTGCTTATATACATGTAATTATAGGTGTGTATTTATATCTTTTATTGTAGTTCTTCATGCTTACTATTTATTGTATCTATTAATTGTACTTATAATTGCATTTACAATTTTTGATGGTTTTTAAAGATTTTTTACTGGTGTTTTAAGTGGTCTTCAATCCTTTTTACATATTTGCCTCTCCTATTCTGATTTTCCCTTCTCTATAGATTCTTGTTTCTTTTCTGTACAGAGAACCTTATTTCTCTTAGGGTGGGACTAGTATTGCTGAATCACTTTGGTTTCGATGGGAAGCCCTGTGTAGACTGTGTGGGCCCAGAGTTTTTGGCCTTTTCTAATTATTTACCCTCCTTCTATTCTAAATGGTAATCTTTCTGAGTAGAGTATCCTAGGTTGCAAGTTGTTCTCTTTCAAGACTTTGAATATATTTTGCCACTCCCTTCTGGCCTGCCATAATTTCTTTAAATGTATTTTCAGTTCTCCTCTGTCTCTCTTCTCCTTCTGAAAACACGTTATGTGTAGGTTGGCATGTTTTACACTACCCCACAGAACTCTTACGTTATTCTCCTTTTCATCTGTCTGTCGCCTGTTCTGACTGGGTACTTTCCATTATTCTGTCTTCCAGGTCACTTATCCTTCTGTGTCATTTAGTCTGCTATTCATTGCTTCTAAATTGGTTTTTATCTTAACAACTGAATTGTCTCATTTTGATTGGTTCCTTCATAGTTCTACTTCTGTTATATTTATTTGCATTTCCATCAATAATTTTCCTTAATTCATTTAGCATTTTTAGTACCTTCTTTTTGAACTAAGGATCTAATAGACTGATGAGGTTAGTTGTTCTTTCAGGGGATTTCTCTTATTCTTTTAATTTGGTGTAGTTCCTCTGCTTTTTAATTTTATTTCAGTTCCTCTGCCTCTATCAATTAGGAGAAACATTTATCTACTGAAGTCCTGAATGGATGGTTTATATGGGAACATCCCTGTGCAGACTGTGTGAGTCCAGTATTTTGGGCTCAAGGGCTGGTTTCTGTACGGATACCAGCAACACCTTTCCCCAGAGCGCCCTGGCCATTATCTCCATGATAGGGGGTGTGGTTGGATGTCTAGATCTGACACTGGAAGTGGGGTACCCTTGACAGCACACCCTGCCCCACAGGAGGTGACCACTGAAGCCTGCGAGGCCCATGTGGTCAGTGAATATCTGAGCCACCTGTGTGGGTGTCCACAGTTCCACCCAGACAGCCCGAGGCTGCATCTCTCTTTCCGGCGTGTTCATCCCAGACCTTGTGCTGAGCTGTGGCCACAGGAGCTGCAGTGGCTGTGCCGCTGTCGGGGAGCTGGACTGCTCTGGGGCAGACCTTGCCCAGAATCTGTCCATCCTGGATCAGCACAGAGTGGGCAGAGCTCGAGGGCTCCTACTGGGGAAGGAAATGTTGCACACTCCTGCCCAGGGTGGGTCCAGCCAAGTCTTGGAGCCCAGAGGTTGTGTTTCTGTGGTGCCCCGGCTGCATGTGCTGACAGCGTCTGCTGCAGCTGCCCGCCACCCCATGCCTGCTGCTGTGTCCACTGCAGGGGTCTCCACACCGCCCGAGGACCACACTCCACGCCCTCTGGGCTGCTCTCAGGCTCCTAGATTGAGTCAGCCAGGTCTACCTGCCTGAGACTCAGAGCTTAACTGCTGCATGTCCTGTTGATGCTACTGGTGTGCAGGCTGACAAGCCTGCCCCGTTCACTCAGTCACTCCCATGTGTGAGCTGACTGTGGTCTCCATGGTCTGGCCAGGATCATACTCAGGGGCTCTGGTCCATCTGCAAGTAGACGGCTTCTCCACTCTGATTTCATGCCAAGCTGCAACGTGGAGCACGCGGGGCTGCATTTCCCAGTCCAGGGGTTTCTCCTCTTGGGATCTGGGAAATGTGTCAAGACGCCAGTTTCCCTCTGCCCTGCATGGGCACACTCCCTGAGAACAGAGTCTAGGTTTCTCCAGACCCTCCATCTGCCCAGAGGATTTCCCAGCAGGATAGGGTACTTCCCAGGTCGAGGGTCTGCCCGCGTGAACCTTCTCTCCCTTACAGATCCTTCCCAGGGGACACCAGTCCTGTCCTGACCCTATTTTATTTTCTGTTCTACCTGGATTCATGGAGATCTGTCTTGCAGCTTTGGTTGTATAGGAGGAGATCTTCTGCCCTTTTCCAGACAGTGTTCTGTGAGAACGGTTCCACATGCAGATGCATTTTTGGCGTGCTTGTGGGGGGAGGTGAGCCCCACACCCTCCAAGTCCATCATCCTTCTGATCTCTGTGTCCTTTGAATTTTTTGATATGATAATTATTTTAATTAGGAAGGTCATTCAAAATCACCTAGTGGACAATTACAGTCATATGTCCCAGAGAGGATTTTTTTCTGGTAAAACCAGAAGAATCCATTACTTGAATGGTAATTGTAAACATACTACAGAGTTTTCCAAATTGTTGCTGTCAATTTCCTTTTAAATTATTATTAAATTACCTCTATATACCCCTCTTTCCCAAACAACCACTCACTAATGTCAAAATTAGTGACATTAGTGAAATTAAATATTTGTTCTGCATATTTTCTTCCTTAAACTTTCTGTCATGCCCTAAAAACCCTGTAAATCTTTTTATTTTCCTTTTTTAAATGCACTAAAAGAAGTGCTTATTTTTATGTTTCTGTTACTGAAAGTTTACTATTCCTCTTTTCTGTCTCCTCCCCAATATGTCTTTTAATTTCAAACACCCTGGTGAGACTAGCTAACATTCCTATAAATATTTCATTCTCTATAAGGTAAAAGGCCTATGGGTAGTTTGTGTGATAAAGAAGTTGCTTTGGTGGTTGCTAAGAGAAATCCTTTAGAGAATTCATAATAAATGAATGCAGGAATACTTAAATTTGTTCTTTCAAAATAAAAGTCTGCAAAGAGTATAGAGTAGCATAGGAAAGAGGCTAAAATGGAAATTCTGAGCTAAGATAGGTTAACACTTCCAAATGGTAGCCTCAGAGATAAATGAGAGTTGTAAGAGATGTAAAGGGAAGTAGAGTGGAGTACCTTTCTTGTTCTCTTCCTCTTTCTCAAAGTGGGAAGACTAGGAAAATAAACCACTAAGACTGAGCAACACAAGAGGGGCTGGAATAATCCACCTGCTGTAAAACCCATCCTGAAACTCACAGAACCCTTTGTGAATGCGGAGACAGAGTTAATATTGAGCAAATTACAAAGAACCGGTTCAGTCAGTTCAATTCAATTCAGTCGCTCAGTCGTGTCCAACTCTTTGCGACCCCATGAATCACAGCACACCAGGCCTCCCTGTCCATCACCAACTCCCGGAGTTCACTCAGACTCATGTCCATCGAGTCAGTGATGCCATCCAGCCATCTCATCCTCTGTCGTCCCCTTCTCCTCCTGCCCCCAATCCCTCCCAGCATCACAGTCTTTTCCAATGAGTCAACTCTTCACATGAGGTGGCCAAAGTACTGGAGTTTCAGCTTTAGCATCATTCCTTCCAAAGAAATCCCAGGGCTGATCTCCTTTAGAATGGACTGGTTGGATCTCCTTGCAGTCCAAGGGACTCTCAAGAGTCTTTTCCAACACCACAGTTCAAAAACATTAATTCTCTCGTGCTCAGCTTTCTTCACAGTCCAACTCTCGCATCCATACATGACCACAGGAAAAACCGTAGCCTTAACTAGATGGACCTTTGTTGGCGAAGTAATGTCTCTACTTTTCAATATGCTATTTATGTTGGTCATAACTTTTCTTCCAAGGAGTAAAGAAAGAAAGTGAAGTGAAGTGAATTCGCTCAGTTGTGTCCAACTCTTTGTGACCCCATGGATTGTAGCCTACCAGGTTTCTCCATCCATGGGATTTCCCAGGCAAGAGTACTGGAGTGGGTTGCCATTTTCTTCTCCAGGGGATCTTCCCAACCCAGGGATTGAACCCAGGTCTCCCACACTGTAGGCAGACACTTTTACCATATGAGCCACCAGGGAAGTTGCTCTTCTCAAGGAGTAAGCATCTTTTAATTTCATGGCTGCAATCACCATCTGCAGTGATCTGGGAGCCCAAAAAAATAAAGTCTGACACTTTCCACTGTTTCCCCATCTATTTGCCATGAATTGATAGGACCAGATGCCATGATCTTAGTTTTCTGAACGTTGACTTTTAAGCCAGTTTTTTCACTGTCCTCTTTAACTTTCATCAACAGGCTCTTTAGTTCTTCACTTTCTGCCATAAACGTGGTGTCATCTGCATATCTGAGGTTATTGATATTTCTCCCAGCAATCTTGATTCCAGCTTGTGCTCCTCCAGCCCAGCATTTCTCATGATGTACTCTGCATAGAAGTTAAATAAGCAAGGTGACAATATACAGCCTTGACGTACTCCTTTTCCTATTTGGAACCAGTCTGTTGTTCCATGTCCAGTTCTAACTGTTGCTTCCTGACCTGCATAGTTAAATTTGTTTAAATGAAGTACTTATTGAAAGAACTAAAGGTTTGTAATAAAGATGATGTTATTCAGTCACTAAGTCATGTCTGACTCTTTGCCAACCCATGAATTGCAGGATGCCAGGCTTCCCTGTCCTTCACTACCTCCCAGAGCTTGCTCAAACTCATGTCCATTGTGTCAATGATGCCATCCAACCATCTTATCCTTTGTCACCCCCTTCTCCTTCTGCTCTCAATCTTTCCTAGCACCAGACTCTTTTTTAATGAGTTGGCTTTTTGTATCAGGTGGCCAAAGTATTGGAGCTTCAGCTTCAGCATCAGCCCTTCCAATGAGTATTTGGGGTTGATTTCCTTTAGGATTGACTTATTGGATATCCTTGCAGTCCAAGGGTCTCTAAAGAGTCTTCTCCAACACCATCATTCAAAGGCATCCATTCTTCAGTGCTTAGCCTTCTTTATGATCCAACTCTCACATCCATACATGACTACCGGAAAAACCATAGCTTGACTATATGGACCTGTGTTGGCAAAGTGATGTCTCTGCTTTTTAATATGCTGTCTAGGTTTGTCATCAAGAATGCCAGGAGAAATATCAATAACCTCAGATATGCAGATGACACCACCCTTATGGCAGAAAGTGAAGAAGAACTAAAGAGCCTCTTGAAAGTGAAAGAGGAGAGTGAAAAATTTGGCTTAAAACTCAACATTCAGAAAACTAAGATCATGGCCTCCAGTCCCATCACTTCATGGGAAATAGATGGGGAAATAGTGGAAACAGTGGCTGACTTTATTTTTCCGGGCTTCAAAATCACTGCAGGTGGTGACCACAGCCATGAAATTAAAAGACGCTTACTCCTTGGAAGGAAAGTTATAACCAACCTAGATAGCATATTGAAAAGCAGAGACATTACTTTGCCAACAAAGGTCCGTCTAGTCAAAGGTATGGTTTTTCCAGTAGTCATGTATGGATGTGAGAGTTGGACTATAAAGAAAGCTGAGCACCAAAGAATTGATGCTTTTGAACTGTGGTGTTGGAGAAGACCCTTGAGAGTCCCTTGGACTGCAAGGAGATCCAACCAGTCCATCCTAAAGGAGATCAGTCCTGAATATTCATTGGAAGGACTGATGTTGAAGCTGAGACTCCAATACTTTGGCCACCTCATGTGAAGACCTGACTCATTGGAAAAGACCCTGATGCTGGGAAAGATTGAAGGTGGGAGAAGGGGACGACAGAGGATGAGATGGCTGGATGGCATCACCAACTCAATGGACATGGGTTTGGGTGGACTCTGGAAGTTGGTGATGGACAGGGAGGCCTGGCGTGCTGTGGTCTATGGGGTTGCAAAGAGTCGGACATGACTGAGCGACTGGACTGAAATAGGTTTGTCATAACTTCTCTTCCAAAGACCAAGCATCTTTTAATTTCATGGCTATAGTCACCATCCACATTGTTTTAGGAGCCCAAGAAAATAAAATATGTCACTGTTTCCAGTTCTTCCCCTTCTATTTGCCATGAAGTGATGGGACTGGATGCCATGTTGAGTTTTAAACCAGCTGTTTTACTCGCCTCTTTCACTTTCTGTTAGAGTGGTATCATTTGCATATCTAAGGTTTTTGATATTTCTCCCAGCAATCTTTGGAGAAGGCAATGGCACCCTACTCCAGTATTCTTGCCTGGGAAATCCCATGGACATAGGAGCCTGGTTGTCTACAGTCCATGGTGTTGCAAAGAGTCGGACACAATTGAGCAACTAAGCACACAGCATCAGCAATCTTGGCAAAGAATAAATGTAGCAAAAGTTTCTTTTTAAGTAACTTACCTTAACTTAAAAGGGAAAACTAGGAGAAAAAAAAAACACCAGAAAAGAGGACCTGACATGCCAAAGAGAAGCAAGGAATAATTTCATTGTTGGCCCAACTGGCTCTTGGCATTGAGTTACACACGTTTTCCCCACCATTTAGCTCTTGCCCTCCAGCTCCTTTCGTCCTTCCCTCTGCTCTCTGATGCTGGAGCCTGGTGCACTCAGGGAGGGCTCTAGGGAGCGGAAGGAGGGGCTCACCCCTGTCCTGCTCCTCCTGGCGGCCTGGATCAGCGGCCAACAGTTAGCCCAGTGTCCTTTTCACCCCTGTGGGTCCCCAGAGCTACTTCCCTGTCCCGCTCAGAGGGAGCGGCCAGAGCCCGCTGGGCTCTCCTCAGAGGGCTGAGCCCCACCGTGCGTCCCCTCACGCTTCGAGAGTCGGTCATCCAGCCCTCTCCTCTGGTCCTCTGGCTCTGGAGCTGGTAGTAGCCTCCTATTTCTGTGTCATTTTATGTTGCCTTCACTTTCTTAGTTCTGTAACACCATTTAAAACAGTGCCTTACGTTAAATTCTCTCTGTTTAAAATGACTAAGAGGTCTATGTCTTCCTGATTATCTTCTGAATGATACTACTCTTTGCATGAATTAAGTTGTAAATTAATTTTTTAAAATAAATAACTGAAGCTCAATTAGGTTCAGTCATGTGCTCAGTGTTTCACAGCTGCCAGGAGGCGTTGCCAGAAGGTGAACCCAGAGCTACAAGCTCCAGTCTGTCCTCATATTCTAGGACGCAGGAGGAAAACCATGAGAGATGTGTGCTGCTGAATTTTAAGGAATAACTTAAGTATAAAAAATTTAGAGAATAATTTAAGAATATAGGTATTTACCTATCTACCTGGGTGATTAATCCCAATCCTTCTTATACCTTTATTTATATATTCTTAAATTTATATATTCTTCATTTATTTATGCAAGTGTATATGCATATTCTTTTTAAGTTCCTTTCCAAATTTCTACCACTGTGATAGAAAAAGGGTTTTCTTAAAAGATATGAATCCATAAGGAGGGTAGATAAAAAGCACCCTGGAATACTAAGACAACCGTGGATGTCAGAAAGCAGGAGAACAAGTGGGAAGAGATGAGCAGAACAGGAAAGAAACACCCAAGCCTGCAGTTCAGAAGGCAGGTTCGCTCTTGCCTCAGAACACAAGAGTGGCGCAGAAATTGCTGGCTCTGGGCTTCTCAAAGGTGATTGTGATAGGGCAGGATTTTATAAAATTCTTACAGGTAGCCATTGGATCTCCAGAATCCTTTCCCCACAATTTCCAGCCCAGTGACTCCATCTCTTTAGAACCCAGAGGAAAGATTAGAACTCTAAATGGCACTTAGAGCTCGGTAACGCTGAGCACAGTGTGGAGAGCAGGGTCGTGGAAAACCGAGGCCTTCATCGGTAGCAGCGAGCAACCTCAGTGAGTGCGCGTGCTCAGCAGCGCAGTCGTGTCCGAGTCTTTATGAGCCCGTGGACTGCAGCCCGCCAGGCTCCTCTGTCCGTGGGATTTCCCAGGCAAGAACACTGGAGTGGGCTGCCCTGCTCTCCTCCAGGGGTTCTTCCCGACGCAGGGACTGAGCCGTGTCTCGTGTACTGGCAGGCAGACTCTTTATTGCCAGTGCCGCCTGGGAAGCCCGAGAGACTTCTGGGGAGACAGCAAACGGTGGAGGAAGAGTTTCGATGGGACAGGATTCGGAGAAGAGGGCTGGCTGGCCTCCAGGGAAGGGACTGAAGAGATTTCTTCCTCACACGTGAGAAAAGCAAAGCTTGATGAGAGTATTTGGAAAGGTGCCTTGGGAGATATTATTTCTGAGAACTTACATATTCTCTGTGTGAGGAGAGAAGGATGAGGAGCAACATAAGTTTGAATCCACTTTGAAGGAAATCAAAAGAGGAACACCCTTCCCCGCATCCATTTCTACCACACGTTATTGTTACCTTAAAGAATGATTTTATAAATTCACATAATGCAGGTCACAGACTTATGACCCATGTGTCAAATTCACCCCAAAGGGAAGTGATTTTTTTTTAATTGGCTGCCAACATTTTGAAATTTAGTAACTTATTTTTAAAAAGATCGAGGGCATCTTTTTTAAAGAACAGATGACCCTACAACATGTTGCAGAGTCCAGTGAGGTGGTGGCAAGTTTCTTAGATGGAGTAGATATTCTATAGTCTGTCACTAAATATGTGACCTTTCTGACCTGGAAGCCATTTGAGTTTGACATCCTGATAAAACATCTGTCTTTTGAGCATGACTAAGTCACTTGTGCAAAACTGTGGTAGGGTTATTTATCATTTTTAGATAAGTAGTGTAATGTATCATAAAAGCCCCACTCTTACTCTACCCATAGCCTGGGAGTGTCGGAAGAAGTGAAATGACATTTAGAAATGACTCCTGACGGGATGAATCCCTCCAGTTAGTGCTTCTAGGACCATGCAAGTCCATTCTCATAGCCTCACCTGGCAAAGTAAAATCACCATCACGCAGAAGGCTCCCGTGGTATCTCTTAGAGATTATGTTATCCTGATTGCATCCAAGCTCCCCAGGTGGCAGTAGTGGTAAAGAGCCTACCTGACAGTGCAGGAGACATAAGAGACGTGGGTTCCATCCCTGGGTCGGGAAGATCCCCTACAGGAGGGCATGGCAACCTACTCCAGTATTCTTGCCTGGAGAATCCCATAGACAGAGGTGGCTGGCGGGCTATGGTCCATAGGGTTGCAGAGTCTGACACAAATGAAGTGACTTAATATGCATATAACATAAGCTTCTGACACGTGGTTTGACTTGGCATAGATTGACTATGAAATACAAACCCAAGCAGGAGCCTTACATGTTTTATTAGTGTTACAGTCATTATAGGAGTACTGATTGATGTTCATCCCATTTTAAGAAATAGTTCTTATTTGTGACTCATTAATAATTTGCATAATCATTATATGCAATATATGATTATATGCAATAATCGTGTCTATCTAACTCTTCAGTGAATTTCAATACTCTGAGAATCATTATGTGTATGATCATGAGATAAGAGTCAATTAGCTCTAGCCACATTCTTGAAAACATTTAACTAGGAAAACACGTCACTCGAATGTGATCAAGTGCTAACTGTTCTTTTAGGACTAAGCTATGACTATTAAAGAACCTGCACCAGGATAAACTCCTTTCTAAGAAATAACATTTAATTAAGAACTTTTTTCCTAATCTGTAGCTTTCTTGGTCTCTTTCATGCAACGAATTCTGGCATATGGACCTCAGTTGCAGGGTCATTTTCTTTCCTAAGGAAACGTCTTAATCCTAGGAGGAAGCTCGTAAGGTTTGGTTTGCTTGTGTAGCTTCTCTTCTCTTCTCTTCATTATTTCTCTCAAGCGATTTTGCTCCTGTAACTCCTTATCTTTCCGTTCTTCAGCCTCACATATTGCGTCTTCTTCCTGCCGCATCTTTTGCTCTTCCTGCCACTGTTAGAGAGAAGGTGTCGTTTACATATGATTTCCCATGAAAAAGGCCTATCAGTTCACTCAGGTGTTCAGTCACCGCACTGCAGAGCGGCAGCAGCGTGCAAGGTACCTGCGTGTCTGCTCAGCAGTTCAGGATCTGTCCTGTGCCTTGCACATCAGGGACACTTGATAAAATTCAGCGGGCTCGGCAGGACACTTACTGCAGCAGCTGTGTGCTTCGGTTTATTGTCAGTTCTACGGACTCCACCTTCCCTCCCCTATTCACGTTTGTAATTTTAAGACAAGAAATTGAGCAATTATGAAAAATTGACCAGAAAAGTATAGTCCAGAGATCTCGATTTGTATGTAGACTCAGTCATTTACTATCTTTAAACCTTGAACAATTAACTGAATCATAAAGCTACATTCTTCTTATTGGTAAATGTTTTACAGACTTGTTGTAAGGATTAAATTAACTACTGTAAGAGCATTTGTAAAGCTTGAGATATTAGTACAAAGCACTATAGTTATAGCTATTCATAGGAAATGTATATTGATGAATACTTTTAAAAGATGTGATATTCGGAGAAACTTCGATAAACCTCTACAAGTTAGTACTACCAAACTACTATTTGATTAGGCCAGCCACAGATCAAACAATCTGGACCCTATCCATTCTCAAACATGTTTTCCAGAAAGGATGGCTTTGCCTGTCTATAGAAAAATTGATGGCAGTGAATGCTTAGATACTGCTTATACCCTTGGAAGGAAGAAAAGATGATGGCTCTTAGGAGGCATTTCCTAGCCTCCTCTCTATCACTCAAAACAGTGTCCTCTGCCTCTTTAGGTCAATGTGTTTAATCACAGAGTGATTAAAGTCTTTTGACTCTTTCAAGGGTACAGAACGATAAGGCAAAAGATTTTTATTCTGTTATTAAAACTACACTATATATGTGTGTATATATACATTGGCAACCTGCTATCTTCTGTAGTACAGTCCAGATAATTTAATTTAAGTGAATGGTAAAATTATAGCTGTTGCAATTGATGAGCTATTAGGAATTTTTGATAATGCCTTGTACATATGATATATTTGTTTAGCATAAATGTTATTAGTGAATAAAACAGCAATACTATAGCTCTCATTTTGTAATTCTAGGATATCATTCAGTTTCCAAACCCCAATACTTGTGGCTGTTGCTACAGTGGCTTCAGTATTGACTCTGTGAATAAATAACTATTTAGTGGGATCAGTATATGAAATAATCACTTATTCTTTCTCAAAATATCACTAATAAAAGGAATGTAAAAAGTAAACCATGGGAATATAAACACAATCTGAGAAATAATATACAACTGGTGATAAAATTAATTTAAGCACATTCTACATAGTATTGAATCCCTATTATATTAAAAGAAAAAACAAAATATAAGTATTCTACTTATATAAGTAACTTATAAGTATATAAGTAACTCTACTCCTAAAAAGAAGCAGTAATAAATGATTTGGCAAGAAATCACTGATTATATATAGTTCAGTAGATTAAAACCTGTTCAGTGGCCTTGCCTTGTTACTGCTTGTTTAACTGATACCAAGAACAGAATGATTAAAGTCTTTCTAATACTTCAGGAGTAAAGAATGGTCACTGAAAAAACTGAGTCAAAAGATTTTTGTTCTTTCATTAAAAATACACTACAGAAGAAATCAGTGTTCAGTGTTCAACATCAGATTCCTATCACACACTCACAAAAATCGGTACTAACTCAGGAAACAGAATAAGGCTAGTATTTTATAAATGAAAGAAAGCCAAACCTTCTGTACCCCAATGAAGGCACTGAAGTATATAGACAGTACAGTGAGATATAATTCAAATCTCAATCAAAACGCAATCTACTTTTGAGTTCCATGATCAGTGTTTCCATCTCAGAACTACACTTTCTGATTAAAAATGCCTTTAAAGAACAAAGCTTTTCCTGCTCCTTTAAGAAAATCAAACTTACGTGATGGTCAACGATTCTTGCCAACTCTCTGTCCGCCCTGGTGAAAAAATCTGGATATGGAAACAAAGGCGCTTCTGCCACAGAAGAATATTCCCTTCAAAAGAGCACAAGAACAGATCCAACGTCAGGTACAGACACTCTTCCTCCCGGGAGACACAGATGTGCAAATCTCCATTGTTAAGCATTTTGATTCTATATTGCTAACATGGAAGACTTAATCTGTAGAGAAAATTAAATGTTAGTTTTTAGTTTCTGTAAACCATTTGGGTTATTAAAACTGACAATTTTGAGGGTAAGGTATGGCATACAGAATGAGAACAAGAAGATAATAAAAAGGCAACCGCTCCTAGGAGATATAAATACTTTAGCTAGTCAGTAGTGAATGAGATACCCACTCCAGTGTTCTTGCCTGGAGAACCCAAGGGACAGGGGAGCCTGGTGGGCTGCCGTCTCTGGGGTCGCACAGAGTCGGACACGACTGAAGTGACTCAGCAGCAGCAGCAGCAGCAGCAGCAGTGAATGAGATGCTATGAAAGGCTTCAGGAAGCCTGAAGTAGACTGTGCCCACTGGGGAGATGAAAATGCCCATCCCTGTACACAGCCCCATGACCCTGAAAGTTTTGGTGGAATTCTAAGCCTAAGAATTTGATCATAGAGCTACTAAAAAAAAAAAAGCTATAACTTCAATATTTCTTTCAAGTCTTTGTATTACTAAGGGTAGAACTGTAGTAGACTTTAGCAACAACTCAGTGGAAGTGCTGGCAGTACAAAGCTGGGCCCTCGACTGGTGGAGATTTCACATTAAACATTCCACATCATAATTATATTATTGAATTTATTATCAAAAAACTATTGTGAGTGCAGAAATATGTTATGCAACAAAATGGTGGTAGAGAATATGGTTTGGAAGGAGAGAAAGTAGGTTTAAAGGAGAAGCTCTTAGGAAAGGGTCTACGGAGAGATATAGCTGGTGAAAATTTCCATATTCAAAACGCCTGACCAGTTTTTAAGACTATAATGTCTAGTAAGCACTTTTTCAAGTTGTTGCCCCTACCCTTTGTGGCATCCTTCTCTCCTACCTGGGTTGCTTGATGCCGCACTAGACGTTTCTCAAATCCTTCCATTTATCTTCAGCTCCACTATTATTTTCCTTATCTAAGCACTTATGTCTTACCTGGATTAAGACCTCCTTGTTTATAATCTCTACATCCACCATGCCTTACTCTTTTTATTCTTGTCTCTATAAAGTAGCCAGAATTTTTTTTCCAAAATACAAAATGGATCACGTCAATCCCTGGCTTCAAACTCTTCAGTAAATCCCCAGTAGCTTTAGAATGAAGATTACATCTCTTGGGACTTCCTGGTGGTCCAGTGGCTAAGACTCGATGCCCCCAGTGCAGGGGACCCGGGCTCAATCCCTGGTTGGGGAACTAGATCCCACATGCCGCAACTGAAAATAAGATCCTGCATGCTGCAACGAAGACCTGGCACAGCAAAATAAAACTAATTTTATATTTTTTAAAGATTGTATTTCTTGTTGAAGAAGGCTGAAGCAGACTGTGCGTTTGTTTCAGTGGCTTGCATGGCTTCTCCAGACTTACTTCTCTCCCTTCTTGGCCGAGGTCCATGTGTTCCTAACACATGGGCTTTCTTTCAGTTGCTGCAATGTGTTCTGCTCCACCTGACTACTGTTCACTTGTACATGCTGTCGCCCCTTTCTGCAAAGTCCTTTCCCTCCTCTTCCTCTCTGCTGCAGTGCTCAGTTCAGTTCAGTCGCTCAGTTGTGTCCGACTCTTTGTGACCCCATGGACTGCAGCACACCAAGCTTCCCTGTCCATCACCAACTCCCAGAGTCCACCCAAACCCATGTCCATTGAGTCAGTGATGCCATCCAACCATCTCATCCTCTGTCGTCCCCTTCTCCTCCTGCCCTCAATCTTTCCCAGCATCAGGGTCTTTTCCAGTGAGTCAGGTCTTCACATCAGGTGGCCAAAGTATTGGAGTTTCAGCTTCAGCATCAGTCCTTCCAAGGAACACTCAGGACTGATCTCCTTTAGCATGCACTGGTTGGATCTCCTTGCAGTCCAAGGGACTCTCAACAGTCTTCTCCAACACCACAGTTCAAAAGCATCAATTCTTCAGCGCTCAGCTTTCTTTACGGTCCAACTTTCACATCCATACATGACCACTGGAAAAACCATAGCCTTGACTAGACAGACCTTTGTTGGCAAAGTAATGTATCTGCTTTTTAATATGCTCTCTAGGTTGGTCGTAATTTTCCTTCCAAGAAGTAAGCATCTTTTAATTTCATGGCTGAAATCACCATCTGCCATGATTTTGGAGCCCCAAAAATAAAGTCTGCCACTAATTCTCCATCTATTTGCCAGGAAGAGATGGGACCAAATGTCATGATCTTAGTTTTCTGAATGTAGAGCTTTAAGCCAACTCTTTCACTCTCCTCTTTCACTTTCATCAAGAGGCTCTTTAGTTCTTCTTCACCTTCTGCCATAAGGGTGGTGTCATCTGCATATTTGAGGTTATTGATATTTCTCCCGGCAATCTTGATTCCAGCTTGTGCTTCATCCAGCCCAGTGTTTCTCATGATGTACTCTGCATATAAGTTAAATAAGCAGGGTGACAGTATACAGCCTTGACATACTTCTTTGCCTATTTGGAACCAGTCTGTTGTTCCATGTCCAGTTCCAACTGTTGCTTCCTGACCTGCATATAGGTTTCTCAAGAGGCACATCAGATGGTCTGATATTCCCATCTCTTTCAGAATTTTCCACAGTTTATAGTGATCCACACAGTCGAAGGCTTTGGCGTAGTCAATAAAACAGAAATAGATGTTTTTCTGGAACTCTCTTGCTTTTTCCACGATCCAGCAGATGTTGGCAATTTGACCTCTGGATCCTCTGCCTTTTCTAAATCCAGCTTGAACATCTGGAAGTTCACAGTTCATGTATTGCTGAAGCCAATTTGGAGAATTTTGAGCATTACTTTACCAGCATGTGAGATGAGTGCATTAACTAGCTGCAGTGCTAGTTAATGCTTACTTATCCTTCATCTTCTCAGTTCAAGCCCAGTAACCACAGCTGTCAATCCACCATGGGCCTCTCCTTCATCATACTGATCTCAGTTGTAACTTCACATTTATCTGTGTGCCTCTATGAGTTTTATTTTCTTGACTAAATATGAGCTGCATGATTGTGGACACTATTGCTTGCTAATCATTGTCTCCACAGTGCCCAACCCAGGCCATAAAGATGAGTCTACCACACAACACTCTATGTTGGCAGAACAGTGCCCAGTACAGCGAGAAGATGGCAATCTCAGGAGGTAAGGCATCAGAGTAGAGCTAATAACAGGGATTCATAGGAAGACAACTAATGTGACAGGTGACCAGGGAAAATATATGGAAACCTCTCCAATCTCATAAGATTCACAAGTATTGTGGAGCAGAAGAGCAGAGAGCTTCGCACTTCCTGTAGGATAGAGGTCCTCATCATTCTATTGAAATATTAAAGGAAAATGTGATTCTAGAATACTGGTGAGTTAGAGGGAACCTGGGGGCTGAGACCTGGGTTAACTATATATATCCAGTAAAATCTGGGCACTTCAGATATTCAAAGAATTGTGGTAAATGCTGTGAAGACATAAATGAGACAAAACTTTTTAAATCGTTAAATGTACTCAAGTAAGTTGCCTCAAATTCCTTCTTGGATTATAACAGTTTAAAGAGATGCATAACAATATAGGCAATGTTAGAAAGTCTTTAAAATGGGAAGATTAGATGAATAGGCTTGTGCATCTGTGGTTTCTAGTTACCTCAGTTGAATAGTTTGTACTGGAAAAGAAAAATGCATAAAAAACTATAATACAGCATGAGACAATACAATGCAAGTCAACATGAGAGATAAGAGAGATAAATATTCAATGATATAAACAGAAGAATCCAGTAAAATTGTTAAGAAACAGGTTCTGCACTCAGATCTCTAGGCAAATTTTCATCTTGCCACTTAGTATTATTTAATCACTGTTCCTCAGTGTCTCCATTTTTAACATAAAAAAATAGTGCCTTCTTTTTATGTATTATTAAGATTAAAATGGAATAATGCATAAAGCACCTATGACAGAGAAAATACTAAACATGTTTTGGCTATACCATTCTCTGGTAATGTCATTATCAGAAAAATTGAGGGGACTAAGCCATGGTTTTTCGATGATACTGAAAGAGAAGAGAATAAAATAAGAGAAAAAGTAATGGAAGGTAAAACAATTAGTTCACTTCAGTTCAATCACTCAGTTGTGTCCAACTCTTTGTGACTCCATGGATTGCAGCATGCCAGGCCTCCCTGTCCATCACCAACTCCTGGAGTTTACTCAAACTCATGTCCATTGAGTCAGTGATGCCATCCAGCCATCTCATGCTCTGTCGTCCCCTTCTCCTCCCACCTTCAATCTTTCCCAGCATCAGGGTCTTTTCAAATGAGTCAGCTCTTTGCATCAGGTGGCCAAAGCACTGGAGCTTCAGCTTCAGCATCAGTCCTTTCAAAGAATATTCAGAACTGATTTCCTTTATGACTGACAGGTTTTATCTCCTTGCAGTCCAAGGGACTCTCAAGAGACTTACCAACACCACAGTTCAAAAGCATCAATTCTTTGGTGCTCAGCTTTCTTTATGGTCCAACTCTCATGTCCATACATGACTACTAGAAAAACCATAGCCTTGACTACACGGACCTTTGTTAGCAAAACAATGTCTCTGCTTTTTAATATGCTGTCTAGGTTGGTCATAGCTTTTCTTCCAAGGAGCAAGCATCTTTTAATTTCAAGGCTTCATTCAGTCACCATCTGCAGTGATTTTGGAACACCCCATAATAAAGTTTCTCACTGTTTCCATTGTTTCCCCATCTATTTGCCATGAAGTGATGGGACCAGGTGCCATGATCTTCATTTTTTGAATGTTGAGTTTTAAGCCAATTTTTTCACTCTCCTCTTTCACTTTCATCAAGAGGCTCTTTAATTCCTTTTCACTTTCTGCCATAAGGGTGGTGTCATCTGCATATCTGAGGTTATTGATCTATCTCCTGGCAATCTTGATTCCAGCTTGTGCTACATCTAGCCCGGCATTTCACATAATGTACTCTGCATATAAGTTAAATAAGCAGGGTGACAATATACAGCTTTGAAGTACTCCTTTCCTATTTGGACCCAGTCCATTGTTCCATGTCCAGTTCTAACTGTTGCTTCTTGACCTGCATATAGGTTTATAGATGGCAGGTCAGGTGGTCTGGTATTCCCATCTCTTTCAGAATTTCCCACAGTTTGTTGTGATCCACACAGTCAAATGTTTAGCATAGTCAATGAAGCAGAAGTAGATGTTTTTCTGGAACTCTCTTGCTTTTTTTCCATGATCCAACAGATATCGGCAATTTGATCTCTGATTCCCCTGCCTTTTCTAAAACCAGGTTGAACATCTGGAAGTTCACGGTTCATGTACTGCTGAAGCCTGGCTTAGAGAATTTTGAGCATTACTTTACTAGTGTGTGAGATGAGTGCAATTGTGTGGTAGTTTGAGCATTCTTTGGCATTGCCTTTCTTTGGGATTGGAATGAAAACTGACCTTTTCCAGTCCTGTGGCCACTGCTGAGTTTTCCAAATTTGCTGGCATATTGAGTGCAGCACTTTCACAGCATCATCTTTCAGGATTCGAAATGCTTAACTGGAATTCCATCACCTCCACTAGCTTTGTTCGTACTGATGCTTTCTAAGGCCCACTTGACTTCACATTCCAGGATGTCTGACTCTAGGTGAGTGATCACACCATTGTGATTATCTGGGTCATGAAGATCACTTTTGTATAGTTCTTCTGTATATTCCTGCTACCTCTTAATATCTTCTGCTTCTGTTAGATTCAAAATGCTTCTGTCCTTTATTGTGCTCATCTTTGCATGAAATGTTTCCTTGGTATTCTAATTTTAAGATTATACAGTGGAAGTGACAAATAGATCCAAGTGATTAGATCTTGTGGACAGAGTGCCTGAAGAACTATGGATGGAAGTTCATAACATTGTACAGGTGGCTGTGATCAAAACCATCCCCAAGAAAAAGAATGCAAAATGGTGAAATGGTTGTCTGAGGAAGCCTTAGAAATAGCTGGGAAAAGAAGAAAAGTTAAAGGCAAAGGAGAAAAGGAAAGATATATCCATGTGGATGCAGAGTTCCAAAGAGTAGCAAGGAAAGATAAGAAAGCCTTCCACAGTGATCAATGCAACAAAATACAGGAAAACAATAGAATGGGAAAGACTAGAGGTCTCTTCAAGAAAATTAGAGATACCAAGGGAACATTTCATGCAAAGATGGGCTCAATAAAGGACAGAAAACAATTAAGATGAGGCTTAAATGAGATGCACACTTCAAATGTTTGGAATTTAATGGGAAGTACTGAAAACCCTATCTGGAAAGATGGTGTCCTGAAATCCTAAGCTTGTCAAAACAAAGTGGAGTAAATTGGCAGTCTTAAAATTGGCATTTTCCCTGGTATACTTCATGACATCTGGTCCCATCACTTCATGGCAAATAGATGGGGAAACAGTGGAAACAGTGACAGACTTTATTATTTTGGACTCCAAGATCACTGCAGATGATGACTGCAGCCATGAAATTAAAAGACATTTGCTCCTTGGAAGTAAAGTTATGACCAACCTAGATATCATATTAAAAAGCAGAGACATTACTTTGTCAACAAAGGTCCATCTAGTCAAAGCTTTTGTTTTTCCAGTAGTCATGTATGGAAGTGAGAGTTGGACTATAAAGAAAGCTGAGCACCGAAGAACTGATGCTTTTGAACTGTTGCTTGTGTGATGTTGGCGAAGACTCCTGAGAGTCTCTTGGACATCAAGGAGATCCAACCAGTCCATCCTAAAGGAAATCAGTCCTGAATATTCATTGGAAGGACTGATGCTGTAGCTGAAACTCCAATACTTTGGCCACCTGATGTGAAGAACTGACTCATTTGAAAAGAGCCTGATGCTGGGAAAGACTGAGGGCAGGAGGAGAAGGGGATGACAGAGCATGAGATGGTTGGATAGCATCACTGACTCATAGGACTTGAGTTTGAGTAAACTCCAGGAGTTGGTGATGAACAGAGAGGCCTGGCATGCTGTGGTCCATGGGGTCCCAAAGAGTCGGACATGACTGAGTGACTGAACTGAACTGAACTGGTATACTTTATTTTCATTTTGATGTTCAGCCTGGATAATGATCTTCAAAAAAGGCATGGATATATGACCTTTCACTGATTCCAAACTTGTCCCAGTAATTCTATATTTTTTCTTTTTGGAAGTTGAAAGTTTCATTATTTGATTACTAGAATACTCTTTAAGCCGTTCCTTCCTCAAAGACTTCCTCGGTTCCACTGCAGTTTCTTCTTTCTCTTTCAGCTTTATTGAGATATAACTGACATATAACATTGTATAAATTTAAGTTGTACCACATAATTTAAGACAAATTATATTACAAAATGATTACCAAAATAAGGTTAATTAACACCTCCATTATTTCACATACCTAACTCTTTTGTATGTGGGTAATGAGAACATGTAAGATCTACTCTCTTGGCAAGGTTCAAGTATTTAATACAATATTGTTAACTACAGTCACCAATGTGCACCTTAGAGCCTCAGGACGGGGGCATGTTAAAATTGGACGTTTGTACCTTTGACTAACACGTCCCATCTCTCCCTTCCCCAACCCTCAACAAGCTCCTCTGTTTCTGTGAGTTCTGCTTTTAAGAGTACACATATAAATGGAGTGATACAGTGCTTGTCTTCCTCTGACTTATTTGACTAGGCATAATATTCTCTAGGTCTATAAACCCTGCTGCAGATGGTAATATTTTATTTATTATTATTATTATTATTTGATTTATTTTTGTGGCTGAGTGCTATTCTGTTATCCATTATTTTGCTGAAGTTCAGTTAGGTTGTTTTCATGTCTTGGCTATTGTAAGCGATACTGCAATAACCACGGGAGTGCAGATATCTTTTCAAGATGTTTATTTTGTTTCCTTTGGATATATACCCAGAATTCGAACTGCTATTTACATGTTAGCTCTATTTTTCATTTTTGCAGACCCTCCATACTGCTTTCCATAGTGGCTTCACCAATTTCCATTTCTACCAACAGTGCACAAAGGTTCCCCTTTCTTGACATCATTGCCAACACTTCTCTCTTTTGCTTTTTGATAATAACCATTCTAACAGGAGTGAGGTGATGGCTTATTGTGCTGATTATATGCATTTCCCTGATGATTAGCAATATTGAGCACTTTTTGTACCTGTCAGCTGTTGTATATCTTTGAAATAATGTCTATTCCAGTCCTTCGCCATTTTCTAATTTGATTATTTGAATATTTGCTGTCGACATGTAAGAATTCCTTATATATTTTGAACATTAACTCTTATCTCATAGACGGTTTGGGAATATTTAACTCCGTTCCGTAGGCTGCCTTTTCATATCTGTTTCTTTTGCTGTGGAGAAGCTTTTTAGTTTCATGTACTCCTGCTTGCCGATTTTAGTGTCAACTTCATAAAATCATTGCTAAGACCAATGTCAAGATGCCTTTCCCTTATGCTTTCCTCTAGGAATTTTATAGTTTCAGTTCTTACATCTAAGACTTAAGTCCATTTCAGGTTAACTCTTATGAGTGGTATGAGATAGGAGAACAGATTGCATTCTTTTACAAGTGAATGTTCAGTTTTCCTAGCACCAATTATTGAAGACACTGTCTGCTCCCCAGTGAGTGTTCCTGGCTCCCTTGTCAAATGTCAGTTACCCACATACACATGAATCTGTTTCTGGCTCTTTACTCTGCTCCACTGGTCTGTGTGTCTGTTTTATGCCATCACCATGCTGTTTTGATTACTCTGATTACTGCGTGTTAGTCGCTCAGTCGTATCTGACTCTTTCCAACCCAACTGACTGTTGCCCACAAGGCTCTTCTGTCCATGGAATTCTCCAAGTGAGAATACTTGAGTGGGTTGTCATTTCCTTCTCCAGGGGAACTTCCCAACCCAGGGATTGAATCCAGGTCTCCTACATTATAGGCAGATTCTTTACTGTGTGAGCCACCAGAGAAGCTTGATTACTACAGTTTGATTATACATTTTGATATTGGGAATGTGATGCCTGCAGTTTCTTTCTTTCTTGGGACTGCTTGAACTAATTGAGGTCTTTTGGGGTTTTATACAAATTTTAGAATTGTTTTTTCTATTTATGTGAAAAATGTCATTGAAATTTTGATAGGGATTGCACTGAATGTATAGATCATGTTAGCTTGTGGGAACACTTTAACAATATTAAAATCTTCTGATTTATGAGCATAGAATATCTTTCAGTTTATTTGTATATCCAATTTCTTTCATCACTAAATTCAAGTGATGACAGCACGGAACTGTCATCTCCTTAGTTAAATTTATTCCTAAGTATTTTATTCTTTTTGACAGTATTATTAAAAGATTGCTTGCTTTATTTAAGTTAGATCATTGTCAGTGTCTAGAAAAGCAGCTGATTTTTATATGTTGATTTTTTTTTTTTAATCCTGCAACTGTACTGAATTCATTTAACAGTTTTAACTTGGTGGGCTCTTTTGAGTTCTCTGTATGTAAAATCACATCATTTGCAAAACCATTAAAGTCTTTCTACTACTTGCTATCACTAGGAATTTCAGTACTATGTTAAGTATGAACAGTGAGGGGGGCAACTTTCTCTTATTTCTAATATCAAAGAGAAAACTTTCAGCTTTTCACCACTGAGTAAAATGTTAGCTGTGGGCATATTATTTATGTCCTTTGTTATGCTGAAGCATGTCCCTTCCATACCTAATTTGTTGAGCGTTTCTAATCATGAAGATGTAATATAATCACATCTACTGAAATAATATGGTTTTCATCTTTCATTCTATTAACGTGGTGTATCACATTTATTGATTTATGTATTTTGAACCACACTTGCATTCAAGGGGTAAATCCCACATGATCATGGTGTGTAATCCTTCTAAAGTATCCATTTTTTGAAAATTTGTATTTTTAAATTAAAAAATTTATTGATATATTTGATGCACAATATTATATAATAGGTTATAATAGATTTATAATTTTAAAGGTTATACTCCATTTATAAATATTGATATTTCATTTATTAGATAATATATCCTTGCTACTTATTTTATACAAATTAGTTTATACCTCTTTATCCCCTATTCCTGTCCTGCTCCTCCCCTTCCTATGGTAATGACTAGTTCATTCTCTGTATCTGTAAGTCTCTTTCTGTTTTGTTATATACACTAGTTTATTGTATTTTTTAGATTCCACATATAAGTGATATCGTAAAGTATTTGTCTTCCTCTGTCTGACTTGTTTCACTTAGGATAAGATCCTCCAAGTCAATCCATATTGCAAATGGAAAAGTTTCATTCTTTTTATGGCTGAGTAGTGTTCCATTGTACATCTATACCACACTTTCTTTATCCATTCACCTGTTAATGAACATTTAGGTTGCTTCCATATCCTGGCAATTGTAAATAACACTGCAACGAACATTGGGGTGCACGTTTTTTAATTAGTGCTTTTTCTTGTTTGGATATGTACCTGGGAGTGGAACTGCTAGGGCATACGGGAGTTCCATTTTCAATTTTTTGAGAAATTTCCAGAGTTTTCCACAGTGGCTGCACCAGTTTACATCCTCAACAAAGGTGACAGCACTGTATGAGGGCCCTTTCCCCACATGCCTGCTCACACTTGTTATGTGACAGCACTGTATGAGGGCCCTTTCCCCACACGCCTGCTCACACTTGTTATGTGACAGCACTGTATGAGGGCCCTTTCCCCACACGCCTGCTCACACTTGTTATGTGTCAGCAGTGTATGAGGGCCCTTTTCTCCACATTCCTGCTCACACTTGTTATGTGTGTTCTTTTTGGAGAAAGCCATTCTGGCAAGGCTGAGGTGATATCTCATTGTCATTTCAATTTGCATTTTCCATATGATAAGTGATGTTCATCATCTTTTCATCTGCCTGTTGGTCATCTGCGTGTCCTTTTTGTAAAAAAACATCTACTCAGATCTTCTGCCCTTTTTAGAAACAGAGCTGTTTATTGTTTTTGATGTTGAGTTGCATGAGCTGTTTATAGATTCTGGATGTTAACCTGTTATTGGTCATACCATTTACAGATATTTTTCCCCATTTAGCAGGGGTTTTTTGTTTTGTTTTGTTGATGGTTGCCTTTTTTTGTGCAACAACTATTAAATAGGTCATAGTTGTTTATTTCTTTTACTATAGCAGAAAGAGCCTCCCAGAATGTCAAAACAGGTTAGCCTATGTATTGCCCTAGGAGTTTTTGGTCTTACATTTAGAACTTCAATTTTTACACTTAGGTGTTTAATCCATTTCGAGTTTATTTTTGTAGGTAGTGTTAGAGAATGTCCTGCTGTCTTTCTTTTACGTGTAGCTGTCCATCTATCCCAGCACTACTTTTTAAAGATACTTTATTGTATACCAACGCTCCTTGTCATAGATTAATCTACTATAAGTGTGTAAACATTTCTGGATTCTCTTCTGTTCCATGCAGCTGTGTGTCTGTTTTGGGGCCAGTACCATACTGATTTTCTTATGAGGCAAAGCTTCTTCTTTTCTCAAGATTGTTTTACCTTTGGGGTCTTTTGTGTTTCTGTATACATTTTAAAATTATTTGTTCTAGTTATGTGAAAAATGCCCTTAGTATTTTGATAGGGATTGCCCTGAATCTGTGGACTGCCTTGGGTAATTTGGCCATTGTAACAAATTTCTTACAATCCAAGAACACGGTTTATCTTTCCATTGCTTTATGCTGTCTTCAGTTTCTATCATTGCCTTAAACAGTTTTCTGGCTATAGGTCTTTTACCTCGTTAGGTAGGTTTCCGTCTTGGTATTTTATTACTCTGATGCAGTGGTAAATGGGATGGTTTCCTTAATTTCTCTGATAGTTGTTATTGTATAGCAATGCATCATATTTCTGTGTATTAATTTTGTATTCTGCAACGTTTATCAAATTCACTGACGAGCTGTGGTGACTTCAGAATTTTCGATGTGTAGTATCATGTCATCTGCAAACAGTGATGGTTTCACTTTCAAATGTGGATTCCAATGTGGATTCCTTTTGTATCCTTTTTCCCTCCAATTACTGTGGCTAGGGCTTATCTTTTGTGTATCTACTGAAGGTTTTTGCTTTGTGGTTTCCATGGGACTTGTATAAAGCATATCATTACTATAATAATCTATTATAATAATCTATAATATCTATTATTATTATAATAACCTTACCTCAATTGCATACAAAAATTGGCTCTTAAATAGAACTGTCCATTAATACTCCAGGAGCATTTTTCCCCAATTCCATTTTAATCCATTCTTAGGAAACATAAATCATTTTTTTAGGAAACATGGATCATTCTGGAAACTGAATGTATCATGTCCTCAGAGATACATTTAAACATAATTTTCATACTCACAACCCAACTTCGTCATATTAAATCTGTCATACATCTTTAAAGCAGGAGGTTTAAAAGTAATTTTCTGGGCACATGAATGAAAAAATTTTAACTCAATGTTAATTTTTCATTTTGGAAGAGTGATTGTTTCAAGTAGCAAATTGCATCTGAGTATGCTTGCACCATTATTTTTATTTTCTTTCACTATAATTACCTTGCCCAAATAACAGAGCCTCAAGATCACAGCTTCCTAGAAGGGACAGGATTTAAAGCACAGATATTTACAAGAAAGTTTTCCAAAATTAAAAGAAAAAAAAACAACTAACATCAAATAAATCTCCTTGGCTACTTTTAAAAAGTAGGTTAGTAAAGAAAGAGTTTGTTTTCAACTTGACTATAACCATTACTTGGGCCCACATTAAAAATATTTGGAGCCTATTGAATTGCTATTGCTTTGTAGTTCCTGAATTTTAAAATACCCCATGGATATTGTCTGCTCAGTGACAGTTAAAAAATTGTTCTGCTCTCACCCATCCAACACCTTCATCCTGGGTAGTGATCCTGTTTCTTCCAGGCATGAAGAACTGCCAGTCAGTGAAGGCTCCAGGGTCTAGGCTTCTGCCATTCCCAGTGATATCGTCTGTCTCAGACATCAGACTCCACCGTTTCAGTCTCACTTTCCCTCGTCAGCCAGACTATTGATCTAGTGGGTCCCCTACACACTGCATGCTGGGAAGTTTTAGGTGTCACTTTCACACTGAACAGAGATTACAGTGCAACTGAGGAGCTCAAAGTCATGGATTGTTCACTTCTTTTCAGTCCATTGAGTGAAAACGGACGTGTACACTAAAACAGTTCTTCCTGCATTTCCAGATACAGTATTTGGTAGGATATTGAGCCATGGACGGCCCGCTGGTACCCCAGCGTTGTGGAACCATCTTCTATTTCAACTTGTCTACAATCTCCTAAATATTTGGTAGGATACTGAGCCATGGACGGCCCACTGATACCCCAGCGTTGTGGAACCATCTTCTATTTCAACTTGTCTACAATCTCCTACATCAATTTAGTCACTAGAGCCTGGAGTCTGGTCATTAATCTAGTTTTAAACACTTAATCTGTGTGGTTATCACAACAGGATTGTGATGTGATTGAAAGTTGCCAAAAGACATAGCAAAACAAGATTAAAATTCTTTAAGGACAGCTTATGGAAACTTATGGAGTTGATTTCATGAAGCAGGGGAAAGCACAACATGCCCCAAGGCAGAGGGAGATTCCAGAAAACTTTAAAACCAATCTGGAAGGATGAGTATGAGTTAGTGTAGTGTGATTTAGAATAAAGTTTCCCAAAACTTAACTGAGTCTCATAGAGCCCTTTCAGGGACATAGGTTGGATGGAGAATAAGTGAGGACTTCAGTTTTGAACATGTTACATTTAAGTGTCTTCTTACACCAGCTGGAACCTGGTAGGCTCCCATCACAGTCATCCTGGGAATACTCCTGACCACTGGTCTCTGTTAGGGCCAGTGTTTTCTGAATTCATTGTTGTCTGTTTCTTACCCTTGATTTATCCCTTCATTTGGGAGGAAACTCTTAAGAAGATGATGATTAAAAGGTAAATAATATGAAAATGCATTTATTCTACCCTTATATTTAATAATGTAACCTCATGGACCGTAGCCTGCCAAGCTCCTCTGTCCAGGAAATTCTTGCCAGAATACTGGAGTGGGTAGCCTTTCCCTTCTCCAGGGGATCTTCCCAACCCAGGGATCGAACCCAGGTCTCCCGCATTGCACGCAGATTCTTTAACGTCTGAGCCACCAGGGAAGCCCATATATTTAATAAGTTGAGGCAGGGATAAATTCATGTCATTTGTTATTTGAACTCTACCCAAACTAAATAACAGCATGCAGTTAGATAAAGTTTTATATGAAATCTTATCTGTTTCCAAACATTATAAACCAAATATATTTAAATACCAACAGATACTTATCATTCTAGAGTAGGTATCGTTGTCCCTCAGTGTACTGGGGGAACTGCTCTGCTGCCTTCTAGGTTCTGAGGCTGGCTTTCATGGCATCTGATGCCATCCAGATTCCCAGGCATTTGTGTAGACTGTTTATTCTTTCTGAAACTGTATGATTTATTTATTGCTAATTTTCTCAATAGACAAATGCTGAAATCAGAACTAACAAAACAAATGCTTACTTCTTGCTTCCATAAACTCTGATATAATTCAGTAGGAATTCTCCATCTGGTGACCTGGGAACTCAGGGTCTTTCCATCGTGTAATGCCACCATTTCAATACGTGGCTTTCAAGTTCACTTTGACAGAGAAAGACTTGAGAGGAAAGACGCTAGTTTTTAACTGCTTTGGCAATTAAATTAAATCGTGTCACTTCTGCTCATGGTACTCGGCAAAAAACAAGTCATTCAAACCCAGGGTTTCTAAATTTCGACCATATTGACATGTGGACTAGATACATTATTCTGCTGGGCTGGGGTGGGGGGAGGCCGTGGGGGGTGGTTGTCTTACACATTGTGGGATATTTAGCAACCTGTCTGGCTTTGTCCACTAGATAGCGGTGACACCCTCGACTGTGACAAATGTCTGTTAGCACTGCCAGGGTCTCCTGGGAGGCAGAATCACTCCTGGTTAAGAATTACTACTCATCTAACTGCAAGAAAGTCTTCTGGGAAAAATAAAGAAGCACATGAAATGTTTTATGACTGCTAATGGTTCTCTCTATCACAGGAAGTTTTAAGCTTCCTTTTTCCCTAGTTTTTCAATGTTCACAAAGAGTGTGACAGATTCTCAAGGAGGTCCCCAGTAGCCCCACCTCCTAGCACTCATGCCCCGTGTACCTCTCTCCTGAGGATGCAGCTGATGCAATGACTTGTTTCTAAGCAACAGAATATGACAAAGGTAATGGGGATCACTCCTATGATTAGATGTGATTTTTGTCTTACTGGAAAATTCTCTTTTGCCTTCTTGGCATTTATGCTTTGGCAAATCATGTTGCCATATTGCAGAGGTCTACAAGACAAGAGCTAAGGATGGGCTGTATCCAGAAGGCTGCAAGTTGTTGAGATGCTAGTCTCGTAACCACAAGGAACTAAATCCTGCCTAATTTGTGAGTAATCTTAGAAGATGAGCCTTCCCTGCTTTGCCTGCAGATGAGACCCTAGTTTTGACCAACACTTTGATTGCAGCCTTGTGAGAGATTCTGAAACAGTAGGCCCAACTAAGTTATTAATATGTTTGGATTCTTGACCCAATGAAACTGTAAGATAATGTATAGTTTTGTTTTGTTTTCTTTTTTTTTTAAATTTAATTTAATTTTATTTTTTTAACTTTCCAATATTGTATTGGTTTTGCCATATATCAAAATGAATCCGCCACAGGTATACATGTGTTCCCTATCCTGAGCCCTTCTCCCTCCTCCCTCCCCATACCATCCCTCTGGGTTGTCCCAGTGCACCAGCCCCAAGCATCCAGTATCGTGCATCGAACCTGGACTGGCAACTCGTTTCATATATGATATCATGCATGTGTCAATGCCATTCTCCCAAATCTCCCCACCCTCTCCTGTTTTGTTTTCTTCATAGTCATTTATTACAGAGCAATGGTAACTAACGGGCTTCCCGGGTGGCGCTAGTGGTAAGGAATCTGCCTGACAATGCAGGGGACATAAGAGACACTGGTATGATCCCTGGGTCAGGAAGATCTCTTGGAGGAGGAAATGGCAAGATGGCTGAGTGGGTACTCAGACATTCTTGCCTGGGAAATCCCATGAACAGAAGCCTGGAGGGCTACAGTCCACGGGTCGTGGAGTCGGACATGCTGAGCACCAGCGGTAACTAACACAGGCTCCCCAGGTGGCGCTGGTGGTGAAGAGCCCACCTGCCAGTGCAGGAGACAAGAGAGGGGCAGGCTCTACCCCTGCGTCAGGAAGATCCGCTTGGAGGACGTGGCAGCCACTCCAGTATTCTTGCACGGAATCCCATGGACAGAAGTCTGGTGGGCTATAGTGCATAGGGTTGCAGAGGGTCGGACATGACTTAAGCGACTTAGCATGCGAGAAATGATAACTAATACAAAATGCCTTATGGTAAGTCTTTTCAAATTTATTTTTTGAGCACTATTTGGGCCACTTAAATGTATAAATGTGGGTTTAATTTTTCAAATTTCATTGATAAATAACTCCCCTTTGTCTTCTTTATATCTCCTCCATGCTCAGGACTCCCTTTATTCAAATGTTAGACCTCCTGAATTGTGTCTTTAATTTTATCTTTTTGTTCCCATTTTTCCTTTGTCTTTATTATACTTTCTAGAGATCCCATAAACTTTATCTTCCAAACCTTCTGTTGAATTTTTAGCTTCCATTATTACATTTTTAATTTCTGAGAATAGTTTCTTTCTCACACTGCTCTTTTTCTATAGCCTCCCTTTTTCATGGATGAAAACATTTTCATTTATTTCTCAGAAGATAATTATTATAGATTAAAAAAATTCCTTCTATCATTTTGCACTGTTTCAGTATTCTTTGAGTTTTATTTCTTTACATTTTATTTTTACATTATTTTTTTACATTTATTTCATTCCGTGTCTATTATACTGGAGTTTGTTTTTCAAATATTTGGTTTATCCTATATATGTCATATTTTAACAGCTTTATTGAGGTATAAATAGCAAATAATAAGGTATGTGTGCTGTGTGTGTGCTAAGTCACTTCAGTTGTGTCTGACTTTTTGCAACCCCATGGACTCTAGCCCGCCAGGCTCCTCTGTCCACGGTGATTCTCCAGGAAAGAATACTGGGGGTGGGTTGCCATTTCCTTCTCCAAAATAATTTAATACACTATGATATATATATTATGCTCATGGAACCATCACTATTTTTGAGAAAATTAACCATCATTCCCCAAATAGTCTTCATGCCCCTTCTCAATTATTCATGACAAAAGGCAAAAGAGTAAAAAGGCGAGGGGAAGCCACGGATGGGTTGTTGGGGCTTATTAATTAATGGGCCTCATCATGGAGAGATTGGGAAGTGATTATATTAATGATGTTACTGAATAACACAGTACCCCTAAACAAGCAGCTTAAAGCAACAAACACCCATCATTTCCGTTTTTCTAGGTCAGGGATTTGGGCCTGGCCTTTGGCTCAGGGTCTCTCAACGGGCCGCTGATCAAGACGCTGGCAGAGTCTGCAGAAAGTTCCTGCAGGGGGAGGGTCCAAGCAGATTCTGGTGAGGGTGGGTGAGCCCCAGGCCTCACTGCTGTTGCCTGCTTGACAGTCAAGACGCGCACTGGGAAAACGCGGTAGTTCATTCCCCTCAGGGTTGCTGAGCGTGAGAGAGAGTCTCTAAGACAGAAGCCCCTGTCCTTTGTAACCTAATCTTGGAAATGACATCTCCTTACTTCTGCCGTACTCTGTTCGTTGCAAGTGCATCACTAAGTCTAGTCCACACTCAAGAAAAAAGAAGCAGGCACACTCACGGGCTCCGACGGCGGGGGCTGGCCGCCACCGCGGCTGCGTGGGACTGCGGAGGCCGCGTCCGCCCCTCGGCGGCCGGCAGGAAGCCGAAGGTCAGTTTGCGGGCTCCGGGCACGTGAACCGGAAGCCTCTGGAGGGCTGCTGTTCGGCCTTGCGCGCTAGGTGACCCTGGATTAAAATTACCATGCGGGAAAATACGAGGAGGCAGGAGACAAGAGGCGTAGAAGGACTCAGAGCAGGCGATGGCACCCCACTGCAGTACTCTTGCCTGGAAAATCCCATGGACGGAGGAGCCTCGTGGGCTGCAGTCCATGGGGTCACTAACAGTCGGGCCCGACTGAGCGACTTCACTTTCACTTTTCACTTTCATGCATTGGAGAAGGAAATGGCAACCCACTCCAGTGTTCTTGCCTGGAGAATCCCAGGGACGGGGGAGCGTGGTGGGCTGCCGTCTGTGGGGTCGCACAGAGTCAGACACGACTGAAGCGACTTAGCAGCAGCAGCAGCAGAAGGACTCGAGTGAACCTCCTCTCAGGAAAACGCCAACCTCACGACTAACTTTTGAGGAGCCACTGACAACTGAAAAAAAAGAAAGACTCAAAACTACCTAAAAAGGCAGTCTACGCCCAAGGAGAAGCCCCGATGAGTCAGAGGAGCGCTCTGAGCCCCACGTCAGGCCCCTCAGCCGGGCATCTGATGTCAGAAGGAGGAGGAGCCCCCGAGCATCTGGCTTTGAAGGCCACGGGGCTCCAGGGGGAGCTCCAGGGATTGGGGGGACAGAGACTCCACTCTGGGGGAGCGCACAGATGTTACACACGCCGAGACCCAGGGCAAAGCACTGGGACTCCT
>NW_011494761.1:580948-598815 GCF_000754665.1 Bison bison bison | reverse complement strand
GAGGCTCCCAAAGCATTCACCTGCGTGAGCTCTCCTGAGGTCACCACTTGGGCCCCACCCAAAGCCTGCAAGCTCCAGTGCTGGGATGCCTCAGGCCGAACAATGAACAGGGTGGAACCACAGCCCCATCTATCAGCAGACAGAAGCTGTCCTGACCCCACAGCCACCTATAAACACCTCGCTTGACATGGCCTGCCAGCAAAGGTATGCTCTCGTGCCTCTGCACATCCATCAGTAAGTGGGCAGCCACTAGTCCCTCCCGCCAGGACGCCTGCACAAGCCTCTGGACCAGCTTCACACACCAGGGGGCAGACCCTGGAAACAAGAACTGCAGTTCCCTGCGGAGTGGAGACCACAAACAAAGAAAGTTACACAAAAGGATGGCAGAGAAATATGTTCCAGATGAAGGACAAAGGCGGAACCCCCAAAGAACAGCTAAGTGAAGTGGAGATGGACATCTATCTGAAGAAGAATTCAGAGTAATAATACTGAAGATGATCCAAGATCTTGGAAAAATAATAGAGGCACAGACTAAGAGGATACAAGAAATGTCAAAGTCCCTGGTTCAATCCCAGGTTTTAGCAGCTGTGTTTGGGCATCTCTTGTGGCTCAGATAGTAAAGAACCTACCTGCAATGCAGGAGACCTGGGTTCCATCCCCGGGTTGGGAAGATCCCCTGGAGAAGGGAATGGCTACCCACTCCAGTATTCTTGGCTAGGAAATCTCATGCATGGAGGAATCTGGAGGGCTAGTCTATGGGGTCACAAAGAGTTGGACACGACTGAGTGACTCACACACACAGAAGCTTTAAAGAACAAACAGAGATAAACAATAACTGAAATGAAAAATACACTAGAAGAAATCAATAGCAGAATAAATGAAGCAGAAGAACAAATAAGTGAGCTGAAAATAGATTGATAGAAATCACTGCTGCAGGACACAATAAAGAAAGAAGAATGAAAAGGAATGAGGACAGTCTTAGAGACCTCTGGGACAACATTAAACTCACCAGCACTTGCATTATAAGGGTCCCAGAAAGAGGCAAGAGAGAGAAAGAACCTAAGAAAATATTTGAAGAGCTACTAGAGGAAAAGCTTCCTAACATGGGAAGGGAAACACTTGCAAGTCTGGGATGCGTGAGAGTGCCATACTGGATAAACCCAACACACCTGTTAATCAAACAGACACATGTTATCAGATTGACAAAAATTAAAAACAAAGGCAAAGCATTAAGTAACATACAAGGGAATCTCCATAAGGTTATCAACTGATTTTCAACAGAAACTCTGCAGGCCAGAAGGGTGTGGCACAATATATATTTCAAGTGATGAAAGGGGAAAACCTATAACCATGAATACACCTACCCAGCAAGGTTCTCATTCAGATTTGATGGAGAAATCAAAAGCTTTACAGACAAGCAAAAGCTAAGAAAATTCAGCAGCACCCAACCAGCTCTACAAGAAATCCTAAAGGAACTTCTTTAGGTGGAAAAGAAAAGGCCACGACTAGAAACAGGAAAATTAAAAGTGATAAAGGAAACAGAAAGTAAAGTTGGGAAATCATTCAGAAACAAATATGATACCATATTTAGCATACAGTGAAGTAAGAGAGAAGGACAAATATCTAAAGAAATGACACAAACTTATTTACAAAATAGAAACAGACTCACAGATTTCAAAAACAACCTTATGGTCATGAAAGGGGAAAGATGGTGCAGAGGGAAAAATTAGGAGGCTGGGATTAACATATACACATTACTATATAAAGTATATATTCAATAAAGATCTACTGTATAGCTCAGGGAGCTCTACATAATACTCTGTAATAACCTAAATGGGAAAATAATCTGAAAAAGAATGGATATGTATACATGCATAACCGAATCACTTCACTGTACACACAAAACTAACACAGCATTGTAAATCAACTACAACATAAAAATTAAATTTATAAAAACAGTAAAAAAAAAAAGGGGGGGGAGTATACAAGGGCATAAACATCAAGAAGCAGGGACCACTGGAGGCTTTTTAGGCTCTGTCTAGCACAAAAGTAAAGTCATTTCCTTGGGGAACCCCCAGATATCTATAGGCCTTTTCCTTAGTATCAGACAGGGACATAGCCCAGACTCCTACCTGAGGTGTCATTCTGGCTCCTAGAGAGAGAAAGGAGATAACAGGTGGAAAATAAGGACTCTGAATTTTACCGTTCTGTGTGAAGACATTACCTTCATTCATTACAACATCCTTGCAGTCTTTGAAGGTCTTTAAGCGGTGAAATAGTATGATCAAAATTCTGTTTCAAAGGTATTACTCTGACAATTGTGCAGACTGAACAAGAAATACTTAATGATGTGGGACTATTTCAATAGGTATTGAAACAGAATAGTCAGAGAATATCAAAGACTGGAAGAGGTGTCTTACCAGAGGAGCAATTGATTTCCATAGCAACATACAGATATGGGGATGGGCTAATGGGGACATATAAGATAATATATTTTTTCCCTCACTTTTCTACCTCTGAATGACTCAACCGTTGCTGGTTAGAAAAGATAATAGGATAGGACTTTAGGCTTGAGGCTAAACTACTGAAAGTGAGAGGCGCTCAGTTGTGTCCGACTGTGACCCCATGGACTATACAGTCCGTGGAATTCTCCAGGCCAGAATACTGGAGTGGGTAGCCTTTCCCTTTTCCAGGGGATCTTCCCAACCCAAGGATAGAACCCAGGTCTCCTGCATTGCAGGCAGATTCTTTACTACCTGAGCCACAAGGGAAGCCTATTCTATTCTAGTTCTCAACTATGGTTTCTTAACATGCTGGCATGTTTACATAATTGTGAGGTATATTACAAATAATTTGTTCTTCAGTCAGTTCAGTTGATCAATTGTGTCTGACTCTTTGTGACCCCAGGGACTGCAGCACACCATGCCTCCTTGTCCATTACCAACTCCTGGAGTTTACTCAAACTCATGTTCATTGAGTCAGTGATGCCATCCAACCATCTCATCCTCTGTTGTTCCCTTCTCCTCCTGCCGTCAATCTTTCGCAGCATCAGGGTCTTTTCCAATGAGTCATCTCTTTGCATCAAGTGGCCAAGGCATTGGAGTTTCAGCTTCAACATCACTCCTTCCAATGAATATTCAGGACTGATTTCCTTTAGGATGGACTGGTTGGATCTCCTTGAAGTCCAAGGGACTCTCAAGAGTCTCCTCCAACACCACAGTTCAAAAGCATCAATTCTTTGTCACTCAGCTTTCTTTATAGTCCAACTCTCACATTCATACATGACTACTGGAAAAACCATAGCCTTGATTAGATGGACCTTTGTTGGCAATGTAATGTCTCTGCTTTTTAATATGCTATCTAGGTTGGTCATAACTCTTCTTCCAAGAAGTAAACGTCTTTTAACTTCACGGCTGCAGTCACCATCTGCAGTGATTTTGGAGCCCAAAAAAATAAAGTCTGCCACTATTTCCACTGTTTCCCCCTCTATTTGCTACGAAGTGATGGGACCAGATGCCATGATCTTAGTTTTCTGAATGTTGAATTTTAAGCCAACTGCTTCACTCTCCTCTTTCACTTTTATCAAGAGGCTCTTTAAGTCTTCTTCACTTTCTGCTATAAGGGTGGTATCATCTACATATCTGAAATTGTTGATATTTCTCCTGGAAATCTTGATTCCAGCTTGTGGTTTATCCAGCCCAGTGTTTCTCATGATGTATTCTGCATACAAGTTAAATAAGCAGGGTGACAATATACAGCCTTGACATACTCCTTGTCCTATTTGGAAACAGTCTGTTGTTCCATGTCCAGTTCTAACTGTTGCTTCCTGACCTGCACACGGATTTCTCAAGAGGCAGGTCAGGTGGTCTGGTATTCCCATCTCTTTCAGAATTTTCTATAGTTTATTGTGATCCACACAGTCAAAGGCTTTGGCATAGTCAATAAAGCAGAAACAGATGTTTTTCTGAAACTCTCTTGCTTTTCCAATGATCCAGCGGATGTTGGCAATTTGGTCTCTGGTTCCTCTGCCTTTTCTAAAAACCAGCTTAAACATCTGAAAGTTCACGGTTCACGTATTGTTGAAGCCTGGCTTGGAGAATTTTGAGCATTACTTTACTGGTGTGTGAGGTAAGTGCAATTGTGCAGTAGTTTGAGCATTCTTTGGCATTGCCTTTCTTTGGAATTTGTTGTTAATAATAGCTAAAAGGACCAAATTCTGAAAATGATTCATATCTTTAAAATACACTAATGCTAGGTTTGCAGTATCCCTAAGCACCAAAGAATTGATGCCATCGAATTGTGATGCTGGAGAAGATTCTTGAGAATACCCTGGACTGCAAGAAGACCAAACCAGTCAAGAAATCAGCCCTAAACATTCATTGGAAGGACTGATGCTAAAGCTCCAATTACTTTGGTCACCTGATGCAAGGAACCAGCTCGTTGGAAAAGATCCTGATGCTGGGAAAGGTTGAAGGCAGGAAGACAAGGTGGGGAGGGGCAGGGGACAGAGAATGAGATGTTTGGATGGCATCACCAACTCAACAGATGCTAGTTTGAGCAAACTTCAGGAGATAGTGAAGGATAGGGAAGACTGGTGTGCTGCAATCCATGGGGTCACAGAGTTGGACACAACTGAGTGACTGAACAGGAACACTCTCACTCTAATCAATTATAATATATTCTTGATTGGGATATGATTGGGGAGGACACAGAAAAGTGGAGCATAACCCAGAATCTATATTACCATGAGGCAAGCTTTGGTGACATACGAGTCATTGGAATTGGATTTCAAAATGCAAGTGAGGACCCACCAGTACGGTTCAAATGGAAACAGATGGAAATGCTCACATGGGAGGAGACAGTCCTGATTCTATAACAATTTGCTCCCAAGGTCTTTACCAGCCATCAATGCTGCTGCTGCTAAGTCGCTTCAGTCATGTCCGACTCTGCGACCCAAGAGATGACAGCCCACCAGGCTCCCCTGTCCCTGGGATTCTCCAGGCAAGAACACTGGAGTGGGTTGCCATTTCCTTCTCCAATGCATGAAAGTGAAAAGTGAAAGGGAAGTTGCTCAGTCGTGTCTGACTCTTAGCGACCCCATGGACTGCAGCCTACCAGGCTTCTCCGTCCATGGGATTTTCTAGGCAAGAGTGCTGGAGTGGGGTGCCATTGCCTTCTCCAGCCATGAATACAAGCACTGATTTTTGCAGCACTTAGAGAAAGGCACTTTCCCTCTCCCATTATCATCTCTCCCATACATACAGTTAGCTCCTGTAGATCACAAAAAAATAATTTAAAAATTGGTGGGCAGGATTATATCATATCCTACAAAGGTTACTTACCACAAATGAAATTCTACTGGGGGCAAGGGTAGCGGAATCTTGCAGATTTGGGAAGGGCCCTGCTTCCCAAACAGACTGAGGATAACAGCACTGTTTAGAGTTTAGAGATCTAGGTAGAATGGATAGGAAAATAAGCTCCTCACATTCCAATGTAGCCACATTAGAAAAAAGCCTGGTGGAGACTGGGAACCATGCTGGCACTCTGGCTATCAGTGTGCCACCAGGCTGTGGATCTCAGTGAGGCTTCCACTAGCATTCGGATGTGTAAAGAGGGACACCAGGATCATCTGTAAATCCAGTCTGTTTGGAAATACTAGTCCTATATAGAACTCTCTTTAATACATGGCAAGTTGAAGAGAACTTCCAAAAGAATCTCTAAACTGTCGGGAGGCAAGAAGAATGATACACCATCCCGTATATGCAGAAGAAACAAAACTTAAAAAGCTGACAGCTTTCCCTCTAAGATCAGGAACAGACAAGGATATCCACTACTGTCACGTTTATGCAACATAGTTTTGGGTCCCAGCCATGACAATCAGAGAAGAAAAGGAAATACAAGGAATTCAAACTGGAAAAGAAGAAGTCAAACTGTCACTGTTTACAGATGACATGATACTATACATAGAAGATTGTAAAGAAGCTACCAGAAAACTACTAGAGCTAATCCATGAATCTTGTAAAATTACAGGGTACAAAATTTATACACAGAAATCTCTTGCATTCCTATATAGGAACAATGAAAAATCAGAAAGAAAAATCAGAAATTCCATTCACCATTGCAACAAAAAGGAAAAAATACCTAGGAATAAACCTACCTAAGGAGGCAGAAGACCTGTACTTTGAAAAGTATAAGACACTGATGAAAGAAATCAAAGATAACTCAAACAGATGGAGAGACACAGCATGATCTTGGATCAGAAGAATCAATACTGTCAAAATGACTATACTTCCCAAGGCAATCTACACATTCAATGCAATCCCTATCAAATTGCCAATGGCATTTTTTAACAGAACCAGAACAAAAAAAATGTTTTAATTCGTATGGAAACACAAATGACCCCAAAGAGCTAAAGCAATCCTGAGAATAAAAAGCAGAGCTGGAAGAATCCCGCTCTCTGACTTCAAAAACTGGAACAACACCGTAAATCAACTATACGCATATAAAGTTTTTTTAAAGTTAGATAGGGACGTCTCTGGTGGTCCAGAGGTTAAAGATCTGCCTGGCAATGCAGGGGACACAGGTTCAGTCCCTAGCTGGGGTTCCAGGATCCTGTGTGCTGAGTAGCAGCTGAGCCCTCCACCACCATCAGTGTCTACGTGCCCTGGTGAGAGACCCTGTGTCACAACACAGATCTCGTGTACCACAGCAAGACCCACTGTAGCTAATAAATGAATGCCAATTAGTTTTAAAAGTTGGATAAAATTAGAATGCTGCTTTAAGAGAAAATATTTAGTAAATTTAAATACTATTATGAAAGTGAAAGTCAGTCAGTTGTGTCTGACTCTTTGTGACCCCCATGGACTATATGGTCCATGGAATTCTCCAGAACACTGGAGTGGGTAGCCTTTCCCTTCTCCAGGGGATCTTCCCAACCCAGGGATTGAGCCCAGATCTCCTGCATTGCAGGCGGATTCTTTACCAGCTGAGCCACCAGGGAAGTATTATATGGATCTCAAAATACACATTATAGTTTTAAAATGTGAGAAAGCTGAGTAAAAAGAAGTAAATGTGTGTTACATTCTCCCTCTCATATGGAGTGGGGAAATGATCAAAAGGGAGATATGATGCAAAACATATATTTTATTATTGCCTTTGGTAACCTTTGACATGTAGCATTTCTTGAGAACTGTGAATGTACTCATGAGAATAATTAAAGCCAGAATACGTGCCTTCCTAATAATTGAGGCAAATCAAAAGAGAAATAACAAACTCTAAATAGTATATAAAACAAAGAGAAGGCAAGACACCCAAACTGTAGCAATAAAAGTAAAGGCCACTAGTTCTACAGAAGCCAAAGAAAAAACTAAATGTTGCTTACAAGAGACTATTGAAACAAAATGATGTTAAAATTAAAAGGAATAAGAATGATTTGTTAGGAAAATCCAAGCATTAAAATATCAGGAGTTTCAGTCCTGTTTTCAGAAAAAGTGGAATTTAAGGCAAAAACCATTATACAGCTTAACAAAGGTAATTTTATATTGCCAAACGGTGCATTTGACAACTGATGCATTTTCCACTGACTAGTTCCAAATAGTTAAAGTAACCTTAAGGAAATATGCCAAATTTAGCAGCAGTTATTTCAAAGAGATGTGATCATAGACAATTTGTACTTTTATAATATATACTGTTTTATTTCCATGTCCCTAAAGTTTCATAAATAAAGTAAAAACCATTTACAAAATTGTTAAAAATACAACTGTTTTTTAATCTTTAATTGTAAAGTGAAATGATTATTTTTTGTTCTTAACAAGTCCATGTCACAGAATGTGCCTAACTAGCCCTTTTTAAAAATTCTCTATTTGGAGACATTTTTTTCTATCTTCTGAGACTTTTTTTTTTCTTTCCATTTTCCCTCTTCCATCTGCTGTGTTTATGCTTTCTCTGAATTTTCTTTCCCTCTAACTAAAGGGATTGTTCCAGAGTTTTCTCTGCTTGCCATCACTCTGTTCACTGTAATCATGGAGACTTAATGACACTTCTCCCTAAGAGGATTTGCAACTAATAAGTGGACATCTCTACTTGCATATTTTAGTGACACTAAAAGCTCGGTATATCTAAAACTGAAATAATTTTTAAAATTTGTCATTAATTAAATGAATATTTCTGGAGCACTTACCAAGTACTCAACTCTTATAAGATTCTGGAACGACAAAGCAGATTCTTGCTTTCAAAAGGCTAATGAGCCTTCTAAAATGTGTCCCTTTTCCTTGTTCCCTGTTTTCATAAAAGCGCCATCAACCTCTGAACCACCTAGACTCAGCATCCCCGGCTTGCTCTAGTTACTTTCCTTCCTCTCTTGCTCTTCACGTCCAAATAGCTTCCTGAAGCTGTGTTTCCAGGTTTTTGCTTGGTTTTCATCTCCGTTGTCTACGCTCTAATCACGTTTGACACACTCACATGTACTTTTTATTACCCCCAAACCTCTGAACTTTTGGTCCATCTTGTAACCTGTCGCTTGTTCAATCTCGCTAAAGTAGATCTCCTGGATTCACCCTCGCGGTTTACCCTCACAAGTGCAGGTGGAAACGAATCACAAGATTCAACAACAATTTAACACGAGCCCTAGCCAATGAGAACAGGTGTCAGACAGGTTCTAACTGAGAAGATGGAAGCAAGGAAACCTGGCTATACCAGGCTCTCCCGCGTTCCCGGGGCTCCGCACCCCCGCCCCGAGCCAGACTGGTTCTCTGGCAGAGGCTCCTTCGCGTCCAGCGGCGCTCACTGCGTGGTCTCGGACACACAGCCCACAGGCCCATCCTCTTTGTTCTCATCTGACTACGGGGTGCGGGAGCCGAGTCGGGAGACCCTGCCTCCCCGGGACCACCGCACCGGGGCAGTGAGCTGGGGGGCCCAGGGCAAGAGTGCCTGCGCGGGTCACCTGGGAAGGGGCCACAGCTGGAACTGATGAAACAGGAGAGAAGGGCCACTGGTAATTCTAGATCTTCTTGTTTCTGGAGCTGAAAGTGTCCTCTGACATCATTTTCCCCTCTGTTTCCTTCCTACCCTGCTCTGTCAACCTTCACAGGCTTTTTATTTGCACATCAAACGGCAACCCACTCCAGCATTCTTGCCTGGAGAATCCCATGGACGGAGGAGCCTGGTAGGCTACGGCCCCACCGGCTCACACAGAGTCGGACACGGCTGAGTGATTTCACTTTCTTTTCTTTCTATCTCTTCCTTTAAACTCAAAATCCCTTGAAAGCAAAGATACTCCCTTTTATCTCCAGAACATAGCATATTTTCCTGAAGTTAAAGACATTCTGAAAATATACCTTTTAGATAACGCTTTTATGACTAAATCCTGTTATTTAATGATGTGTTTCCATAGCCCTAAAACGATGGCTCCTCGTAGCTTAAAAAGCAAAGTTGGGGAGGGGGGCGGTCTGCAGGGGTCACCATTATCTGGCCATAGCAGTCCTGTTCCACCTCATCTTTCATTGTTTCCTCATGCAGTGAGTGCCTAAATTTTCTAGTCACTGTTTTCAAAATTTCCCGTAATCCTCTCCTTCAATGAACTTGTTTATACTGTTCTTTTCACATATAATTTTTTTCCCATGTGCAAAATCTATTTCCTCCTTAAGGCCTAAGTTAAGTGACTTACTATCAATTAAACACTTCCTAATTTCTTCCAGCATGAATTTTGCTTTCCCTTCTAGGAACTCATATCCCTTTACCTTGTTAACAGTATTACTATATTAATACTTAATATTATAAGCATTTATGAACAGCATTTATTGCACATTTGGTATTTAAAAAGCTTAATAATATATTTCCAAGTATGAGATCTTTTTCTAAATACAATGAGAAATATACCTTTTTATAGTTCAGCAATTTACTTAAGGGAAAATGTGTTTACAAGCAAGTGCTGAAATACTGAGAGAAGTTCCAACTGCTATTTTTGTTGAATCTGGCTAAATAGCACAGCATGTTCTAGCAAAGTAAACTACTATAGACCTCTATTCAATTTAGATTGATTCTTTCACCTCTTACTTCTAAAGTAAAGCTGGCTACAGAATTTTGGCTCTAAGAAATAATCTGCTACAACCTTTACAACTGGAGTAGAATAACAACTGTCCCTCTTGCCACAAAAAAACAACATATACTTAAAAGAAATATAATGCTATTTGATTTGATTTTTTGGCAATCACTGCAGATGGTAAAAAATAATAATTAGACATTAGGTGGGGCAAAATGTATCTTGCATCACAGACAACTGATGCAACTCTTGACTAGTTGGTGGGTTGAACTCTTCCAGCTTCTTCGTTGCGCCTCAGTGCCCCTCTCAATTTTGAACAGTACAACCCTGAGTACACTTTTATTTGAAGAACCCATCCAGGTTGCTTAAATCTCCTTGGGATTGATTTTGCAGTATCTGAAGCACAGGTAGTAGTCGGTTCTGTGTGCACACAGAAAAAAATCTTGAATTGATTTAAAATAAACCAGGTCAGTGTAGATCAATTTAAGCCATGACAACCCATGAGGAGATGTAAATTAGGATTCTCCTACTGAGACGGAAAAAGATTCCATCAAATCTTCTCTGAGAAGATTCTGAAAATGTATCTTAAAAGGGATAGCTATAAAAAATCTCAAGATTCCTGTAGCATTTTGAATAAGAGGAAATGAAAGAAAGGGTAGGGGATAAAAAAACATTTCAACAACGGATTTCCCAATATATAGCCTAGTGTCTTCATTTTCTGTATTAATCTGTTTAGGAGGAAAAGCAACATTGGAAGAGCAAATTTAAAAAGCAATGTACTAATGACTTTATGACAACTGCATTTGTCAATCATAATTTCCCCTCCAAAAGTGATAAAGGACAGTGTTCATTTCCAAAAAGAATGGAAAGTACTGTACTTGAATTCACACATATACTCTTTTCAATGTGTGACATGCTTACTAGACAGCTTGTTAGTCAAACCTGGAAAACCATAAAGTAACAGCAAATCCATGAAGCCAGTGTCCCAAAACCTGGAGCTGTCTCTGAGGGCCCCACTGCTCCTGAAAAGTGACTGCTTCACTGATGGCATAAGAAATCACTGTGCCTTGTCAACAATCTCATCTTAGAGAATATGGACACTGACTTTACGACTTCCTTTGATCCACTTCCCTGCAGCACAATGAGCTGTTCCCTATAATTTCTCTTACCAAACAAAAGTGAATTCCCCATTCTGAGGACCTCAGGAATAAGCGACCTGACTTTATAACTCTACTGTATAAGTTTAGGACCATTAGATTGTAAGGAGCTCATTCAGGGCAGATCCATTGGCAGGCTGCTTTTCACTTTCGTGGAACTAGGGATTACCCAGGGTGAGGACGCTAGCCTGGCTCTGCCACTAACCAGCTGGGTGTCATACGGCTTCCCGGGCCTCAGTTTCCTCATCTCAGCCTCACATTTGAGCCTCTGTTGCCTGGTCTGAACTCACTAAGCCCTGGTTTCCTTACTTGAATTATTCATCATAATCAGCCTGCTCAGTTCTTCAACTGTTTCACTTTATAACAACTAACACAGTTTTAATTCCATAAGCCAAGAAATAAAGGCCAATTATAAAACATAAATACCTCAGGCAATGTGACATAGACTTCAGAACAAGGAATATTATGAGAGCCAAAAATAACATTCAATTCACGAAGAATAAAAAACAATCCTAAGTGTCCATGGACCTAAGAATACATGAAGCAAACAATAATGGAACTGAAAAGAGAAAAAAGATAAATCCATAATTTGGATTTGAAGTGCCCATAATACCTAGGCATTTCAGCAATTCTTTTTCAGTAATTATTATGACAAGTAGACAGAAAATCAATAAGGATATCAGAGCCTAAAACAGCACTATCAACCAACTCTATATAATTAACACATTTTCAGATGATACCACTCTAATGGAAAGCAAAGAGGAATTAAAGAGCATCTTGATGAAGGTGAAAGAGAAGAGTGAAAAAGTTGGCTTAAAACTCAACATTCAAAACACTAAAATCATGAAATCCCATTCCATCACTTCATGGCAAATAGATGGGGGAAAAGTGGAAGCAGTGACAGATTTTTTTCTTGGGCTCCAAAATCACTGCAGACGATAACTGCAACCATGAAATTAAAAGATGCTTGCTCCTTGGAAGAAAAGCTATGACCAACCTAGACAGCATATTAAAGAGCAGAGACATCACTTTGCCAAGAAAGGTCTGTATCAGTTCAGTTCAGTTGCTCAGTCCTGTCCGACTCTTTGCGACCCCATGAATCACAGCACACCAGGCCTCCCTGTCCATCACCAACTCCCGGAGTTCACCCAGACTCACGTCCATCAAGTCAGGGATGCCATCCAGCCATCTCATCCTCTGTCGTCCCCTTCTCCTTCTGCCCCCAATCCCTCCCAGCATCAGTCTTTTCCAATGAGTCAACTCTTCACATGAGGTGGCCAAAGTACTGGAGTTTCAGCTTTAGCATCATTCCTTCCAAAGAAATCCCAGGGCTGATCTCCTTCAGAATGGACTGGGTGGATCTCCTTGCAGTCCAAGGGACTCTTAAGAGTCTTCTCCAACACCACAGTTCAAAAGCATCAATTCTTCGGTGCTCAGCCTTCTTCACAACTCTCACATCCATACATGACCACAGGAAAAACCATAGCCTTGGCTAGCTGGACCTTTGTTGGCAAAGTAATGTCTCTGCTTTTGAATATGCTATCTAGGTTGGTCATAACTTTCCTTCCAAGGAGTAAGCGTATTTTAATTTCATGGCTGCAGTCACCATCTGCAGTGATTTTGGAGCCCAGAAAAATAAAGTCTGACACTGTTTCCACTGTTTCCCCATCTATTTCCCATGAAGTGATGGCACTAGATGCCATGATCTTCGTTTTCTGAATGTTGAGCTTTAAGCCAACTTTTTCACTCTCCACTTTCACTTTCATCAAGAGGCTTTTTAGTTCCCCTTCACTTTGTGCCATAAGGGTGGTGTCATCTGCATATCTGAGGTTATTGATATTTCTCCCGCCAATCTTGATTCCAGCTTGTGCTTCATCCAGTCCAGCATTTCTCATGATGTATGTACTCTGCATAAAAGTTAAATAAGCAGGGTGACAATATACAGCCTTGACGTACTCCTTTTCCTATTTGGAACCAGTCTGTTGCTCCATGTCCAGTTCTAACTGTTGCTTCCTGACCTGCATACTGATTTCTCAAGAGGCAGGTCAGGTGGTCTGGTATTCCCATCTCTTTCAGAATTTTCCAAAGTTTATTGTGATCCACACTGTCAAAGGCTTTGGCTATAGTTTTTCCAGTAGCCATGTGTGGATGTGAGAGCTAGTCCATAAAAAAGGCTGAGTGCCGAAGAATTGATGCTTTTGAACTGTGATGTTGGAGAAGACTCTTGAGAGTCCCTTGGACTGCAAGGGGATCAAGCCAGCCAATCCTAAAGGAAATCAACCATGAACATTCATTGGAAGGACTGATGCTGAAGCTCAATACTTTGACCAAGTGATGCAAAGAGCTGACCCATTGGAATAGACCCTGATGCTCGGAAGGATTGAGGGCAGGAGGACAAGGGGGCGACTGAGGGTGAAATGGTTGGATGGCATCACTGACACAATGAACATGAATTTGAGCACACTTCTGGAGATAGTATAGGGCAAGGAGGCCTGGAGCACTGCAATCCATGGAATTGCAAAGAGTCAGATGCGACAGTGATTGAACAACAACAAGATTGTAAAAATCATAAATAGCTTATTCTAAGTTAAATCACTCAGTTGTGTCTGACTCTGCAACCCCATGGACTGTAGCCTAGGGATCCTCCATCTAAGACTACCAAAGTAACCCTTAAATTAGAAAGCAGCAGCAAGGATATTAAACTATATACTCTAAAGAACCCATGGGTCAAAAGAGGTAGTCACATGGGTAATTTCAATTGAAAACAAATAAAACGTGTAGAATGCAGTTAAAGCAGAGCTTAGAGGGAAATGTGTAACATTAAGTGCTTATATCAGAAAGCAAAATGTCTCAAATTGATGAGCTAAGCTTCCACTTTAAGAAACAGGTAAAAGAAAGGAAAAATTAAACCCTAACAGGTAAAAGAAAGTATAAGTATATGCACAATAATCAATGAAATTGAAAGTGGAAATAACACAAGAGTAAATGGAAACCAAATGCCTTGTGTTCTTTGCAAAGATCAATAAAAATGATGAACCTCTAGACAGACTCACCCAACAAAAATTAAAACAAAAAATGGAAGATACAAATTGGTAACATCAGAATGAAAATGGAAATATCACAGATTCTACAGCAATAAAAAGGTAATAATCAAGTAATACAAAAAATTTAATGCTCATAAATTCAACAGCTTAGATGCAAAAGGCAAATTCCTTGAAGTCAAAAACAGTAAATATCAAAGTTCATTCAAGAAGAAATGAGTACAATATGACTACTCAAATAAACGCAAAGGAATGGAATTTCATAGTTAAATCTTTTCCAAGAAAGGAAATACCCCATGAATTCATTAATTAATTCTCTCCAACCTTTATGGAAGAAATAATGCCAGTTCTACAGAACTTCTTCATGAAGTTATCATTTCCCCATGTATATGACAATGCTATGGCAGTGAGCCTGGATACGACCCCCAGCTCATGTAGGCTGCTTTTATTCCTTGATATCCCCAGTGTAACCAATCCCATGGAGTCTCTACCATGCTGAGCCTCACTAACTTCTACTCATTTCTTTTGTGGTTTTGACTTATGAATATGTTTTTCTTGTTTTTTTTTTTTTTGGTTTGAGTATAAATTTTTTATTTTAAAAACTATTTTTATATCCTTCCTATGTGTTTGGAGCAGTTAGAAGAGATGACATGCTCTGGATCTTAAAACATGACCTTGCTGTACTGGCTTGGTTAGAAGTCTTGTATATAAAAAACTCTAAATAAACATTTGCTAGACTGACTTGCATAAAGTTGCATCTGATGTGAAACACTATAGTTATTCTACTGCGTTCTTTTTTCCCCCCTTACTTTCAGCTTTATGTTCTGCATCGAATCAAAACGCATCTCTCTGTGAGAGTAATAATTAATTTAGAGGCAGGATCTTCAGGCATCTTTGAGTAGACAAAATTTCATGGCATTTTGGAAACTGATCTCGGCACATTTCTTTTCCAGTCTTGTTATTTTGTTTACATACGTCCCTGTATCAAATACACATATTAAAGACCACAATTTATGCCATGGCCTTGTAAATATCAACTTTCTCCTGTTCTCAACTGGATCAGTTGCATTTCTTGCCTCCTGCTGCTAGGCGAGGTAAAACTCTCTTTAGACTATATGAGCCAACCCTTATTTGCACTAAATAAAGCTTTTATTCTCTGATCCTTTAAAAGATTGATGTCTCTTAAGGAAAAAGGTGCAAAAAGCTTCAAAATATATAGCACGGAGTTTGATCTTAAAAATATAAAATCAAAGTATTTTTAAATCTTAGAAATAAGTCCCGCTTTTTATCTAATATCAGTAATTTAAAATATTACCAGCTCATGCCTCCCGGCCACTGATACTAAAAATAAGTAGCTGTGAAGTAGGACTCCCAGATGTCTTTCAAAGTACTTTTCTTGGTAATACCCCATGAGTCCTTGATTTCTTAATGGTTTCTAAAGATAATTTTCCACTAAAAAAAGACAGGGTTCCTTGAATAAATAGTTAACTTCAGAAATGGGGCTGGAAAGATGTAAGATGAGAGTATTTTGTTCCAGAAAGTATGGAAACACTTTTTTAAGAATCGGGATTATAAGAATGACATAGACGCCTAACTGAAGGGGCTCCTATTGGCAATGCTGGGGCTGGGCAGTGTTGAGGGTGGTGCTAATAGATTAAAACTGAAGAGAAACGCGAATCAGTGAAACCACAGCGACACAAATAAATGAATAAGTAAATCAGTAAACAAGGAGGTGGGGGAGGCTTTTTTGGAAGAATGCTGACTCATAAATGTGGTAGAAATGACAGAGGTAGAAAATCACAATTTTGCAGCAGAGTAGCTAGGCAAGTAATATCAATGGATACTTAAACTAGTGGGTAAAGGTTTAAAAGGGAACAAGACATTTGGATAGTATCAAAATGTTTTCCCATAACTTAAATAATTCCTAACAGAATGTAGTCTAGTCAAGGCTATGGTTTTTCCAGTGGTCATGTATGAATGTGAGAGTTGGACTATAAAGAAAGCTGAGCGCTGAAGAATTGATGCTTTTGAACTGTGGCGTTGGAGAAGACTCTTGAGAGTCCCTTGGACTGCAAGGAGATCCATCCAGTCCATCCTAAAGGAGGTCAGTCCTGGGTGTTCTTTGGAAGGACTGATGCTGAAGCTGAAACTCCAATACTTTGGCCACCTGATGCGAAGAGCTGACTCATTGGAAAAGACCCTGATGCTGGGAAAGATTGAGGGCAGGAGGAGAAGGGGACAATAGAGGATGAGATGGCTGGATGGCATCGACTCGATGGACATGGGTTTGAGTGGACTCCGGGAGTTGGTGATGGACAGGGAGGCCTGGCGTGCTGCAGCCAATAGGATCACAGAGAGTTGGACACGACTGAGTGACTGAACTGAACGGAACTGAACAGAATGTAGAGTAACTCTGTGGTGGAGAAATCTATTAGACACTCCCTTCACCAGCAGATGAAAATTAAGATCACCAATAATGGAATAAACCAATATCATCCTTAACATGACACACTGAGAAGCACACGTCACGTCTGTGCTATTCTTGCCAAAGACCAAACAACCTGAAGCTGATCATGAGGAAAAAGTCAACTCAAGCTGAGTTTGGTTGTTCCACAGTGTAATTTCCTGGAGTCTGTAAAAATGTTAAGATAAAGAAACAAAGAATGGTTCCAGACTAAGTCAGACAAAAGAGACATGACAGCTAAATGCAACGTGTGAACCTGGACTGGATCCTGGATCTAGGGGGAAAATAGCTATAAAAGAAATTACCAGGACAACTGGAGAAATTTGACTATGAATTGGGAATTATAAAATAGCATTGTATCACTTTCAACTTCCTGATTTTGATCATTGTTCTATGTTTATATAAGAGAATGTTCTTGTTTGGGAGATACACTGAAGTGTTTAGGGATAAAGGGGCATGATGTCTGAAGTGGTCTCTCAAATGGTTTAGTAAAAATATATATGTAAGTGTAACATATATACATCATATGAGTGTTCATTTGTGTGAGTAGATGGATGGATGGATAATAGTAGGGACTGAATGAGCTGTGATCTAGAAAAAGGATACATGGTTCCTTTTGTACTACCCTTGCAAATTTTCTTATATTTGAAATTGTATCAAAACAAAAAGCTAACCCCCAAAGTACCTGCATTAGGAGGATAAACCTTTATTCCAAAATATTACAAAAAAATCATTATTTTTGCTCAAATCATTTTCTAAATATTAAAAATTTTCTCTTTAAGGTTATTTTGCCACTTCTCTCCCACACACAAAGGCCACTGTGCATGTCGTGACTGAGCATTTAGTAGACACCTTACGTTTGTATGTCCCAAGCATATTATTCTTGCCCATTTAGCCCCATCTTTTCCCTGATCTCACTCCAAACCATTCTTATTCTGGTTAAATGACAGAATTCTTCCTGTTGCTGAGTTCAGACCCGTGGGACTCATTTCAAAGCCCTCTTTCCTCCGCCTGTTGTGTCTCCGATTCACTGGTGGACACTGTCAGTCCTGCTGTCAGAACATGCCGCACTGTCTCCTCTCGGCTCCTGGCCCACGGCTGCAGCAGCCGTGAAGAGAGGCCCCGCGTCCAAGGGGGAGAAACCCAGGTAAGACGGTGGCACTGAG
>NW_011494761.1:580623-580848 GCF_000754665.1 Bison bison bison | reverse complement strand
TAAGATAGGACACTGAAAGATGAACTCCCCAGGTTAATAGGTGCCCAATATGCTACTGGAGATCAGTGGAGAAATAACTCCAGAAAGAATGAAGGGATGGAGCCAAAGCAAAAGCAATACCCAGTTGTGGATGTGACTGGTGATGGAAGCAAGATTCGATGCTGTAAAGAGCAATATTGCATAGGAACCTGGAATGTCAGGTCCATGAATCCAGGCAAATTGGAA
>NW_011494761.1:580104-580523 GCF_000754665.1 Bison bison bison | reverse complement strand
AGCAGCCGTGAAGAGAGGCCCCGCGTCCAAGGGGGAGAAACCCAGGTAAGACGGTGGCACTGAGAGAGGGGATTACGGGGCAGACAGACTGAAACTACAGTCACGACAACTAGCCAATCTGATCACATGGACCACAGGCTTGTCTAATTCAGTGAAACTAAGCCATGCCGTGTGACGTCACCCAAGATGGATGGGTCATGGTGGAGAGTTCTGACAGAATGTGGTCCACTGGAGAAGGGAATGGCAAACCACTTCAATATCCTTGCCTTGAGAACCTCATGAACAGTATGAAAAGAAATAAGATAGGACACTGAAAGATGAACTCCCCAGGTTAATAGGTGCCCAATATGCTACTGGAGATCAGTGGCTAAATAACTCCAGAAAGAATGAAGGGATGGAGCCAAAGCAAAAGCAATACC
>NW_011494761.1:576185-580004 GCF_000754665.1 Bison bison bison | reverse complement strand
CTGAAATGGACTGGAATGGGTGAATTTAACTCAGATGACCATTATATCTACTACTGTGGGCAGGAATCCCTTAGAAGAAATGGAGTAGCCATCATGGTCAAAAAAAGAGTCTGAAATGCAGTACTTGGATGCAATATCAAAAATGACAGAATGATCTCTGTTTGTTTCCAAAGCAAACCATTCAATATCACGGTAATTTAAGTCTATGCCCCGACCAGTAACCCTGAAGAAGATGAAGTTGAACAGTTCTATGAAGACCTACAAGACCTTCTAGAACTAACACCCCAAAAGATGTCCTTTTCATTACAGGAGACTGGAATGCAAAAGTAGGAAATCAAGAAACATCTGGAGTAACAGGAAAATTTGGCCTTGGAATACGGAATTAAGCAGGGCAAAGGCAAATAGAGTTTTGCCAAGAGAACACACTGGTCATAGCAAACACCCTCTTCCAAAAACACAAGAGAACATTCTACACATGGACATTACCAGATGGTCAACACCAAAATCAGATTGATTATATTCTTTGCAGCCAAAGATGGAAAAGATCTATACAGTCAGCAAAAACAAGACTGTGAGCTGACTGTGGCTCGGATCATGAACACCTTATTGCCAAATTCAGACTGAAACTGAAGAAAGTGGAGAAAACCACTAGACCATTCAGGTATGACCTAAATCAAATCCCTTATGACTATACAGAGGAAATGAGAAATAGATTTAAGGGACTAAATCTGATAGAGTGCCTGATGAACTATGGATGGAGGTTCATAACATTGTACAGGAGACAGGAATTTAGACCATCCCCAAGAAAAAGAAATGCAAAAAAGAAAAGTGGCTGTCTGAGGAGACCATAGAAATAGCTGTGAAAAGAAGTGAAGCAAAAAGCAAAGGAGAAAAGGAAAGATATACCCATTTGAATGCAGAGTTCCAAAGAATAGCAAGGAGAGATAAGAAAGCCTTTCTCAGCGATTAATACAAAGAAATAGAGGAAAACAATAGAATGGGAAAGACTAGAGATCTCTTCAAGAAAATTAGAGATACCAAGGGAACATTTCATGCAAAGATGGGCTCAATAAAGGACAGAAATGGTAGGGACCTAACAGAAGCAGAAGATATTAAGAAGACAAGAATATACAGAAGAACTGTACAGAAAAGATCTTCATGACCCAGATAATCATGATGGTGTGATCACTCACCTAGAGCCAGACATCCTGGAATGTGAAGTCAAGTGGGCCTTAGAAAGCATCACTACGAACAAAGCTAATGGAGGTGATGGAATTCCAGTTGAGCTGTTTCAAATCCTGAAAGATGATGCTGTGAAAGTGCTGCACTCAATATGCCAGCAAATTTGGAAAACTCAGCAGTGGCCACGGAACTGGAAAAGGTCAGTTTTCATTCTAATCCCAAAGAAAGGCAATGCCAAAGAATGCTCAAACTACCACACAATTGCACTCATCTCACACACTAGCAAAGTAATGCTCAAAATTCTCCAAGCCAGGCTTCAGCAATACACGAACTGTGAACTTCCTGATGTTCAAGCTGGTTTTAGAAAAGGCAGAGGAACCAGAGATCAAATTGCCAACATCCAATGGATCATGGAAAAAGCAAAAAAGTTCCAGAAAAACATCTATTTCTGCTTTATTGACTATGCCAAAGCCTTTGACTGTGTGGATCACAATAAACTGTGGAAAATTCTGAAAGAGATGGGAATGCCAGACCACCTGACCTGCCTCTTGAGAAACCTGTATGCAGGTCAGGAAGCAACAGTTAGAACTGGGCATGGAACAACAGACTGGTTCCAAATAGGAAAAGGAGTTCGTAAAGGCTGTATATTGTCACCCTGTTTATTTAACTTATATGCAGAGTACATCATGAGAAACGCTGGACTGGAAGAAGCACAAGGTAGAATCAAGATTGCCGGGAGAAATATCAATAACCTCAGATATGCAGATGACACCACCCTTATGGCAGAAAGTGAAGAGGAACTAAAGAGTCTCTTGATGAAAGTGAAAGTAGAGAGTGAAAAAGTTGGCTTAAAGCTCAACATTCAGAAAATGAAGATCATGGCATCCTGTCCCATCACTTCATGGATACAGATGGGGAAACAGTGGAAACAGTGTCAGACTTTTTTTGGGTGTGCTCCAAAATCACTGCAGATGGCGACTGCAGCAATGAAATTAAAAGATGCTTACTCCTCAGATGGAGAAGGCAATGGCACCCCACTCTAGTACTCTTGCCTGGAAAATCCCATGGATGGAGGAGCCTGGTGGGCTACAGTCCATGGGGTCGCTAAGAGTCGGACACGACTGAAGCGACTTAGCAGTAGTAGTAGTAGTACTCCTCAGAAGGAAAGTTATGACCAACCTAGACAGCATATTAGAAAGCAGAGACATTACTTTTCCAACAAAAGTCCAGCTAGCCAAGGCTGGTTTTTCCAGTGGTCATGTATGGATGTGAAAGTTGGAGTATAAAGAAAGCTGAGCGCTGAAGATTTGATGCTTTTGAACTGTGGTGTTGGAGAAGACTCTTGAGAGTCCCATGGACTACCAGGAGATCCATCCAGTCCATCCTAAAGGAGATCAGTCCTGGGTGTTCATTGGAAGGACTGATGTTGAGGCTGAAACTCCAATCCTTTGGCCACGTCATGCGAAGAGCTGACTCATTGGAAAAGACCCTGATGCTGGGAAAGATTGAGAGCAGGAGGAGAAGGGGATGACAGAGGATGAGATGGCTGGATGGCATCACCAACTCCACAGATATGAGTTTGAGTGAACTCTGGGAGTTGGTGACGGACAGGGAGGCCTGGCGTGCTGCGGTTCATGGGGTCGCGGAGAGTCGGACAGGACTGAGCAACTGAACTGAACTGTACCTGGCCCACTGTTTCCTCCCGACTCCTGTTTCCTCCCAGCCCGTCTCGCTCCATCAGCCCCGCGGTTCCTTCCCTCCACCCACCTTGCCCGCGTCTCCTCTCATCTCAAGTTCTCCAGTCACCTGGCCTTCCTTCCGCCCCTCTCACGGGCCAGGCCGCCCAGTCCTCACCCAGGGCCTTGGCACTTGCACTCCGAAGCAGGCATCCTCCAGGCCTTAGCTCCATTGATACCTCTCCTGACCACGCTGCACAAGGAGGGAAGCCCCAGTCTGACCAATTTTCCAGGGCAGTATTTGAACTCTATTCGTGGAACTTAGGACTTCCCTGGTGGCTCAGACTGTTTGCAATGCAGGAGACCTGGGTTTGACCCCTGGGTCGGGAAGATCTTCTGGAGAAGGAAATGGCAGCCCACTCCAGTACTCTTGCCTAGAAAATCCCATTGACAGACGGAGCATGGTAGGCTACAGTCCATGGGGTAGTAAAGAGTCAGACACGACTGAGTGACTTCACTCACTCACTCATGGAACTTAACTACACAGTGACTTAACGATAATATAGATACTTTTATCCCCCCATTAAAAGAGCCATAGAGGAGACAGTTGCCTCTTTAATCCGTCTCAACAGAGTACAGTGCCTGCTGAATTGTACGTGCTCAGTAAGAATTTATTAAACAGGTGACAAATGAACAAAAAACTACACAGGAAATACAGTCTTGTAATGTCGTTTCTACTCAACAGTGCTATCCTACTACTCAGCGCGTGTGACGATGTTGATGCTGACTGAATTGTGAAAGAGCCAGGGAGAGGAGTGCAAGGGGAAACGCTCAAGGCCGGGTGAGCCGTCACTCGACCAGACTGAGTCTGGGGTCTGGACTTGCACTGCCAGTTTGCTCCAAATGCCATTCACCGACAGGCGGCTGCAAACGGAAGCCTGCGGCAAATGATTTTAAACAG
>NW_011494761.1:526798-576085 GCF_000754665.1 Bison bison bison | reverse complement strand
CCCTTAAGCTCGGATGTATGCAGGTGAACCTCAAGCATCAGTCAGGATATACAGTTCTCACATTTAGGGACATCATCTTTATACAAGAGAAATCATTCCATATAAAAATAATTGAATAAAAAAAGTAATGAGATCATACGAATCACCATACCATTTGGAAACACCTGGGAGTTGAACCTGTGTATGCCAGGAACTAACTGAATATTATATACCATGAACCTACTCTAAAATCCCTTGCTTCCAAGAGAACTAAACTGCAAGTGTTTGCCAAGGACCTTGGCATGACACAGCAAAAGCGGAGCCTACTGGTGCCTGTCCGGGTAATGCTCACGCGGGAAGCCAGCAAAAGCCTGGGACTGGCTGGCCCAGGTCAGCACATCCTTATAAGCAGACAGCTGTCCTGAAGAAAAGTGAGGCCATCCAACAGATCACACCAAGGAAAGCAGTACCAATGCAGATGCAGAGTGAAAAGCTGTCTTCTTTTTTTCCGTGACTGCATTAGCACATTGTCAAATAATAGCAAAGACGGGCAAATCTGGGTCAAGATCGGCCTGCCGGGGAAGCTGTCTTGATAAAATGTTATATCAGTGAGGCATCAAACTGGGAGTTCCTTGGAGCTGTGGTGTTGTCCAGCTTTCTATTTGTCACTGGGACCTCCACCTGACAGCTGTCACATTCAGCTTCTTAAGCCACTCTGTCAGGGTCATCTGTGACGGGTGGTTAATGTCATATGACAAAGCAGAGTCCATGAGAGGGCGGTCTGGAGCCCAGTCCCTTTTCCAGCCCTGAAGTCAGCCTGCCAAGCATTGCAGATGGGTCCAGTTTCAGTATAGGGGTCTGCATGTACCAGAATATTATGTTATAAGCCTCCCTAGTATATCGTTTATTTAATGAAATAGAGGTGGTGGTTGTGCTTTAGTCACTAAGTCGTGTCCGACTCTTGTGACCCCATGGACTGTAGCCTGCCAGGCTCCTCTGTCCATGGGATTTTCCAGCCAAGAATTTAATGAAGACTTTCATATTATTCATTTATTATTGACTAGCATCTCAGTATTCTGGCATGTAAATAAAATTTTAAACTTCTGCTTCAGCAGTCTGACAATCCAAAAAATTTAACACATACACACAACCATTAACTTAGTAACTTGAACTAAATAAAAAAATAAAATGTGTCCAATCATGTATCTACAAATTCATTCATTACTGCACTATTAATGAAAGTAAAACATTTGGAAATTAACTGAATGACCAATGATAGCGAATTGATTAAATGAGCCATGATTCCTATATGCCATATGATACTCAATACTATTTATTGATTACAAAAAGAATAGTTCACTTATTGACACATTTCCCCAATATTTACTGCATCAGCTTTTGCTCTAGGAACGCAATAGCCAAACAACAGACAGAAAAATCCCTGCTCTCATGACGTTTTTATTCTTTTTTTTTTTTTTGACGTTTTCATTCTAGAGGGGTTTGATAAGTTGGGAGAAAACTTCACATTATATAAATAACCAAAAAGAGAAGATCAAAAAATATATATACAAAATAATCTCAGTTATGTAGAATAAAAATCTACTTAGTAAGTGAATACTGCTATTTGAATAGAAAGCATTTGTGGAGAGATTGGGTGTTCCCTGAGACAACACAATAGTCCCTGACAGACCGCCACAGTTTTGTTACCTCAAGGCTTCCCTCATAGCTCCATTGGTAAAGAATCCACCTGCAATGCAGGAGACCCCCGTTTGATTCTTGGATCAGGAAGATCCACTGGAGAAGGGATAGGCCACCCACTCCAGTATTCTTGGGCTTCCCTTGTGGCTCGGCTGGTAAAGAATCCGCCTGCAATGTGGGAGACCTGGGTTTGATCCCTGGGTTGGGAAGGTCCCCTGGAGAAGGGAAAGGCTACTCCCTCCAGTATTCTGGCCTGGAGAGTTCCATGGACGGTACAGTCCACGGGGTCACACAGAGTCGGACACGACTGAGCGACTTTCTCTTTCTTGCACTTTCAGTATGTCTGAGACACTGCAGGTTACATCTCTGAAGGAAAGTTGATCACTCTCTCATATAAACTCATGCAAGCCAAATTTTTAAAAAATAGATGTACGAAACAGAACGCCAAGATGTTGATTTAAAAAGAAAACTAATTTAGCAATATAATCTCTCTTTTTTGGCAAATCCACACATGAAATCAGTTTTTTTAAGTGTGTATATGAGCAAAAGATCAGAGGAAAGGAAAATAGAAGACAGTTGATTTCTTTAGTGCTAAGTTTTATCTACTTCCACTGGGGATGATTGGCCTCCTAAATTTATATCTTTTTTTCAGTTGAAGTATAATTGATGTATAACAAGTGTACAATATAGTGATTCACAATTTTTAAACATTACACTCCATTTATAGCTATAAAATATGGGCTGCAACCCCATGTTGTGTACTATATCCTTGTAGCTTATTTTATACCTAATAGTGTGACCTCTCAGTAGAGGGATGGGGATTAAGAGGTACACGCTTTTTTCTTTTTTTTAATTTTATTATTTTTTAAAATATAAATTTATTTTAATTGGAGGTTAATTACTTTACAATATTGTATTGGTTTTGCCATATATCAACATGAATCCGCCACAGGTATACACATGTTCCCCATCCTAACGTGTTTTTTCTTTAGATGAGTTTATTCACTCAGAGTTAAATAACTTGATTGAATGAGGACCTTTTGGTATGCATAATGTCTCTCCGTATCCATTAATGGACTTATTTCTAGGTTTTGAAGCTTGTGGGACAGTGATGGCATCTGAGTGCTGGTTAAGGTGTGGTGTATGTGTCGTTACTGGATACACTGCCCCCAGAAAATAGATCTGAGGGGAACGTACTAAAGTAGTGATAAAGATTACCTAAGGTTGATAGGAAAAGCGGTAACTGAGGGCTTACTTCCTTTTCCCAATTTTTATGAAAAATATATATTATGTTTATAACTAGAGTAACAGTTAAAGAAGGTAAGTGACAGAACAATATTCTCAGCACGAAGTTGGGGAAAACTAGCTTAAATCGTTCACCTAGTGCTGCTAAAACAACGGAGACCGGGAAAGAAAGAACAGGCCCACAGGGAGGTGGGCTGACACTGTGCATACGCCATTTGTCCAGGGAACTTGCCAATTCTGAGCACAGATGTAGAGACTAGAAATCTAGGTTTTGCCTGGGTAGAGGCCTACTGGTGGGGTGGGGGGAGGTAGGCAGGGGCAGAAAAATGAGGGGAACTTTTGGTGGTCTTCTAAGACTGGAGAGAGAAAACAGAATAACTGATGGGCTTCGAAGTCCAGCCCGTTTTTCTGTAGAGGTGTGGCCAAATGCCGGAGCTTTGCGGCAGGCGACGCTCGCACACCAGCAGAAAGCCCGCAAAGTCGGAGCAGCATTTGTAGCCTGGTTTCAAACTAGGAAAGCCCTCAGTTCCACACCTCATGAAATATTTCAAAAAGCTTGCAAACAAAAGTAAGGTAAATACAAGGAAAATAATACACAGGCATATCATGTTAAACCTGGTGAAAACAAAAGATGAAAATCTCCAAATAAGATCCGTATTTGTTTGCTGGGGTTGCTATAAAAACATCATTGCCTCTAAGTGGCTTGAACAATCTGAGTTTATTGTCTCACAGTTTGGGAGGTTAAAGACAAATCGAGGTGTCAGTGGGATTGTTTTCTTCTGAGAGCCACGAGGGAGGCGTGTGCTCTGTGGCGCTTGCCGAGCTTCTGTGGCGTTCTGGCCATCTCTGGCGCTCCTTGGATTCGGCTGCATCGTGTGATAGCTGCCTTTATCTTCACATGGCATTCTCCCCGTGTGTGCGTACGTGACCACATTCTCCCTTTTTATAAAACCATTAGCTATACTGGATTACAGGCCCACTCTACTTCAGTATGAACTTATCCTATCTGATTCTGTCTGCAATATCCCCATTTTAAAATAAAATACTTAGTACTCACATTCTGAGCACTAAGGGATAGGGCTTTACCACATTAACTTGGGGGAGAAACAAGTGAACTTGCACTTCACAGGTGCTGCAAGTGGTAAAGAGTGCATTAGCCAATGCAGGAAACGTAGAGACATAAGAGACTTGGGTTCAATCCCTAGGTTGGGAAGATTTCCTGGAGGACGACACGGCAACCCGTTTCAGTATCCTTGCCTGGAGAGTCCCACGGACAGAGGAGTCTGGTGAGCTATAGTCCACAGGACCACAAAGAGCTGGCCACAACTGCAGCGACTCAGCACTCACGCACAAATGAACTCATAACAGATGATGCCTTGCTGCTAAGTCAGTGCTGCTAAGTCACTTCAGTCATGTCCGACTCTGTGCGACCCCATAGACAGCAGCCCACAAGGCTCCCCCGTCCCTGGGATTCTCCAGGCAAGGACACTGGAGTGGGTTGCCATTTCCTTCTCCAATGCATGAAAGTGAAAAGTGAAAGTCAAGTCACTCAGTCGTATCTGACTCTTAGTGACCCCATGGACTGCAGCCCACCAGGCTTCTCCGTCCATAGGATTTTCCAGGCAAAAGTACTGGACTGGGGTGCCACTGCCTTCTCCGTAATGATGCCTTAAATAAATTTATATCTTTAAACATCAATGTAGCAAACAAAGACTAATAATAACAACATTCCTTATGAACAAGGATATAATAATGCTAGTGAAATATTAGCAAATCTATTTGAGTGATATATAAGAACCAAAATATATCGTGGTCATATGGGTGTAATATCAGAAATATACAAGTTTAATTGATTAGAAGTCAAAAGTCAGTTTAACTCAATTCAACGGAAAAGAGGAAACTATATGATTCTTTTGATACATGCATTACATGTTTGAGAAAGCCCAAGATCTTTTCATAATGAAAAAAAGAAGTCTTAGCAAATTAGGAATAAGAGTTACTTCTTAACTTGATAAAGATGATTTTCTAAAACCTGCAGCGAGTCCTACACTTAATGGTGATTTACTGACACCTTTATCCATGGAACTGGGAAAGATTCAGGAAATGCATACTATCATCACTTCTATTCAGGGATAAATTGGAGGTCCTAGCCAATGTAATGAGAAGAGACAAGTGCATAAAAACCATCAGAGCTGGGATGGAGGAAAGAAGAAAAGCGGCATTATCCTTAGTAACTTTTTTTTGGCCGCACCGCATGACTTGCTTATGACTTGCCTGACCAGGGATTGAACCCAGACCCACAGCACTGAAAGTGCCAAGTCTAACCACTGGGCCACCAGGGAACTCCCTCTCGGTGACTTTTACACACGGAAGATAAAGATATCCACAGATAAGTTTTAGACTTAATATCTATATTTAACTAGCCAGCTGTATACACAGCCAATGTACAAAAGCACTATCATTTATTTAGAACAAATAGCCAATGAAATTTTGAAAAGATACCATTTACAAATATAAAAAAATCAAATGTCTAGACATGATGCCAAGAAAAAATATTTCAGACTTCTATACTGAATATTATCGGAAATTAGGGAACATCTCAATAAATTCAGGAACATAGTATGCTCATTCTCTAGTTAATTCCTATGTTCAGCATTCATAAACTGATGCTAAGACTTGTGCAGAAATTAAAAGGACCTGAAGAGACTTCAGGCAATCCTGAAGTAGAAGAATAAACCTTTTAATCAAGGTGTTACAGAAATTAAAAAGTTATAGAATTTAAAAAGATATTAGTTAAAGATAGTAAGGTAGACCAATGGAATGAAACACAGTATGAAGATGACCACTATCCACAGGTATTTGATTTATGACAAAAGTGGTCCCACAGGCAATGAGCAAAGGCTGCCGTTTTTCTCCTTTTTTCAATCACCGGCTGGATTCATTCATGTACAAAGAAAAGTTTCGATACTTATGACACTATTCACACCACTCAAAATTCCTCTCCTTATAGATTGTAGCTTTAATAAGAATGACAGCTTCCAGGCAAGACGAAGTAACAGCCCTTCATTTACACTCTTACCTAAAAATTGTTTTTTTAAGGCAGAAGAAAAAATAGATATTTTTAAAACATGAGCGTCAAACTACGACGGACAGTCATACCCAACGACAGGAAGGGACGAGGCCAAGCGATCTAACTTACTGCCCAGCGAAAGTCAGCAGACGGTGGCGTCGGAGAGCAGAACCCAGACAGGACTCGGCGGCCTGCTGAATTGAGGAGAGGGACCGGGGTATCGTGAAGACCAAAACTGTTGGAGTTCACAGGGCAAGACACCAGAGAGGAGAGAGCGAACAGAGACAGAGCTCTGGGGACCTCCCGGGGACCCCTCAGGCGAAGGCGGATCAGCACGTGCATTTGAGGGCACCGCAGGGACTGGAAACGAATTAGAGACACCAATCCTTGGTGCTCACGCTGGGTCAGAGGTAGAAAAAACTCGTATTTCATGAGCTTCACATCAAGTCCTTTTGCCTCAGTAGGGGGAAAAAATTAGCCCCAGTTTAAAAGCAGGTTAAACGTCTTCCCTGACAAAGCTTAAAACGGAGACACAAGGGCTTCCCTGGGGGCTCAGTGGTGAAGAATCCGCCTGCCAGTGCAGACTTGCGTTCTCGCCCTGATCCTGGAAGACCGCACGTGCCACGGAACAGCCGAGACCAAGCACCGGAACTGAGCCTGGGCTCTAGCGCCGGGAGCCCCGGCCACCGAAGGCCACACGCCCAGGGCCCGGGCGCTGCGCCGGAAGGAGCGGCCACCGGGAGAAGTCCACGCGCCACAGCAGAGGGCAGCCTCCGCCGCCGCACCGAGAGGAGACTGTGCGGCAGCAAGGGCCCAGCACAGCCCCAAACAAATCATTTAAAAGATAGAATAAGGCTGAGACCCCAGAGGATCAAACTCCAAGTCACTTCACTATGTACCAGAATAAAACTTAACAATAAAATAAAATTTACCATTTCTGGCATCAAATAAAAAAAATTATGAGGTATGTAAACAAGCAGGAAACTGCATCCCATTATAAGGAGAAAAATCAATCAAAACTGATCCAATGACCACATAGGTTATAGAATTAGTAGACAAGGACAGTAAACGTTATTGTGAGTATACCCCATACATTCAAGTTGCTGAGGGAAAGAATGGACATACTACAAAGAGACCTGGAAGACAAAAGTGACCGAAATCAAGCTTCTGGAAATAAAAAGTCCAGGGATCTGAAAAGCCATTTTCTGGGATTAATGGGATAATAAACACTCCAAAAGAGAAGGTCTAGTAAATTTAAAGATTTATCAATAGAAACTTAACACAGAAACACAAAGGGGAAAAAAGCCAAGATGAGCATATCTTCATTTCAGGACACTGTGGAAAATTTTCAAATGGCTGAACATGGAGAAAAGGAGAAACGGAGGGGAAATAAAAATAAATAAATAATGGCCAGATTTTTTTTCAAATTGTTGAAAACTACTAATCCAGAAACCCAATAAGCTCAAGAAAGCCTAAGCAAAGAAATATAAAATTCACCAAGGCATAACAAAATTATGCCAAGGCGCAACACCTTTGCAAATCACCTTGCAAATGCGATACGCACGACATGCAAATACCTAACACACCTGGCGATATGCCTTGCAAATCACCAAGCGTAACGAAATTACTGAGAAGCAAGTGATAAAGAGAAAGATAATAAAAGCGAAGAAAAAAATATAGAGTATGTACAGAGAAACAAAGATAATGACGACAGCGGGCTTTACCTAAGTTACACAGCTCGAGCAAAACAGAAAAAAATGAAAGACGGAAGTCAGGGGAACATTTTTAAAGTCCTGAAACGAAAAACCAACACGAAAAAAGCCCTATCAGCAAAGACTTCTTTACCCACAGAAAATATCTTTCAAAGTTTAAGACAGAATAATTTTCCAGACTTAAGAAACGTTAAAGAATTCATCACCAGAAGGCCTGCCTATTTTGCATCACAAGAGATATAAAAAGAACTTCTTCAGGTAAAAGGAAAAGGGTGCCAGACAGAACCCTGGATTTCACGAAGGAATTCAGAGCACCAGAAACGGCAGCAGCACGGGCAAATGCGAAATCTGGCTGTCCTCGGTGGGAGAAACCACCAGCCTGTGGCTGGGCACCACGGTCGCCAGAAAGCCTAACGTCCAGACAAAGGTCAGTGTGAGCAGGGCGCCAGATGGGAGCGCGTCGCCACGTTCTCCTCTCCTCCTTTTCATTACTCTGCTTTCATGGTTGGACCTGCAGCAAGCAGTGATCGTGTTTTCATCTTTTGTTACAACCTACATTATATTTCAGCTACTGTGTAGAAAGAGCTTTTACCACTGATGGGGCAGGATGCTCAGAACCGAGGTTCAAGAGGCCACAGTCTCCACAGTAGCATCTAGTCTGGCTGCACCCAACCCACTCTATGTCAAACGATGATCCAAATATAACAAGACGCTGACATTTTACCAGGTCAGTACTTGTCTGTAAACTATAACGTGCACTCTTTCAGGAGTGAAGAGTCTGCCTGCCAATGCAGGAGCCTCAGGAGACCCGGATTCCATCCCTGGGTCAGTAAGACCCCCTGGAGGAGGAAATGGCAACCCACTCCAGTATTCGTGCCTGGATAATCTGATGGACAGAGGAGCCTGGCGGGCTACAGTCCATGGGGCTGCAGACAGTTGAACACCACTGAAGCTGCTGAGCATGCATGCAGGCAAGCACTCGTTCCACAGCCTTACCTGGGAGCAGAGAAAGAGGCTACTGTTACAGTTGTTGTTGTAATTAAATTCCTTTATCTTGATGATTGTCAGAAGGCCTAGTTAGCGCATCAAAGGATGCTTGAAAGCAAGTTTCTTAGAAGAAAGGTGCTTTTATTTAGAAAATACATGTCAGGACTTGACCTTTTATTTTCGAATAAGAATTTGAAATTATTAAAATGAAATTGGCTCTTGAGGTAAAGAATTATTTTTCTCTAGTAATGCTATTGAGTGTATAAATGCCTTAATGATAGGCACTATTTCACGAAACTCTTATGTGGAACACATAAGGCAGACAGCATTACTCTGATTTCATATTAAGAAATTGAGGCTCTGAGGTAACAGGCCCACTGCTTAAACATACATAGCTAATAAGTGATTGAACTAAAACTGGAACTCAAGTTTTTCAATAATAATTAAATTATCATTAATGCTATATTGCAGCTACTACATGACATATACTGCTAATGAATTTAACCTGAACAATTGACTCTTATGTGAAAATCATTTTAAAAATTATAATTCTTTAAATTTAAAGGGGAGTAACAGAGAAAAATGTTGGCTTATTCAGTATTGATTTTAATGTCAGAATCATGGTCTCTATTTAACTATCAAACTATTTCAGTTTTCCAGACATGTTAACCTAATTGAGTTGCCGTCCATTAAATTTAATCAAAAGCACTGGGGAAAACATTTTTCATTCTTGTAAAGACTGAAATCATGATTCAGTGGCTCACTCTTTCAAACAAATTTGCTCCAGTATGATATGTCTCCTACTTTTTCAAAATAATTTAAAGTACTTCAAATTATAATTACTTGTATCCTTAAAGGAATCATTTTTGCCAGGGGTCCCAATTTAGCCCTATTAATAAATCAATTAGAATGCTTGTTGAACATTTATTTCCAGATTAATGCATAAAACATAGGAATAAAATATATTATCCTAGGTTTTAACAGACTGACAATCTAAAGTTGGATATAACACAAGGGAAATATTGGCTTAAAAGGATAAGGCGATGATAAAGAAAAATTAACTTTTAACAATAAGGAGTAATAACAAAAGGTAATAAAATTATCAGCATACAAGCCATATTAAAACATTCTAGGTCTAAACTATAGAACATGCATGGACATGAATTTGAGCAAACTCCTAGAGATCGTGGAGGCCAGAGGAGGTTGGCATGCTGCAGTCCACGGGATCAGAGAGTCAGAGACGACTAGCAACTGAACAGTAGCAACAGAACTACAGAGCTACTCTGTAGTAGTAAGTGCTAAAGTGCCGGGGTCCTGCCCTGGCTGATCCAGGGTATTCGAAGCAGGGACGGCGTCGGCGACCTATTTATTTAAATATTTTATCAAAGATAAAAAGAGTAATAGGATGAGGATAGCTCAGTAGGAAAATTCAGTGGAGAAAAGAGGCTGAGTAGCTTGGTTTACGCGAGAGACCAATAAAACTTCAAGACAAGAAGTTTGCACCACTTACGTAGGCCGCAGGCGTCCTTCCGTTCTCCCAAAGGAGAGGAGACACTGAGGCCTCCCCGGTCGGATCTTAGAAGCCCAGGCAAAATTAGTAAGCATGGTGGGTTCCGCGCTCCAGATGGAGACTCAATCAGAGTGAGAGAGAGAGCAACATGGGGAGACCAGTATTTCGAGAAACTGATCCCAATTCTTTATTTTCCATGGTCTACTTTTATACACTGAGATGTTATGCAAAAGTCACGCGGGGTCAGCAGTCCTGACTTTTATCAAAGTCAGGTGCTTCATACAAATGTATATAGAGGTCTTAGGGGTGTTACATCATCTTCTGGCCAGGGGGGCCTGCTGACAATTTATGACCCTCTCCTTGTGACAACAGTCAGTCAATCAGGACACTTATTTCTCCAGGGCTGATTATTCTCAAAACAGACGCCACCCAAATAAAGTTACATTCCTATAGGGTGAGGGTGTAGTGGGTTTTAGTTAAGGATAGAATTTACTTAGCCTAAGGTCTAACGTGATTAATATCAAAGGTTAATACTTATTTCTTCTATATATTCATTAATGTGTGTAAGGGCAGGGGATGTGGAGACTTAGCAACGAACATTGGCTCAACAAATGAAAAACCCTTCACCAACACAATTTCTAATTAGCCCACTATACTTATAGTTTTCTAACTTCTCTAAAGAACCTGTTTTTAGAGGGTTTAAAGCATCTCGTGCCTCTCACTGTTGGGAGGCTGTGAGCAATCACATGTGGCCGGACGAGCCTGTCAGGCAGGCTAGAGAACCTTCAGAGGAGTTTGTAGGTTAAAACACTCTTGTCACACCCAAGAGTTTTTATTGACTGGAGCTCTAGGTTAACTCCTTCTCCGAAAGAGGTGGTGGGGGACAGCCCCCCGTAAAGTCAGAGGTGTAGGTAAGAGCACAAAGTAGTAAAGTAGGCAGGCTCTGGTTATGGGGTAGACGCTCGGGGATTTCCAGGGGGACTCCTGAGGCTCGATCCCGCCTTTGCGTATGTCGAGCCTCCTTCCTCATGACCTTTGCCATGGGCGGAGTACCTCACTCTGGCCCCCAACACTAAAGGCTAAAGGCAAGTGCTAAAGGCAAGTGCTGTGAGGCTCCTGAGTTGGGAAAATTATGGGGGCTAGGATGTCCAGCAGCCATCATGGACTCCAGGAATTACTATTCAAATGGACATTGCCTGGGTGACGGATAAATTAGGGCTTTTTTAACCCTTGGATAGAGATATTCTTATTATCATTGTAGAGATCCGTAATATGTCAAGATACCCTCTACTTCTCTACTCAGGAAGAAAGGGTCTCCTCATCGGTAAATCATTCATTCAGTGAGGTAAAATATTAGGTTAACAGTAAAGCATAGTCTGGATTGATTACCAGGATGAAAGATGATGATGACTTGGGAATAACAGTAGGGATGGACATATATGGATGTACACTAGTGTATTTTGTATAGAAGTCTGCTACTGAATTGAATATACTGCTAAGGAGAAAACTTGAAGAGGAAAATCAACATATACTATTTAGCTGTATTGTTCATTTGAGTAATTCAAGTTTCATAGCTTCAAATAGCAAAGACCTTCCTTTGTATATTTCTTCATTTTTCCCCTTCCATTTGATTTATAAGTAAAGAAGAGTGTTAATTATTAGCAGTTTGGACCAGAGACAAAGTTTTAAATATCTTTTCATTAAGGAAGCTACAGAATACCAAAGTCAGGATTTGGAATGTACTCAAAAAGAGGAGAATAAAAAAGGGGGAAAGACTCAGGATCAATAATTGATCAAATAAAATTCATAAAACCTGAAGTTAATTTTAAATAATTTTAAGGTACTTATTGGAGAAGGAAATGGCAGTCCACTCCAGTATTCTTGGCTGGAAAATTCCATGGACAGAGGAGCCTGGCGGGCTATAGCCATGGGGTCGCAAGCGTTGAACACAACTTAGCGACTAAACCACTGCCAAGACATTTATAAAAATCAATATAGAAACGTTAAGATAATTATTACAGCTCAGTTCAGTCACTCGGTCGGGTCACTCTCTGTGACCCCATGGACTGCAGCACGCCAGGCCTCCCCATCCATCACCAACTCCTGGAGTTTACCCAGACTCATGTCCATCGAGTCGGTGATGCCATCCAACCATCTCATCCTCTGTCACCCCCTTCTCCTCTTGCCCTCAATCTTTCCCAGCATCAGCGTCTTTTCAAATGAGTCAGCTATTCACATCAAGTGGCCAAAGTATTGGAGTTTCAGCTTCAACATCTGTCTTTCCAATGAATATTCAAGACTGATCTCCTTTAGGATGGACTGGTTGGATCTCCTTCCAGTCCAAGGGACTGTCAAGAGTCTTCTCCAACACCAGAGTTCAAAAGCATCAATTCTTCGGTGCTCAGCTTTCTTTGTAGTTCAACTCTCACATCCATACATGACACTGGAGAAACCATAGCTTTGTCTAGACAGACCTTTGTTGGCAAAGTAATGTCTCTGCTTTTTAATATGCTGTCTAGGTTGGTCATAGCTTTTCTTCCAAGAAGCAAGCATCTTTTAATTTCATGGCTGCAGTCACCATCTGCAGTGATTTGGGAGCCCAAGAAAAAAAGTCTGTCACTGTTTCCACTGTTTCCCCATCTATTTGCCATGAAGTGATAGAACTGGATGCCATGATCTTCGTTTTTTGAGTGTTGAGCTGTAAGCCAGCTTTTTCACTCTCCAAGTCTTTCACTTTCAGCAAGAGGCTCTTTAGTTCTTCTTCTCTTTCTGCCTTAAGGGTGGTGTCATCTGCATATCAAGGTTATTGTAAAATAATTATTTAGAAAAACTAAAATTATGTGAACATTATACAATCTATGATCGATTTTGCTGTGAATCTAAAACTTTTCTAAAAATGTATTATGAAAAAAATTAATAGCATGACCCAGAATCTAAATAATCAGTTTACTCCTAACAAAAATATGGGAGGAGTGTTTGGAGAGGAAAAAAATTAAAATAATTTAATTTTTAAATTATATTAAGTTACAAATAAGATAGGTAATAGGTATTTAAAACAGCTATTATTTATTGAGCATTTATTATATAGCAGGAACTATTTTAAATACTTAAACTTCTTAAGTAGTAACCTGTTTTAAATGTTCTTCAAAAAAATTAAAGGAAAAGGTTTTAAACACTATAAAACTAAAAAATCACTTAAACAATTTGGCTTAAAAAATTAAGAAAATAATAAGTAAAAGATCATATTTGATTCTCCTAAAGAAAAAAAATATGCAGGTTACTAAGTTTTTCTGTCTCTCTCATGTATAAATATTATTATATTTTTTGTGTTATTTCCTCCTATTAATTTGTCTAACGTCATTTAATCCTTAGGCCAGCCAGAAGAACCTGGAATGGAAGAGGAAAATTTTTTTCTTTCCCCAGCTGGTGATGAGGATGGGATCAAGTTTACTGCTTTGACAGCACCTGCCCCAAGCCTGCTGCTGTTAAAAGATCCTGGGACCTCTGACAAAAGCAGAAGGTGAGAATTCTTATCAAATCCATCTCCAGGACCTCTGCCTGCAGGGTACGTTGAAAACAAGATGGCAGGAGTTCTTCTTCCCTTTTCTCAGTTTAGGTTGGCAGGAGAAAAGGTTTGTGGGGCTAGCTCCTAGAGTAAGCAACTCTTGGGGAATTTGGTGGCGCACTCTTGGTCTGTTGCTCTTTTACTTCTCAGAAATGGTTCTTACTTTTCTTGTCTCTATCTATTGTGTCATTTGTTGTAGAAGGAAATTCCACAGGGTAAGATGCATACACAGGTTTAAAAGCCTGTTGTCTGTGCCAACCCCACAGGCTGGTGAGTTTGTGGGGGTCAGATACCAGTTTGCTGTGGTTAGCATAGCATGAGGTACAAAGTTTTTCCTAAGGGATATGCTGGAAGCCACAATCACACCATCAGTGGGCACAGATGAAGGATTTAACAGTCACTGGAGCACTTGCCACCTTAAAAAGGCACCCATGAAAGGACAGAGTGGTCACAGAACACGGTAGATCACACTAGGTCACTCACCAACCTCAAAATTCCATGCCATGAGGTACTCTATAAAACAACACACAAGCATCAACCTCACAGCACAACCCTCTTAGGTATTCATTTAGCTGAAAGGAACCCAGAGTCGGGGTAGTTTGTCATAAGGGAATAAATCCTTAAGGGGGCTTTTCTGTCTTAGTCTTCATTGCTTCTGCCCATTCACTGACAACCTTTCTTTCCGAGACCATCACTGGGAGTGAACTCTCTGGATCTGGTGAGGGCTGCACCCTTTGCCTTCTCTTGCAGGGATGCCTTTGGCATCTGATTCATTAGAGTGCTATTAAGGTCCTACTTGTCAATACCCAGATGATGGATCCTTTGAAGTGGAAAAACTTCTAACTTATTGAGGCAAATTTTGAGAGAACTCTCATCCTAAACAATTGTAACCACTTTAACTGGTAGGCAGAAGCCCCAGACAGTTTTAAATTCCAAAACAGCTTCATTGAAGAATGTCGGGAAAGCCTATGAAAAATTAAAAATATGAAGTGTACCTAAGCACAGCAACATAAGGCTGATGTATCTCCTATTGCTCTACTCTATCCTCCTTCATTTGGGTGCTCATTCTAGTAACCTGTTTGGATTTCCTTTAAATTCTGAAGCGACAATTAAACTATTGACTTTGGAAATGGGATCACCTGAGGTTATGTCCTATTCTCTTCATACTGAAGGCCCGACCGAGGTGATAATTTTTAAATCTCCTGGATTCAGCTGGCAAGACGATGGAGTAGAAAGATGTGCGCTCACCTCTTCTTACAAAAACACCAAAAACACAAAAGTGGAAGTGAAAGTTGCTCAGTCATGTCCGACTCTTTGCAACCCCATGGACTGTCCATGGAATTCTCCAGGCCAGAATACTGGAGTGGGTGGCCTTGCCCTTCTCCAGAGGATCTGCCCAACCCAGGGTTTGAACCCAAGTCTCCTGCATTGTACGTGGATTCTTTACCAGCTGAGCCACCAGGGAAGCCCAAGAACACTGGAGTGGGTAGCCTATCTCTTCTTCAGTGGATTTCCCAACCCAGGAATCGAACCGGGGTCTCCTGCATTGCAGGCAGATTCTTTACCAACTGCACTATCAGGGGAGCCCTCCAAAAACCCAACTTACTGCTAAACAACCAACAAGAGCAGGAGCAGCAAAAAACCATGCTGGAACCCACCAGAAAGAGACCCTACATCCAAAGACAAAGAAGAAGCCAAATGAGACAGTCAGAAGGGCACAATCGTGATAAAATCAAATCCTGTACATGTCAGGAGGGCAATGCACAGACTGGAAAATAATTACACCACAGAAGTTCTCCCAGTCTGGAGCCCCACATCAGGCTTCCCAGATCGGGGTTCGGAAATGGAGGAGGAGCCTCCAGAGGATCTGGCTTTGAAGACCAGCAAGGTGTGACTGCAGGAATCCCATAGGACTGGGAGAAATGGAAACTCTACTCTTGGAGGGTGCACACAAGGTCTTGTGCACACCAGAACCCAAGAAAAAAAGCAGGGACCTCATAGGAGCCGAGGGCGGCATTAGAGGGTCTCCTGTGGAGGCAACACGCAGCTGCGGCTCACTGCAGGACAGACTCTGGCAGCAGCAGTTCTGGTGATTACTCTGGTGTGAGCCCTGCTGAGATCAGTATTTCCTTGCCGAGACCTAGGCCCATCCAACAGCCTGTAGGCTCCAGTGCTAGGACACCTCAGACCAAACATCCGACAGGGCAGGAACACAGCCCTGCCATCAGCAGGCAGACTACGTAAAGTCTTCCTGAACATGGCCCTGCCCACTGAGGGACAAGACCAGCTCCACCCGCCCGTGGGCAGAAACTCCCATCAGGAAGCCTGCACAAGCCTCTTAGACAGCCTCATCCACCAGAAGGCAGATAGAGGAAGCAGGAACTACAACTTGGCAGCCTGTAGAATAGAAAACATGCTCTCAGAAAGTTAAGACAAAATAAGATGGCAGAGGAGTATGTCTGAGATAAAGGAACAAGATAAAACCCCAGAAGAAAAACTAAGTGAAGTGGAGACTGGCAATCTACTGGAAAATGAATTCAGAGTAATGATGGTAAGGATGATCCTGAGTCTTGGAAAATAGAGGCAAGGATCAAGAAGAGGCAAGAAATGTTTAACAAAGGACTGGAAGAAATAAAGAACAGAGATGAAAAATACAGTAACTGAAATGAAAAATACATTAGATGGAATCAGTAGCAAAGTAACTGAGGCAGAAAAACAGATAAGTTAACTGAAAGACAGAACAGTGAAAATCACTGCTGTGGAACAGAATAAAGAATCAAAAGAATACATTTGAATCAGTTCTAATGAGGTGGATGAAACTGGAGCCTATTACACAGAGTGAAGTAAGCCAGAAGGAAAAACACCAATACAGTATACTAACGCATATATATGGAATTTAGAAAGATGGTAACAGTAACCCTGTGTACGAGACAGCAAAAGAGACAATGATGTATAGAACAGTCTTATGGACTCTGTGGGAGAGGGAGAGGGTGGGAAGATTTGGGAGAATGACATTGAAACATGTAAAATATCATGTATGAAACGAGATGCCAGTCCAGGTTCGATGCACGATATTGGATGCTTGGGGCTAGAGCACTGGGAGGACCCAGAGGGATGGTATGGGGAGGGAGGAGGGAGGAGGGTTCAGGATGGGGAACACATGTATACCTGTGGCGGATTCATTTTGATATTTGGCAAAACTAATACAATTATGTAAAGTTTAAAAATAAAAATTAAAAGAAAAAAAATTTAAAAAAAAAGAATCAAAAGAAATGAAGACAGTCTAAGATACTTCTGGGACAACATAAAGTATACCAACATTCCAATAACAGGAGTCCCAGAAGGAGAAGAGAGAGAGAGAGAGGAGAGAGAGAGAGAAAGGACCTGAAAAAATATTTGAAAAGGTAATAGCTAAAAACGTCCCTAACGTGAGGAAGGACATGGTCACTCAACTCCTGCAGGTGCTGGATATAAATAAACCCACGGATGAACACACCCAAACACACAGGAATCAAACTGACAAAAATTAAAAAAAAACAACATTAAAAGCAGCAAGGGAAAAGAAACAAATAATATACAAGGGCACTCCCATAAGGTTATCAGTTGATTTTTTCAGCATAAATTCTGCAGGCCAGATGGGAGTGGCACAATATACTTCAAGTGATGAAAGGGAAGAACCTACAGCCAGCAATCTTCTACCCAGCAAGATTCTCATTGAAATTTGACAGAAATCAAAAGCTCAACAGAAAATCAAAAGTTAACAGAATTCAGCATCACCAGACCAGCTTTCAACAAATGCTAAAGGAACATCTCTAGGCAGAAAAGGCCACTACTAGAAAAAAGGAAAATTATGAATGGAAAAGCTTACCGATAAAGACAAACATAAAGGAAATGTAGGAAATCACCTGCATACAAATATGATACCAAAACCAGCAATTGTGAGGACAGCACACATGCAGGATACTGGAAATGCATTTGAAATTAAAGGGCCAGCAATTAAAACTATTTTTTAATATAGACTAATACGGAGCTTGTTCTTTAACTCAGGAAACTATCAGTCCAAAATGGCATCAAAAAAATAAACGTAATAGTGAGACTTTAGAAGAAATCTCCTTCTGTTTTTGAGAAAAAGGTAAGATCTCATTATCCTAACTTTTTTCCAAGATAACCTAGACATCCTAGTCTAGACATAGGTAAAGAAATAGGTGTATATTTATAATATTGTTATTTATAGGTTACACGATGTATTCCTAGACACAACAAGAGAATCTACCATCTATCAAGACTATTAAGAGAGTTTAAATATTTTATGGGAAACAATATTAATACAGAGGGATCAATAGTTTGATGCAGTATCTAGCAAGAAGTGCTTTAAGAAATTTATATAATTTCATTGAAGAATGAAAAATCTAGATAAAATAGAGACTTATCATGGAGATCAAAAATATTCTTAATTGATTGACAAACCCATTACAAGTCAAATAAAATTTCCAGCAAGACTATTTGTAACCTAAACAGACATTTCTCCAAAGAAGACATACAGATACCCAACAAACACATAAAAAGATGCTCAACATCACTCACTATTAGAGAAATGCAAATCAAAACTACAATGAGGTATTCTCTCACATCGGTCAGAATGGCCATCATCAATAAGTCTACAAATAATAAATGCTGGAGAGGATGTGGAGAAGAGGGAACCCTCTTCTACTGTTGGTGGAAATGTAAATTAGCATAGCCACTATGGATAACAATCTGGAGGTTCCTTAAAAAACTAGGAATAAATCATACATATGATCCAGCAATTCTCCCACCAGACATATACCCTAAGAAAACCAAAATTCAGAGAGACACATGTACCTCATTGTTCACTGCAGCACTATTTACAAAAAGCAGGACATGGAAACAACCTAGATGTCCATCAACAGACGAATGGATAAAGAAGATGTCGTATGTGTATACAATGGGATATTACCCCGCCATAAAAAGGAACAAATTTGAGTGAGTTGAACTGATGTGGGTGAGCTAGAGCCTGTGATACAGAGTGAAGTAAGTCAGAAAGAGAAAAATAAATACTGCATATCAACACCTATATATGGAATCTAGAAAAATGCTGCTGATGAATGTATTTGCAGGGCAGGACTAGAGATGGAAATGTAGGCAACAGACCTGCAGACACAGGGGTGGCAGGAGAAGGCAGGGTGGATCGAGGGAGCAGCATCAGCATACACACACCGCTACGTGTAAAGCAGTGGCCAGCGGGGAGGGAAGCCTCTGCACAACGCAGGGAGCCAGCCTGGCGCTCCGTGAGATGGGAGTGGGGAGGCATGGGGGGAGGCTCGAGAGGGAGGCGGTGTGCACACTCATGGCTGATTCATGTTTGTGCACAGCAGGAACCAACACGGCATTGTAAAGCAATTATCCTCCAGTCTCAAAAATAGACTATTTGTAGGACTGGACAAATTGATCCTAAGATCCATGAAAGAAGTGAAGAATCAAGAAAAGGTAAAATGTTCTACAAGAAAAACTAGAGAAGAGGATTTGTCCTATATACTCAAAGACTCATTACTAAGCTATTAGTATGATCGTTAAAGCAGTGAGTGTTTCGGAAAGAAACAGAAAAACAAAGCACTAAATAGATAAACAAACCATACGTGTATGGTGTATGACAGACACAAATCTGTTGCAAAAGAATAGACTATTCAATAAAACGAGGCCAAGATGATTTGCATTCCATAAGGAAAAATGATGAAAATAGATCCCTTATACTGTGCACAAAAATAAAATATTCCAGATGGGTTAAAGACCAAAATGTGAAAAACAAAACTGTGAACATTTCTCAAGAAGATATGGGAGAATATTCTTAGGATATCAAGATAGGGAGGGATTTTTTGAATAAGATACAAAAATGCAGAATTATAAATTGAATTGAATTATAAATTATAAGCTGAATACACTAAACTTAGAAAATTTAATACATGAAAAGATATTCTAAAAACATTACCAAAAAATGTATATTTTTGTGAACTATCCGAGCAACATTTAAATTTAAAAATTGCATTAATGAAAAAAATTTCAAACAACAGTAGAAAAATGACACAGGCTATGGTCATGTTTTTCACTGAAGAGGATTCCAAGTAGCTAATCAACCTATTAAGAGCTGCACAACTGAAGGAATAGCAGGAGAATGCAAAGCAGAGCAACACTGGGACACCATTCATCACATTGGTGGTGAAATTTAAATCTCTTTTACTTAGGTTTTGGCAAAAATTTGGATTAGCATGAATTCTTACACACCGTTCTGTAAATTATACAATCACTTTGGAGAATAATTTGGCAATAGCTGGCAAGGCTTAATAAAGCACGCTTGTGAAAGTGTTGGTTGCTTGGTCATGCCCAATTCTTTGCGACCCCATGGACTGTAGCCCACCAGGCTACCGTGTCCATGGAATTCTCCAGGCATGAATATGGGAGTGGGTAGCCTTTCCTTCTCCAGGGGACCTTCCCAACCCAGTGATCGAACCCCGGTCTCTTGCATTGCAGGCAGATTCTTTACCATCTGGGCCTCCAGGGAAGCTTCCTTCCCCGGGTGGGCAGAAGACAAAGGAGCCTGGTGGGCTCTAATCCATGGGGTCACAAAGAGTCGGACACAACGGAAAAAGCCACACTTGTGTGACTCAACAACTCCTCTTCTACCTGTGCTCTTACTCAGGGAAGCTCTGACTCATGTTCCCAGAAAGCGTGAGCTAGAAAATTCATCCTAACTTTAGTTGGAGTTGAAAAATAAAAAAGTTGGAATTACCTAAATATTCATTTTTAACAGAAGAGATGATCTAAGGTTTAGTCACACATCTGTATACTAGACAGCGGTTAAAATGAATGAACTAGATCTATGAACAACAGCATGCTGCTGCTGCTGCTGCTAAGTCGCTTCAGTCGTGTTCGACTCTGTGCGACCCCATAGACGGCAGCCCACCAGGCTCTGCTGTCCCTGGGATTCTCCAGGCAAGAACACTGGAGTGGGTTGCCATTTCTTTCTCCAATGCATGAAAGTGAAAAGTGAAAGTTAAGTCGTTCAGTCATGTCCAACTCTTAGCGACACCATGGACTGCAGCCCACCAGACTCCTCTGTCCACGGGAGATTCCAGGCAAGAGTGCTGGAGTGGGCGCCACTGCCTTCTCCGACAGCATAGGTAGTTCTAAAGTTTATAATGTTAGGGGAAAAAATCCCCATGTTAGTGAATTTCAAAAACACAATATTGAGTAAAAAAGCATATTGAAAATACATAGACATATTAGAAAAATTTTAATAAAAATTTAAAGCCCTACAGAAAGGAAGTAGATTGCTTATTGACATCTAGGATAAGTAATAGACACTTGGACATGAATAATGCCCTGAAACAGAATAGTGATTAGTTCTGAAGAAAAACAGAAGGTAAATAGATGGAGAATGTACTTGCAACTTTACATTTTGTTAAAGAGAAAGAAATAATATGAACAAAGAGAATAAAATGCAGAAAGAGCTCAGGTGTCCTCAAGCTGGGCACACTCGTGCACGTGTTTTATTATCTTTGATACTTAGTTCATGTTTGGCAATTTTTTTTACATATATATTTTTTACTCTTTCAATAGGCTGCTTTATTTCATTAAATCAATTTTACTTTTCTTTTTTTAAATTGAAGTTGGTTTATAATGTTAATTTCTGCTATACAGCAAAATGATTCAGTTATCCGTATATATACGTTTTAATATTCTTTTCCATTCTGGCTTATCTCAGGATATTGAATATAGTTCCTTGTGCTATACAGTAGGGCCTTGTTGCAATGCTTTAATTACATTTAGATTTAAGATTTAAATATATTAATAAATATAATTGTATAAAGGTAAAAAGAGCCTTCTAATTTTGATACCAAAGACAGAGAAAAATGCAGGGTAATGATGACTCGTTTGACTAGAGAAAAACTGAAAATTAACTGTCTGTATGGCTAATACAACAAGAAAGACATTTAAATATACAGTTGATCCTTGAACAGCTCAGGTCTGAACCGCACGCACCCACTTATACACGGGCTTCTTTCAGCAGCAAATCCTACAGTGCTGCATGGTGACGCAGGGAGTTGGATCCTTGCGTGTGGGACCGAGCATATGGGGAAATCACACACAGGGAAGGCTGACTATAAGTTACACAGAATGTTTGACTTCAAGGGGGGTCAGTGTTCCTACCCCCCTCACCCCCCTCATTGTTCAAGGGTCAGATGTAAATGTTTATCAGAGGAATATAATATCAACATATGGGACAGTTTAGAATTTTTAACATATCAAAAGAATTGTGAAGCATTAGAAAAAGATATATAAATAGACTATCTTTTTAAAAAATGGCCAAAAGACAGGAGGCTGTGGCCAGTAAATTAGAAAATGAAAATGTCATCATGCAAATCAATTAGCAAAAACATCACACTTGCAGCTCCATAGTAATCAGAGATACGCAAATTTCAGCAATCATTATGCCATGCTTTGTACTTTAATTTTGGAAAACAAGTTAATAACACTGTGCATTAAAAGTTAATAATGCAGAGAGTGTGGGGAATGGCACATGATTTACTACTGGTGGGAAGGACAAACTGTTTAAAGATTTCTGAATGGTGGTTTGGAAGTACTTAACAACTATTAAAATACACGCCCTCTGGGAACCCTCCTACACTGTTGGCGGGAATGTAAACTGATGCAACCACTATGGAGGTTCCTTAAAATAATAAAAATAGAATTACCATGTAATCCAGCAATTCCACTCCTGGGCATATCCTGGAAAAAGATAAAAACTCTAATTTGAAAAGATACATACATCCCAGTGTTCATAGCAGCACTGTTTGCAATAGCTAAGATATGAAAGCAACCTTAATGTCCATCGATGGATGAATGGATAAAAAGATTCAGCTTATATATACAATTATACAACATGCGTACATTACCCAGACATAAGGTGGAAGGAAATAATGCCATTTGCAGCAACATGGATTCATACCAAGTGACGGGAGTCAGATACAAATATCATATAATCTATATGTGGAATCGAAGATCATGGCATCCAGTCCCATCACTTCATGGGAAATAGATGGGGAAAGAGTGGAAACAGTGTCAGACTTTATTTTTCTGGGCTCCAAAATCACTGCAGATGATGACTGCAGCCATGAAATTAAAAGACGCTTACTCCTTGGAAGGAAAGTTATGACCAACCTAGATAGAATATTCAAAAGCAGAGACATTACTTTGCCAACAAACATTCGTCTAGTCAAGGCTATGGTTTTTCCTGTGGTCATGTATGGATGTGAGAGTTGGACTGTGAAGAAGGCTGAGCGCCGAAGAATTGATGCTTTTGAACTGTGGTGTTGGAGAAGACTCTTGAGAGTCCCTTGGACTGCAAGGAGATCCAACCAGTGCATTCTGAAGGAGATCAGGCCTGGGATTTCTTTGGAAGGAATGATGCTAAAGCTGAAACTCCAGTACTTTGGCCACCTCATGCGAAGAGTTGACTCATTGGAAAAGACTGATGCTGGGAGGGATTGGGAGCAAGAGGAGAAGGGGACGACAGAGGATGAGATGGCTGGATGGCATCACTGACTCGATGGACGTGAGTCTGGGTGAACTCTGGGAGTTGGTGACGGACAGGGAGGCCTGGCGTGCTGCGATTCATGGGGTGGCAAAGAGTCGGACACGACTGAGCAACTGATCTGATCTGATATGTGGAATCTAAAATATGATACAAATGAACTTATTTACAAGACAGAGAAAGACTCACAGGCAGAGAAAACAAGCTTATGGTTACCAAAGGAGGAAGGAGGGAGGGGAAATTGGGAGCTTGAGATGAACAGATGCAGTCTACTGATAAACAAGAATCTGACTGTACAGCCCAGAACTCTATGCTCAGTATCTTGTAATAACCTATAATGGGAAAGAATCTGAAAAAGAATATATATAAAATGGATTCACTTGGCAATAAACCTGAAACACTGTAAATCAACTTTACTTCATTAAATTCTTCTTAACTGTGCATCTCTGTGACAAGTCCATGCTTATTACACTCTTGTTCTAAGTAATAAAGAAAGACGCTCACTACTTATTCATTATAAGGATATAACTTCAGCAAACACTAATTTAAACATGTATGAATTTAACAAAATATAAATGGCCAGCAAGAGGGAAATAGTCAAATGAAATGAGTAACTAATCAAGGGTTTTTTGAAGTAATTACAAATAATGCTGCAGAAAAAAAATACTTGATCATGATATGCTGCTAAGTCACCTCAGTCGTGTCCGACTCTTTGCAACCCCATGGATGGCAGCCCACCAGGTTCCCCCGTCCCTGGGATTCCTCAGGCAAGAACACTGGAGTGGGTTGCCATTTCCTTCTCCAATGCAGGAAAGTGAAAAGTGAAAGTGAAGTCGCTCAGTCGTGTCTGACCCTCAGTGACCCCATGGACTGCAGCCTTCCAGGCGCCTCCTTCCATGGGATTTTCCAGGCAAGAGTACTGGAGTGGAGTGCCATTGCCTTCTCCAGATCATCGTATATAGATAAATGAAAAATGCACATATACATGCTCAGTCATGTCTGACTCTGCGACCCCATAGACTGTATGTAGCCCACCAAGCTCCTCTGTCCATGGTATTTTCCAGGCAAGAATACTGGAATAGGTTGCCTACTCCAGGGGATCTTCCCCACTCAGGGATCGAACCTGCGTTTCTTGCATCTCCTGCATTGGCAGGCTGATTCTTCACCACTGCACCACCAAGAAGGCAAGCTGTAAAACTCTAAAACAGTGTGTCAAATACAGCCCCACTTTTTATATGTACAGACTTCATGGTGAGTGTAATTCATTGTGTATATTTAATAGTGTGTTATATTTGGTTCGTGTGTGGGTATTTGTATACATAATGTTGAAAGAACAGAATTCTGCAGTGTATAAAAAATATATCACTTTAATTCCCTCCAGGCTCTCCTTTCCAACTGGTTTTTAGCTGGATCTAGATCTCGCCAGTATCTTAGATCAGGCCAGGCCAGGCCAGATCTAGTGCTTTATGATCACTTTAGAAAAAATATTTCTTCAATCACTTTAGTTTTAGCTTCAGTTATTAAAATAGTCAAATTTAATGGGCAAACTTCATTAGATCACTATTGCTTAGCTTGGAAGCCGCTAAGGATGGTGGGCACAAATGACTTCTTTCTCTCCAGAAGCCTTCGCTTGCTGACCCTGGCTCCCTCCCAGGGTGGGCGGACGGAAGTAGCGGAAGTGGGGAGAGGAGGGGAAGGTCAGAACGATTGCTGTTGCCCGAGCTACCCTGCCGCGGCACAGCTGCCCTCGGAGCCTGTCCGACTCTTTGCGACCCCGTGGACTGTAGCCCGCCAGGCTCCTCCGTCCATGGGATTCTCCAGGCAGGAACCCTGGAGTGAGGAGCCATGCCCTCCTCCAGAGAATCTTCCTGACCCAAGATCGAACCCCGGACTCCCGCGTTGCAGGCGGTGCTTTCACTGTCTGAGCCAGCAGGGACGCTCCCTCGGAGCCACAGGCCTTAAACGTGCTTCCTGGAGATCCTCAGAGGGCAGGACCTCCACGTGGCTCCTCTAGCTCCCGAGACCATCGCTGCGCCGCTCAGCCGCTGCCTTCCTGCAGTCCTGCCCGCTGAACGCCTCACTCCTGGACGGCCCTTCTCTCGACCCTGAAAAACACTGTGTGTCCTCCCGGCCTGACGCCTTTCACAAAGTGCCGAGAACGCTAAATGAGCCCCCTGCCCTGCCCTCGCGATGACGCCAGAGCAGACTCCCCGAGAGGGCGGACACAGACCGCAGCCTCCTCCAAAGGCGTCGCGCCCCCCGAACCCCTCGTGGCTGCTGTTCAGTCACTACGTCGGTCCGACTCTGTGCGACCCCGCGGACTGTAGCCCTCCAGGCTCCTCTGCCCATGGGACTTCCCGGGGAAGAACACTGAGTGGGCTGCCATGCCCTCCTCCAGGGGACCTTCCTGACCCCCCGGGACCGAACTGGCATCTCCTGCACTGCAGGCGGATTCTTTACCGCTGAGCCACCGGGGAAGCCCAGTCGTTGGCGACTAGTAATCAACCTTCCCTTTAGCTAGTTCTCAAGAAGCCCTGCATAGTAGTTCATTTCAGCATGTACATCCTTTTGGAGCCTTGCTGAATCTGAGATAGACTTACCTTCATATTTATATGGATTTCATATACACACATATTTAAATATACCTAAATGTTAGCAGGCTTATTTTACAAATGTTGTTGGCAGTTATCACCAGGAAGCAAAATTAGGACTGTTGCTTGGATATTTAAAATTTTTCTTGTTAAGCTGAAGATACAGGTATTTCTTGGTGATGGGTAAAACAGTCCTAAAGAAGGAGAAATTTATGTTCAGAGTACTACGGTGCAGAAAGTGAATAATATAAACACACCTCCTGGCTTGCACACCCAACTACTGAGAATTTACAGTCTATTTGGAACTAAGTATACGTCAAATGTTCATAGCTCTTCCTTTGCCTCTGAAACTCAGATAGGAAACAAGATAGATGTTTAATGAGAAAGAATGTGCAAAACTCCACCTGGATTTCAAGACAGTATAATTTTATTTCCTTTCTATTTTCTGCTCAATGGTTTTGGCTGGTCGCCATGTAATAAAATCTTTCTTAAATCTGTTTGGCAGTCATATTTTAAGATCTAGTTTTATGTACACTAAAGAATAATATTCCTAAGGTGTCTCTTGTCATAATCGAGAGTATTTCTCATTAGCAATAATCTCAGGTATAAAATATCTAAATCACAGCTCTAAATGTACAAGTGACTTACAAATTATTTCGTCCGTCCATCTATCCAACTATCACTTCCTTAATATTTATCGAGTGCCTAGGCCCTGTGGTAGGTTTGAGGTATAATACATACTTATATGAAACATGGTATCTTTTCTCGAGAAACTTATTCCTCGTAGGAAAGATAAGAACTAGCATAGAAGGCATTCAGTTCTCACAGAAATACTTCGTCAACGTACTATCACACCACGATGATGCACTTGGGGCTGTGGACAAAGCTTCTGAAGAATGAAGATGACAGAGTCCTCTCGACACAAACTCTTTTTTTCCATGCTTTTTAAAAGCTCATATATTATTACGGTTTTCTAGCTTCAGTTTTCTTTTTATGTGTAATACTAAAATTCAAGAGAAATCTTATTAATATGTGTTATGAACCAAACTGTGTCCCCCACATTCATATACTGCAGCCCTAAGCCACAGCAACTCACAATGTGACTGTATTTGGAGATAGAGCCTTGAAGAGGTAAATAAGATGAAAAAGAGGTCACATAAAGTGAAAGTCACTCAGTCACGTCTGACTCTTTGCGACCCCGTGGACTATACAGCCCATGGAATTCTCCAGGTCAGAATACTGGAGTGGGTAGCCTATCCGCTTCTCCAAGGGATCTTCCCAACCCAGGGATCAAACCCAGGTCTCCTGCATTGCAGGCTGATTCTTTATCAGCTGAGGTACCAGGGAAGCCCAGAGGTCACATGGATGAGCCCTAATCCAATCCGAAAAAATTCCAACACACTAAGAGACATCAGACATAGAAGCCCACGTGAGGTCATAGTAAGAAGGCAGCAGCCTACAAGCCACGGAGAAGACACGCCTTGCTGAGCTCTTCATCGTGGCCCTGAAGTCTCTGGAACTGCCCCCTCCCAATCTGTGGTCTTTTGTGATAGCAGCCCTACGTGGTATGTGATCATAAAAAATAGACTTCATAATGAAATGACCATAAAAAGCAGATTTGTGATTAACGTAGAAGAAATATGGTTGTGATGATTCCCGATCTTTTCACACAAAGAACTGAGAGTGGATGGCCTGTGATGCAGTGAACAGCCTAATGACAAGGGTATGACAAGGGTCATGAAAGAGTGTCTTGGGCTTCCCTGGTGGCTCAGTGGGAAAGAATCCGCCTGCCAGTGCAGGAGACACAGACAGGTTGGATCCCGGATCTGGGAAGATCCCTCATGCCGCAGAGCAGCTAAGCCTGTGCACAACGGCTGAGCCGGTGTTCCAGAGCCCAGGAGCTCAGCTACGGAAGGCCCTGCGCCTGGGGCCCGTGCTCTGCAAAAGAGAAGCCGCACCGTGAGAAGCCTGAGCACTGCAGCTAGAGAGGAGCCCCTGCTCATTGCAGCTGGAGAAAGTCCGCGCACAAAACCGAAGACCCGGGGCAACCAAACGTAAACAAGTAAATAAATGAATAAATGTTTGAAATGCTAAAAAAAAAAGAGAGTATCTCAACTCCGTGAGCATTTTCCAGATGTCACTCTTATCCCACTTTGGCCATGTTGATATTTTTCCTTAATGGCCTTTCCTTCTATGGGCTAGATGATTTGCATTTTTATGAAAAAGAATAGCTTTTAGCTTTTTAAGTTACCTTGCTTGCTGTATTTTGAAGATGAAGCTTTTAATTTTCAGATTTGTGGGCCTTATACCACCAAGAGACAGACAATGGGAACATAGATGGCCTTCAGTTCAGTTCAGTTCATTCGCTCAGTTGTGTCCGACTCTTTATGACCCCACGGACTATAGCATCGGAGAAGGCGATGGCACCCCACTCCAGTACTCTTGCCTGGAAAATCCCATGGACGGAGGAGCCTGGTAGGCTGCAATCCATGGGGTCGCTAAGAGTCGGACACGACTGAGCCACTTCCCTTTCACTTTTCACTTTCATGCATTGGAGAAGGAAATGGCAACCCCCTCCAGTGTTCTTGCCTGGAGGATCCCAGGGACTGGGGAGCCTGGTGAGATGCCGTCTATGGGGTCGCACAGAGTCAGACACAGCTGAAGCGACTTAGCAGCAGCAGCAGCAGCAGGACTGTAGCACACCAGGATTCCCTGTCCATCACCAACTCCAGGAGCTTACTCAGACTCATGTCCTTTGAGTTGGTGATACCATCCAACCACCTCATCCTCTGTCATCCCCTTCTCTTCCTGCCTTCAATCTTTCCCAGCATCAGGGTCTTTTCACATGACTCAGTTCTTCCCATCAGGTGACCAAAGTATTGGAGTTTCAGCTTCAGCATCAGTCCTTCCAATGAATATTGAGGACTGATTTCCTTTAGGATGGACTGGTTGGATCTCCTTGCAGTCCAAGGGACTCTCAAAAGTCTTCTCCAACACCACAGTTCAAAAGCATCGATCCTTCTGCACTCAGCTTTCTTTATAGTCCAACTCTCACATTTATACACGACTACTGGAAAAACCATAGTCTTGACTAGATGGGCCTTAGATGGCAAAATAATGTCTCTGCTTTGTAATATGCTGTCTAGGTTGGTCATAGTTTTTCTTCCAAGAAGGAAGCGTCTTTTAATTTCATGGCTGCAGTCACCATCTGCAGTGATTTTGGAGTTCAAAAAAATAAAGTCTCTCACTGTTCCCACTGTTTCCCACTTATTTGCCACAGTCTTGTCTGAGTCTGTTCAACCCTAAGGACTGTAGCCTGTCAGGCTCCTCTGTCCATGGGATTCTCCAGCCAAAAATACTAGAGCAGGTTGCCATGCCTTCCTTCATGGGCTCTTCCTGACCCAGGGATTGAATCTTGGTCTCCTGCGTTGCAGGCAGATTCTTTACCACTGAACCACCAGAGAAGTCCCATAGATGGCCTCAGAAATACAAAATGGACCTATTTTAAGATAGTCAATAAACATAAAAAGGTAAGTGAAATCAGATCTACCTTTGAGAACAGTAAATTAACTGCAATGGTTTGGGTTCATTTAAAAAACTGGAAAAGGTTCTCAAAGCAAACTTGAGGCCTCTTTCAGATATAAGGAACAAATACTTCTATATGGAATATAATATTCTAAACACAGTCAATGGAATAGATCCAACTGTTTTGTCATTATGTATTTTCAAAGAGAAGAAACAAGAAATTAGTTTTCATTTTCCATTGGGAATAATGCTTGGTTTGGCTTAGATGGTTAAGCTTCCATAAGAACCTTTAACCTATCCTGCACAATGGGCCTTTGTTGTATTATATAGCAGTACTTAGAAATATAGAATGGTACTATTTTCTAAAGACGTCAGCTGTTTTGCAGTAATCATTATTCAAAGTAACAAAGCTAGTTTTGTAAATGACTTAGTAAAGCATTCTGAGCAGAAATTCAAATTTCGATGTGTCATTGTGATTTTTTTGCTCAAATAATTTTATTTAATTACTATGTTTTACTTGTCAGCAAATTGAAATGTGGAACTATGCTATTAACATGATTATTACACAAACCTTTTTTGAGTATGTCAATCATACTGTCCCTCTTTTGTTATATTAACTATTACTTTCTTAGGGAAAACCAATCTCCAGCTAGTCAGAAATTTCTATTACCCCTGAACCTGAAAGTTGTTTCCTAAAACATTTATATTTTCTTTGATAAATTGCCTTCAAGGATACAACAATTTCATAATGATGATAAACCACTGTCAATTTACAACATCAACATACATCAAGTGAACTGATTAAATCTACATGCTCATTTTATATAATAGAAATACAATCACTGCAATAAAACACTGTCATGGGATTAATGTCTTCTACTCTGAAAATGTAAGTCTTGCCTTTGGCTTGGTATTTTATGAAGCAGCAGGAGACCATTATCCTGTGACAACATTTTATTTCATTGACATCTCAAATATATTCTTAATATCCTTTATATTTATGTTCAGTTTAAAATGAGAGGATTAGACTAGGTATTATTATCCTGGAAAGGCATTCATTATTATATTCTGAATAGCATTACCATGTGACAAGTCTCAGCCATAAGATTCTCTTGGCAAGCATTGCATCTTTTATCCTTACGTATTCAAAGCAAAGCTGACTATATTCCATGCTATGAATTTTTCCCGTGTTAATCATCAGTATTCACCCACCTTTGCTGCTATATGGTACTCAAATTATGGAAATCAATCTGATCAATAAAATGTTCAGTTCAGTATCTCAGTCATGTCCAGTTCTTTGTGACCCCAAGGACTGCAGCACGCCAGGCCTCCCTGTCCATCACCAACTCTGAGAGTTTACCCAAACTCATATCCATTAAGTTGGTGATGACTTCCAACCATCTCATCATCTGCCGTCTCCTTCTCCTCCCACCTTCTATCTTTCCCAGCATCAGGGTCTTTTCAAATGAGACAGTTCCTCCCCTCAGGTGGCCAAAGGATTGGAGTTTCAGCTTCAGCATCAGCCGTTTCTTCAGCATCAGCCCTTCCAATGAATATTCAGGACTGATTTCCTTTAGGATGGACTGGTTGGATCTCCTTGCAGTCCAAGGGACTCTCAAAAGTCTTCTCCAACACCACAGTTCAAAAGCATCAATTCTTTGGTGCTCAGCTTTCTTTATAGTCCAACTCTCACATCCATACATGACTACTGGGAAAACCATAGGTTTGACTAGATGGACCTTTGTTGGCAAAGTAATGTCTCTGCTTTTTAATATGCTGTCTAGGTTGGGCATAGCTTTACTTCCAGGGGTTAAGTGTCTTTAATTTCACATCTGTATTCACCATCTGCAGTGATTTTGGAGCCCAGAAAAATAAAGTCTGTCACTGTTTCCATTTTTTCCCCATCTATTTGCCATGAAGTGATGGGATTGGATGCCATGATCTTAGTTTTCTGAATGTTGAGTTTTAAGACAACTTTTTCACTCTCCTCTTTTACTTTCATCAAGAGGCTCTTTAGTTCTTCTTTGCTTTCTGCCATAAGGGTGGTATAATCTGCATGTCTGAGGTTATTGATATTTCTCCCAGCAATCTTGATTCCAGCTTGTGCTTCTTCCAGCCCAGCGTTTCTCATGATGTACTCTGCATATAAGTTAAATAAGCAGGGTGACAATATACAACCTCGATGTACTCCTTTCCTGATTTGGAACCAGTCCATTGTTCCATGTTCAGTTCTAACTGTTGCTTCCTGACCTGCATACAGATTTTTCAGGAGGCAGGTCAAGTGGTCTGGTATGCCCATCTCTTGAAGAATTTTCCACAGTTTGTTGTGATCTACACAGTCAAAGGCTTTGGCATAATCAATAAAGCAGAAGTAAATATTTTTCTGGAACTCTCTTGCTTTTTCGATGATCCAATAGATGTTGGCAATTTGATCTCTGGTTCCTCTGCGTTTTCTAAAACCAGCTTGAACATTTGGAAGTTCATGGTTCACGTTCTGTTGAAGCCTAGCTTGGAGAATTTTGAGCATTATTTTGCCAGCATGTGAGATGAGTGCGATTGTGCAGTCGTTTGAACATTCTTTGCATTGCCTTTCTTTGGGCTTGGAATGAAAATTGACCTTTTCCAGTCCCATGGCCACGGCTGAAGTTTCCAAATTTGCTGGCGTATTGAGTGCAGCACTTTCACAGCATCACCTTTTAGTATTTGAAATAGTTCAACTGGAATTCCATCACCTCTACTATCTTTGTTCATAGTGATGCTTCCTAAGGCCCACTTGCCTTCTGTTCCAGGATGTCTGGCTCAAGGTTAGTGATCACACCATCATGATTATTTGGGTCATGATGATCTTTTTTGTATAGTTCTTCTGTATATTCTTGCCACCTCTTCTTAATATCTTCTGCTTCTGTTGCTGCTGCTAAGTTGCTTCAGTTGTGTCTGACTCTGTATGACCCCAGAGACAGCAGCCTACCAGGCTCCCCCTTCCCTGGGATTATCCAGGCAAGAACACTGGAGTGGGTTGCCATTTTCTTCTCCAATGCATGAAAGTGAAAAGTGAAAGGGAAGTCGCTCAGTCGTGTCCGACTCTTAGCGACCCCATGTACTGCAGCCTTCCAGGCTCCTCAGTTCATGGGATTTCCAGGCAAGAGTACTGGAGTGGGGTGCCATTGCCTTCTGCTTCTGTTAGGTCCATACAATTTCTTTCCTTTATCGTGCCCATCTTTAGATGAAAAAATCTGAGTTAAATTCCCACATTCCAGTCCATTTTAGTTCACTGATTCCTAAAATGTCAACATTCACTCTTGCCATCTCCTGTTTGACCACTTCCAATTTGCCTTGATTCATGGACCTAACATTCCAAGTTCCTATGCAATATTGCCCTTTACAGCATCGGACCTTGCTTCTATCACCAGTCACATCCACAACTGGGTGTTGTTTTTATTTTGGCTCCATCCCTTCATTCTTTCTGGAGTTATTTCTCCACAGAGCTCCAGTAGCACGTTGGGCACTTGCTGACCTGGGGAGTTCATCTTTCACTGTTCCACCTTTTTGCCTTTTCATACTGTTCATGGGGCTCTCAAGGCAAGAGTACTGCAGTGGTTTGCCATTCCCTTCTCCAGTGGACCACATTCTGTCAGACCTCTCCACCATGACCCATCTGTCTTGAGTTCCATCTTGGGTTCCAAATAGGAAAAGGAGTATGTCAAGGCTGTATATTGTCACCCTGCTTATTTAACTTTTAAGCAAAGTACATCATGAGAAACTCTGGGCTGGATGAATCATAAGCTGGAATCAAGATTGCCGGGAGAAATATCAATAACCTCAGATATGCAGATGACACCACCTTTATGGCAGAAAGTGAAGAAGAACTAAAGAGCCTTGATGAAAGTGAAAAAGGAAAGTGAAAAAGTTGGCTTAAAGCTCAACAATCAGAAAACTAAGGTCATGTCATCCAATCCCATCACTTCATGGCAAATAGATGGGGGAACAGTGGAAATAGTGGCTGACTTTATTTTTCTGGGCTCCAAAATAACTGCAGATGGTGACAGCAGCCATGAAATTAAAAGATGCTTACTCCTTGGCAGAAAAGTTATGACCAACCTAGACAGCATATTAAAAAGCAAAGATTACTTTGTCAACAAAGGTCCATCTAGTCAAGGCTATGGTTTTTCCATAGTCATGTATGGATGTGAGAGTTGGACTTTAAAGAAAGCTTAGCACCAAAGAATTGATGCTTTTGAACTGTGGTGTTGGAGAAGACTCTTGAGAGTCCCTTGTACAGCAAGGAGATCCAACTTGTCCATCCTAAAGGAAATCAGTCCTGAGCGTTCATTGGAGGGACTGATGTTGAAGCTGAAACTTCAATACTTTGGCCATCTGTTGCAAAGAGCTGACTCATTTGAAAAGACCCTGATGCTGGTAAAGATTGAAGGTGGGAGGAGAAGGGGACGACAGAGGATGAGATGGTTGGATGGCATCACCAACTCAACAGACATGAGTTTGGGTAAACTCTGGGAGTTGGTGATTTACAGGGAGGCCTGGCGTGCTGCAGTCCATGGGATCATGAAGAGCTGGACATGACTGAGTGACTGAACTAAACTGAAGTGAACCTGATGACATGTTCCCTGGCATCACTAATTTTCTTGAAGGGATCTTTAGATCTCTAGATCACTAAAATGTTAATGAAATATTAAAAAGAGAAAGTTTTCTGACTTTAAGCCAAAATTATAACCATAAATTCAAATTCTTACTGCACTTTAAAATAGATTCCTTCCTTTCATTTTGAAATCACTGCCCTCAGCACTTTCCCACACTCTGAATTCTAAGGATTTGCCTGTGCACATCAAATACAGAACTATAATAATTATCCTAAAACTCAAACTAAGAGAAATACAACTTCATCTGAAATATGTAGGAGCTGAGGCCACTAATTTGGTTTGGATTATCCAGAAAAATGACTTCAATTCTCTACCATGTTTTGCATGTGTAAATATGGAAGCAGATTCAGGTAATAAAATGCAGAGCAATAAATGCAAAGTGCAAGACAGATAAGACCTACTGAAAATTCATTTGGGGGCCTCAGTGTTGAAAGTCTGTAAGCAGAACACAGCAAGTTAACACAATTTTCAAGATGTTAATATCACCAGACAGTGGTTTGAATTTATTGAGCTTTAAAGGTGCCAAATTTGCCTTGTCTGTGTTAGAGCACCCCTGTAACCGCATTTCTTCCAGCTAATGGTATTCTAAACACTGTAACCGTATTTCTTCTAGCTAATGGTATTCCAAACACTGTTTTGTCCATGTATTTTATAGACATAGAAGTGTTTTGATTAAGAGCAGATGAAGATGTTGATTTTGTTTTCTCTTTGCGGTCTAAGAATAAGATAGTAAAAACCCATAGATGATATCCTTAGTTCAGACTCTAACTGCCAATAAGTCTATGGTTAGGGCTATAAAACTGTGCTAGAACTAGAAATTCTGAAAAACATTAACTGACTCTAATACACCATGGTCAAACTGCATGGCTCTGTGACTTCCCTTTTCCCCTAAAATATACAAGAATTCATGAGTCATAGCAATTTCTTTAAAGCCTAAGGTATTAATTTAACTGATTTATTTTTTAATTTAAAAAATCATCATTTTCTTTAGCTCAACATTATTTTGCATGCAATAATATTCCTTTCATTTTTATCATTATATAACATTTGATTATTAATGACTATACCAGAGCTTACTTGTCTGATCTCCTAGCAATGAGTATTTTGGATTTTTTTATATTCAGTTCTTATTGGAATAGTCTACCAGTATATTTTGTCATCCTTTATTTAGATCCAAATGCAAGCCTCTGAGCAACTCACCCTACTAGTGTGAATAATTTAGAGATATTTCTTCTCCAAAGAAAGTAGAGTGTGATAATGAAAATGAAAAGTTACAGAATTCATATTAAGCTACTGACTACACCTAAGTAGAAGATTTGAGTTATGTTTTGTTCACTTGTTTTTTAAGAGAGTACATGGGAAGCGCTTCTCCCAGTTCCCACATTTGCCTAAGGAGTATAATGCTTTTAATGCAATAGCAGTTGTCTCTCACTCATTTTGTTTGGTATTTATAAACTCGCCTTTAACTGGTTCTCTGAAGTATGGTGCGACATGCAAAAAATAATCAACCTATTTCACAGTAGCATATACACTGCGAGTGAAGTGAAAATCGCTCAGTAGTGTCCTATTCTTTGAGATCCCCTGAACTGTAAGCCTACCAGGCTCCTCTGTCCATGGAATTCTCCAGGCAAGAATACTGGAGTGGGTAGCCTTTCACTTCTCCAGCAGATCTTCCCAACCCAGGGATCGAACCCAGGTCTCCTGCATTGCAAGTGGATTCTTTACCATCTGAGCCCCCAGGGAAGCCACTGTACTTGCATGCAAAGTCTCTTCAGTCCTGTCTGACTCTGTGCAACCCTATGGGCTGTAGCCTGCCAGGCTCCTCTGTCCAGGGAATTCTACAGGCAAGAATACTGGAGTGGGTTGCCATGCCCTCCTCCAGGGAATCTTTTTCTGACCCAGGGATTGAACCCAGGCCTCTTAGGTCTCCAGCATTGACAGGCATGTTCTTTACCACTAGCGCCACCTGGAAAGCCCAGCATATACACTAAGAAGTGTCTTTTCTCTAGCACTGAAGATTGGTCAGTATGGCAAGTTAATTAACAGTTTATTTTTCATTCAAATACCTTTGATTTATACTTGTTTTATACTTGAAATTAAAAGGTTGCTATATGCCATTTTGTCTTATGTAACTAATTAATATGCATTTAGTAGCTGTTACCTTTTAATTACTAATAAATAACTCATAATTATTTAGTAAATACATACATCTGTTCTAAGTTGGCACATGGGACTTAATTAATAGTGAATCTTAGACCTTGTATTTGTATGCAAAATTATATCCTTCATGTGATTTCAACTGTGGATTTAAAGTGTTTTTAGAAATTCATTAGAACTTCCTATGTTGCTTATAATATAAGCCTTCCAATGTTAAATTTCATTGTTCTATATATGAATGGAAAAAAAAAAACCTTTCCAGATTATTGTTTCATTGGAAAGACCAACATATACCTGGGGGAAAGCAACAGAAGTCAAGAAAAAACCCACCTGCGATGCAGGTGACTCAGGAGACACAGATTTAATCCCTGGGTTGGGAAGATCCCCTGGAGGTGGAAATGGCAACCCACTGCAGTATTCTTGCCTGGAGAATCCTATGCACGAAGGAGCCTTGCCAGCTACCGTCCACAGGGTCACAAAGAGGCAGATACGACTGATCACAGCACAGAACACAGAAGTCAGAAAAATCAAATTTCCCTTCTTAGACCTCTTACCAAAAAGCTAAACATTCTTATATAAAACACTTTTCTTTCAGCTATAGATTTTATATTTATAATGAAGACATTGCCCACCGGTTTATGGTGGTAAGATAAGGTACAGTCTTCCTCTTCCCTCTTTCTTGCCAAACCCATGAAAATATATAATAGCCCCTACTACACACACATGCACACAATAAATATGTAATTTTACGATTTTGAAAACAAAATGGGATGCATTTTGATCAGTCTATGAACTGTGAAAGTAGACATTAGCAGACTGAAGCAGAAAGCCAGCCAAGGTCCTATGTCACTGGAGTACACTTTCTTCAGAAGAAGGGACTAGCGCCTGGTGCGACTGCACATGAGAGTGAGCGAGAGATGGTCCCCGAATAATGCCTGCCAGTGGCACCCACTCCAGTACTCTTGCCTGGAAAATCCCATGGATGGAGGAGCCTGGTGGGCTGCAGTCCATGGGGTTGCTAAGAGTCGGACACGCCTGAGCGACTTCACTTTCTCTTTTCACTTTCATGCATTGGAGAAGGAAATGGCAACACGCTCCAGTGTTCTTGCCTGGAGAATCCCAGGGACGGGGGAGCTTGGTGGGCTGCTGTCTATGGGGTCGCACAGAGTCAGACACGACTGAAGCGACTTAGCAGCAGACATACTTTTCCTTAAAATACTGTAAAGTCATTATTTATCAATTATAAATGAAATAATATGATGTTAGGATTTTGCCTCAAAATAGACTGGGGTTGGCAGGAGAGAATGTGCAGTAGGATACATAAAGCAAGATTACCAAAATTAACAGCTACTGAGGCTAGAGGTTGTGTAAAAGGGGACTAATTAAACTATTCTCTCTACTTTTCTATATGTTTTAAATTTTTCATAATGATAGTTTGTAAAACTATATCCACAATAGTAAAAAAAAAGTCTAGAATTAAAGCCAACAGAAGATGAAGCAATATTTATGCTAGAAATTTCAAGACTTTTTGAAAATTATTTTGAAATCCCTGATTAAGTGAAAATCTATACTATATTCATAAAGGGTATACTTAGTTTCATAAAGGAATAAAATTCCCCAAATTGATTGATAAACATAAAAATCTAAAGCAAAATCCCTAGAAACTAACCAACTTAATTCTAAAATTTACACAGAAGACTACAGCAAAACAAAAACATTGCTAAAGAAGAAAGTAGGAGGAATTGGCTCAAAAAATGTAAACACTGGCTGAATTTGTAGTAAGTAACTAAAATGACATATTAACAAAGGGATAAATTCACAAATGGAATAGATCAAAAGGCCCACATAAATTTATTGTCTACATGGAAAACTGATATCTGTTTAACATACATTGGAGAAGGCACTGGCACCCCACTCCAGTACTCTTGCCTGGAAAATCCCATGGATGGAGGAGCCTGGTGGGCTGCAGTCCATGGGGTTGAGAAGAGTCGGACACGACTGAGCGACTTCACTAATATACAGCAGAGCTGATAGTGTGAACAGAACAGCGTTTTTGGTAAATAGTGTATGAATATTGGCTATCCAAATGGGAAAAAATCTCTAGATTCCTACCCCACACCATAACCACAAATTCTTTAATGACTTAAATACAAGACTTTTTAAACCTTTGGTAGAAAATACAGCAGCATAATTTTTATGATATAGGTGTGGGGAAGCATGCTTTATTATAAGGAATAAATTCAAGCTCAATAAAATTAAGAATTTATGTTAATTACTAAATAACATGACAAGTATGAAAAAGCAAACTACAATTCAGCCAACAAAACGTATACACCAAAAGAAAAATGGGCAAATGATAAGAATAGCCATTTCAGAAGTTATCCAATAGATAAATACACAAAAATAAGTTAAAATTAAACCCATTAACAATTACTATAGTGAACTTCTGTCATCTGTTGGTGGTGGTGCTAGTTTGGTCACTAAGTCATGTTCAACTCGTGGACTGCAGCCCATCAGGCTCCTCTGTCCATAGGACTTCCCAGGCAAGAATACTGGAGTGGGTTGCCATTCCCTTCTCCAGGGGCTTTTCCAGATCCAGAGACTGAACCCAGGTCTCCTGCATTGCAGGCAGATTCTTTTCCAACTGAGTCACCAGGGAAGTTCATTTACTAGACTGCCCAAAATAAAGAAGTCTGAGAGTAGTTAAGTGTTGGTGAGAATGTAAAGCAGGGGGGAGTCTTACAACTGAGTACAAGTCAGCACAACCACTGGGGAGCAGGGAGGCAAACAGCAGTATCCTTAAAATGAGACATGCACATTATCCCATGACCTACTCCTAGTCACACCCTAGAAAACCAGGCCCATGTGTGCACCAGGAGACGGTGCAAAAGTGTGCACAGCATCTTCGTTTGCAATAGGAAGAATTAAAAAGAAGGAATCCTGAATATCTACTGACAGAGGCATTGAAAAATGCACACTGTCATATTCTATCATTCCATGAAACATAATGCTGTGAGCTCCGGGAAATCAGTACAGACACTGCTGAGCTACTACAGGGATACACAAAATGAACATCATTCATTTAATGCCAGATTTGCAACCATTATATTTACTTTGTTGTTGTTCAGTCACTCAGTCACGTCCGACTCTTTCACAAACCCATGAACTGTAGCTCACCAGGTTCCTCTGTCTATGGGATTTCCCAAGCAAGAAACATTACAATGGGTTGCCATTTCCTTCTCCAGGGAATCTTCCTGACCCAGGGATCAAACCCACATCTCCTGCATTGCAGGCAGATTCTTTACAATCCGAGCCACCGGGGAAGCCCATCATATTTATTAGCACCAAAATAAAAGTAGGCTGGTCTTTTTGAAAGAGTGATGACTCTATTATTAAGTATCAATTGAATGAAATAAATAGTTGGTCAATTTTTTAAAAGGACAAACATATGTTCTCTTTGCTAGTAAAGACACAGCAAATTATAAAGGGAATTAAACATTTCAAGTACAGAGGGAGCTATCTTTTTGGCATTATTTTTGAAGTCAGATATAATTATTTGCAATTTAATGCTGTGATTTCTTAATAATACTGCACTGAAAACACAAAGATACAACAAAATATTTTTATTTACCAATTGCTATTGGAAATTTAAGAGGTTTTGTTAAAAAAAAAAAAACATTTATATCACCTTGATAATTTTGTTTTGTAGTTCAATTTCATTCTTTTCTTTTTTTGGCCATGCCATGTGGCTTGTGGGATCTTAGCTTCCTGACCAAGGGTCAAATCCAGGGCCCCAGCAGTGAGAAGGCAGAGTCCTAACCACTGGACCACCAGGGAATCCTCCAAGACTTTCGTTTTTAATATACTAAAAATTAGATGAATACATTTCATTTACTTGCAGTGTAAATATTTAAGCTCTTTAACCATTTAAATTGATGATGAATACAATTTTATTCCATAAAAACAATTGCTACCTTTTTCATATCAGGTACTGAAAAAAGAAGGTACAAATAATTTTCATGAATTGAAGCTTATCATAATATAATTCATCTAGGTCTTTGGATTAGACAAGCTTAGGCTTTATATATGCAGAGCCTTATGCTTTTACTTCAGCATAGACTCACAGAAATTGATTTAGGATGCCATCCTGTGGTATAATGACTATGTCAAAAGGCAACTGCATACTAGAGTGTAATATTTATCTATTATAGCATTGCTACAATCATCTTAATAAAATTCAATTCTGCTTAAGAATTTAAGACAGAACAGATAGCTCAGATTATAGGAAAATTCTATTCTTTCACAACCAGGATACTTCCCTGTCTTTCAGGCTCATAAGAGGAAAAAGGTACTTTAAAATACAAGCTGACTAATAATATTCCTCTTTTCCAAACTTAAGGAATTGGATGAGGCTATCAGATACTCCCAATCTCAGGGGAAAGATATTTTTATCTCTGGAGCTGAAGAATCTGATTCCATGTCACTCTGCCAGTCTAAGAAGAACATAGAGGAAGAAACAAACAAAAAATGCATCTGTGAGAGTGAATGGGAAAGTACCTTTTCCTAAATCTATTGAACGTAGTGTCTTTGGCGGAAAGAGAAACATACAGGTGGTTTAGACTCCTGAGACTTGGCCATTAGCTTACACACTCCATCACTTTTAACTAACTGAGCTTTAGTTTCCTCACCTGTCAACTAAAGGGCTTGGATTGAATATATCTATGATCTCCTCCAAATCAATAATTCTCCTAAGTTTCACCTTCCCTCACAGTTTTTTAAAATGAATTAATTTATTTATTTGGCCACAGGGCATGTGGGATCTTAGTCCTCAACCAGGGATCGAACCCACGACCCACTCCCACACTGGAAGCACAGAGCCTTAACCACTGGGCAAATGGGGAAGTCCCGCCCTCACACTTCTAAAAATCTCAGGGCCCACTGTTAATCAACTATGAAGGTGAAAGTGTTAGTCACTCAGTTGTGTCTGACTCTGCGACCCCAGGGACTGTAGCCCACCAGGCTCCTCTGTCCATGGGCTTCTCCAGGCAAGAATACTGGAGTGGGTTGCATTCCCTTCTCCAGGGGATCTTCCTGACCCAGGGATCAAACCCAGGTCTCCTGCACTGGAAGCAGATTCTTTACCATCTGAGCCACCAATCAACTATGCTGTGCTATGTGCTATGCTTAGTTGCTCAGTCGTGTCCAACTCTTTGCGACCCCATGGACTATACAGCCTGCCAGGCTCCTCTCTGTCCATGGGCTTCTCCAGGCAAGAATACTGGAGTGGGTTGCCATGCCCTTTTCCAGGGGATCCTCCCAACCCAGGGATCAAACCCAGGTCTCCCGCATGGCAGGTGGATTCGTTACTGTCCGAGCCACCAGGGAAGCCCAAGAATACTGGAGTGGGTGGCCTATCCCCTTCTCCAGGGGAATCTTCCCAACCGAGGAATAGAACCAGGGTCTCCTGCATTGCCAGTGGATTCTTTACCAGCTGAGCTGCCAGGAAGCCCCTGGTAAATTGGTACCAGGGGAGCCCAATAAACGATACTCCAATAAAAAATGAAAAGTTCCATTGATGGATGAATGGATAAACTTGTGGTTGTGTATTGTATAAATAATGGGATACTACTCAGCCATAAAAATAACAATATTTTGCCATTTTCAGCCACATGGATGGACTTGGAGGATATTATGCTAAGTGAAATAAGTCAGAGAAAGAAAATTAATGTACGATATCACTTGTATATGAAGTCTAAAAAATACAACAAATTTGTGAATATAGCAAAAAAGAAGCAGACTCACAGATACAGAGAACAAACCAGTGGTTGCCTGTGTGGAGGGGCGATTTAGGCTTGGGGAGTGGGAGGTACAAATTGCTGGGTGTAAGACAGGCTCAAGGACGTGCTGTGCAACACAGTGAAGATAGCCAATATTTTGTAATGCCTGTAAGTTGAAAGTAACCTTTAAAAAGTGTACAAAAAAAGAAAAAGGGTAAAGAACAAGAAAAAAGCATGTGCATCAACACCAACCATAAATTATAAAATTAAATTGAAAAACTATGGGAGAAATAAAAAACACTGGGAATTGAAGCACAACTCCTAGGGTACAAAGACAGCAAAATTAAGTCGTAAAATGTTTTCTAAGACTGTAAATACATAGACTTCTCATCAGGGGAAGATGAACAACAAAGACTGAAGACTTGCAGCAGCTTTATGAGGAGAGGGAACTTGAACTGAGCGTAGACAAACAGGTCTGGGTAGGTGGGCCTGGGGCAGCATTCTGAGGGCGCGAGGGGGAGTGTGCCAGGGCAAGAAGAGCCAGCCTTGGAAACAAACAAGCAGGGAGAGACAAGCCTCTGCACAGGCATCGCTGTGGACTGAACGTCTGCACCCTCCCCTAATCCACACAGTGGCATCTGCAGCGGGGTGACATTTGGGGACGGGACCTCTTGGGGGCGGTTAGGTCATAAGGCCAGAGCCCGCGTGAATGGGATCTGTTCTCTTGCATAAGAAACCACACAGGGAACCTTGCCCTTTCTGCCACGTAAGGACACAGTGAGGACCTCGCTGGCTATGAACCAGGAAGCAGGCCCTCACTATACTCTGAATTTGCAGGCTTCTTGATCCTGGACATCTTAGCTTCCAGAATCATAAGAAATAAATGTTTGTTGTTTAAGCCACTCAGTCTCTGTGGCACTATTACAGCAGTCCAAACTAAGACACCAATCAAACATGTTTGATTTGACCTGAAGGCTATGTTAATAACCAGGAAATTTCACATAGAAATTCATATTTACAGTTTCTCTTAAAAGTGGAAGTTCTGGCAATGCTGCTCCATAGACTTCCTACATCACAAAAGCTTTTAAGTTTGACCTTTCAGATAATGCATGCCTTCTTCAATTTGCCTCATTCTCTAGAATTCTCTAATGTTTCCCCATGTTGGCCTAATTCACACATCAATTTTATTTTTCTAGGCCTGCAGGCATTAATTGGTTGACTATGTAACTCCTGGATATAGAGTCATATAAGCCACCATGGAGGGGAAAAGAACAAAGGATAATCAGAAAATAAGTGAAGAGTGGGTACTTTTGGTGTTTAGTAACTATTTAAATGTAACTATTTTATGAAACCTAAGTTAAAGAATCTTGAAATAAGCATGGGAAATTATGTAGAGTAGATATAAAATAAGATATCCCCAAATCTGGAAACTTTTAAACTCCCTAATCTGATAAAATAGATTTCATATTAAAGCAAGAAAAAAACAATCATGTCTGCTTTACTCAATAAGCTATGTCTCTATAGCCACATCATTTGATTCAACATAAGAATAAGGAAGCTAAGGATGGAACTGATTTAAAAAGACAGACTGATCATCTCAGTGTACAGAATTTGTGTATATCTAAATCATATGACTTGCCAAGCCATGTGTGGCTCAGAATCTACCTGGACTATTTTTATAAGGAAGCCAAAAAAGAATCATTTTTCCAATTCCAGTTCTGAGAATAATGGAGTAGTTTAATCTGAATTCCTCTCCCAAGGTGACAATCATAATAAACTCTGGATAAAATTTAAAATCCTATTTAAAGCCCTAGAGACCAATCAAAAGCAGGCAACTGAAAGAGTTCAACTTTCAAAGGAAAGGGAATAAAACTGGATGGTAGAAATACTATGTTTCTTCTCTTGAGGGCACATTCCAGTTTTCCCAGAGTCAGAATGACTAATGCTCAAGCAGAAACCTTTACTAGTATTGCTGAAGGTGTCAGAGGATGGTGTCCGAGGCTCCAGAGGGGCTGGGAGGTAACAGAGGAAATCTCAGGAGGCAGGACCATAAAGGACAAGGCAGAAAATCTGCACAAACCTCCCTGCACTCCTCGGGCTCCCCGGGCTCAGCTGGTACAGAATCCACCTGCAATGCGGGAGACCTGGGTTCGATCCCTGGGTTGGGAGGGACTGACCCTGGAGGAGGGAATAACTACCCACTCCAGTATCCTGGCCTGGAGAATTCCACGGGCTGTATAATCCACGGGTCGCAGAGAGTCGGACACGACTGAGTGACTTTCACTTTCCTTTGGATGGCCTGTATGCATGTGGAAGAGATTCTGTAGAACAGAATGAGAAGCAGCAGCTGGCAGGCTAGCGAGCTAAGCAGAAAGGCGTGCTGGTGAGCACTGCAGGAAAGAGAGTCTGGGATTTCCATCCTGCTAAATCTGAGGAACTTGGTGCAAACTGTTAAACTCCATTAAATTCCAAAAAACACACTTTAGAAGTGAAGAATACATCCCAGGACTAAAGAATTTTTCTTAAGACTCAGGCCAAAATGAAACAGTCCCTCCTAATAGTGAAAACCAAACCTTCTCAAGTTCAATGTGATCAGTCAACAACTAAATTGCTAACAATAACAAAAATAAAAACTCTTTGCAGGAAGTTTCCAGAATGCTCTTCCATTTTACAGTAAGTGATACAATACTAAGAAGATTTTGATATATTGAAAAGGCATATTAAAGTACCTTAAACAACCACCAAATCGTATAAAATAAAACTGTGACCCAAAATGGCCAATAGATGATATAAAATTAAATAAAAAAACATATTTCATTAACCCAAAATAAGACTGGAAGGGACAAACAGAAGGGGAGAGCAGTATGCAGCATGTGGAAAAAAACAAATAAAAAATTAGTAGCTCTAAATGCAACAATAACATGTTTACATTAAATTAAAGTGGATGAAAGATTTCAATTAAAAGACAAAGAATGCTGAACCAGAAGTTTTTAAATGACCTAACTATATGCTGTATGCAAAAGATTATTTAAATGAAAAAACAGGAAGATGAAAGGAAAAGAGTAGGAAAAAATATAGAAATATATATATGAAAAAGCCAAGCATTAGAAAATGTTGTGGAAATATTACTATTAGACAATTCAAATTTTCCAGATAAGAATGATTAACCAGAAGTAAAGAGGAATATTTCATAATATTAAAAGGGTCAATTCCTCAGGAAAACTTTAAAATGATAAATGTATGTGTGCTTAATAGGAGAAAGTCTATCAAAATAAAGCAAAATTTGGCAATGAAAAGGTGATACAGTCACACCTACAAGTATACTTGGAGACTTTTACACCCCTCTCTCACTACAGGTAGAAAAAAAAAAACAGTGAAAAAAATTTGTAAAGATGAAAAAGATTTTAATTATATCAAAACCATGTTGAGCTAATTTTTCATTTACAGAACACAACACTACAACTCCAGAATTCATACTATTTTCAAGTGCTCTGGAGTGTTTAATAATATAGACCAAGTACTCAATCAAGTCTTAGTAATTTTTAAAAATTCAAAATATAAATTACCTTCTGTAAAATACAGTCAGTGAGAACTTGCTGTATGACACAGGGAGGTCAAAGCCGGGGCTCTGTGACAGCCTTCAGGGGCAGGATGTGGTGGGAGGTGGGAGGGAGGGTCAAGAGGGAGGGGACTTATGTACGCCCACGGCTGGTTCATGCTGACGTGTGGCAGAAACCAACACAGCATTGTAAAGCAATTGTCCTCCAGTTAAAGATATAATAGAAAAAATTTTGAAAAAAATCAAATTTTACAAAGTATGACCTCTGTTAATAAAGTTAAGTTCTGTATGAATAAAATGATGGTTATAAATTCTCCCACATATTTGGAAATTAAAATCATAGTTCTAAATAACCATGATTCAAAGAAGAGATTACAAAAACAAGAAGGAAACATTTTGTACTGAGTCAGAATAAAAACACAACTTGTCCTCTCAACGCACTGTACAAAGGAAATTCATAGTTTTTAAGACATATCTTGTAAAAGAAGAAGAGTTTTAAAATCAATGATTGAAGTCTCCACCTACAAAAAGCTTTTAAAAAAGGAAACAAAATAAATACAGAGAGAAAAAATAAAATCGACAATAATCTAAGAAAAACAAACCAAAAAAACCAACAGTAAAAGGATTATGACACCAGATCATCATAGGAAGTACTCTGAAAGAGAAAGGACAGGCTAGAGTAGAATCTCTATTCAATTTGAGCATAGCAGGTTCACCGCCCCATCCTGGCGCTGAAAAGGCCACCTGGGGAGCTGAAACCTCCAGATAAACGGTGTTGTGAAAATGCGAGGGTTTCTAGACATATAAGTACTTCTTATATGTGCAAACAACTTTTGACCACTTTACTAAATCCTCATGAACTGGTCAAAACACAAGATACGGAGTGGTGTCATTTATTTACAAATCTTCCTCACCTGTTTTACAGGAATATGCATTTTATTTCTGAAATAAATCTACTTATTATGCACAAATTGGTGTAATAAGTGATTCCAAACACCTTTTACTTGGTCACTGTGGAACAGAAGAGAAAAATATCTGCCTTCTCTTGTACTCTGCTGTCTCAAATTAAAATGCTAAAGAAGCACTAGAGCTAAAAATAAATCATAATCTAAAGCATTAAACTCTTTGAAGACAAAATATTGACATCTAATCTATTAATTAGCTTCTGTTTGTAAAGGTTTTGTGAGAGAAAAGTAGGATGTAAATACCAATTTGTCTTATAATTAATCACCATACTGCTTTATCCTTGTAATGTTATATAACCCTTAGTGGGAATTATGATGACATTTGAAGGATATCAAGGATAAAAAACTTTTGAGTGCCTACGTTACAAAGTTATAGGATAACTTTTCATGAGAGAAATTTATTTCAGGCAGGTGTAGCCTTAGGATGAATGCAGCCTAAGAGTTCTCATGGTGGGTGTAATTTAAGGAAAGAAAGATTTTCCAGATCCCAAGTAGCTCCACAAGACTTGGCTATGTTCCTGGAATTTCCCCCATTAAAAATTCATTCTGTAGGGTCAATAGCTCTGGGGCCTAAAGGGACCTCCGTGAAATTTTCAGCAACTGTTGGAAGAAAACCCCATAAGACATTGTAAACTAACATCTCAAAAATCGCTGGTTGGAACCAGCCATGTGTACAAGAGGCAGCTGTGAAAAATGAGCGCCACTGGAGGTGGAAAAGAGCATGACCAATTTGCTGAGGTCTAACATGCATGGAGACCGCCGCAGGGAACTGCTCTGTTTTGTTTCTAAAGGAGCTCGACTGAGACTTGGAGAACAAGCTTGTGGCTGCCTGTGCACGCTGCTATGTTTAAAATGGATAACCAACAAGGACCGACGGGGCAGCACAGGGCACTCTGCTCAGTGTTCTGTGGCAGCCTGGACAGGAGGGGAGCTTGGGGTAAACAGATACAGGTATAAGCATGACTGAGGCCCTTTGGTGTTCACCTGAAGTGATCACATTGTTACCTGACTATACCCCAACACAAAATTAAAAGTTAAAAAACAAAACAAACAACAACAAACAAGCTGCACTGAATTATTCTATAGCCAGTAGAATAACCTGAGAGCCTGAAGTGTAACAAGTATGTGTAATATGAAGTGAAATCTACAATAGAAATTGCTATCAAAATGGGAATTTTCCTTGCTTATTGCTTGAAACCTTGTTATAATAGAAAAGAGATGAGTACCATAGAAGTGCACAATGCTATTGTCATTGTTGGGATGGCAACCATCATAGGTATAAACATTAATAGGGGCCAGGGTGTAAATTATTTCCTACATTTTGTGTGTGTATGTGTCTTTATTTTGTTTATGCTATAAACTCCCTATAGAGTGTGTAAATGTATGATTTTTAAACAAATTAAATACATGCAAATATCTACATTAAACCAAAATACCTAAAATTAAAGACCGATTTAAAGAGTCTGACCTTTTGGGACCATAATAATTCAAAAACATCTAATTGTTCCATAAATACTATTCTATTCTTATTCTCATGCCAATCCCGCTGAATGAATTGTTCAAATGTTGCCCTCATCAGGCCAGAAGTGGTTTACCAGTGAATATCTACAATTCCCATGGGCTGAACTATGGAGAAGGAAATGGCAACCCACTCCAGTATTCTTGCCTGGAGAATCCCAGGGACAGAGGAGCCTGGTGGGCTGCCATCTATGGGGTCGCACAGAGTCGGACATGACTGAAGTGACTTAGCAGCAGTAGCAGCAACAGAACGATGACCAAAGAATACAGTTGCAGATGCAAACTCAAATCACAGTAAGTGATTGGGAAGGATTGGTCCCAACAATGAAATTTTCAACAGGCATTGGATATAAACCTACCTACCTATTATTTTCAAGACCAGTTTTAAATCTCGAAAAGGAGATAAAAGGGGTAGGAGAAATGTCAATTCAATTCAGTGTTCACCTTCAGATCATAATTTGCTCTCTTTAAAAAGTAAATTGTCTTTATTAAAACCTTCCGATGACTTCCTTTTCTGATAGACTAAAACTGGAATCCCTGATCTGGATATTCAGCCCAGTAAAGTCTGGCCTAAGAGACAGCTTCCCCTCCTCTCACCGTGCCCTATCAGAGCAGCCACACCAATCATCCAGAGTAAGCACACCCTGAGTCCTTCCTTTCCCTGGTTTGTCTCCCTACGCCCCACTTCTCCCCGCCCCCCCAACACCCACACACACGCACTCTTTCCAGGCAGGCTCTTTCCCCAGGAGGTCTCTGCCCAAAATCACCCCCTCAAAGGGGTCCTGCCTGCCTATCTAAAGTTCAGTTCAGTTCAGTTTAGTTGCTCAGTCGTGCCCGACTCTTTGCAACCCCATGAATCGCAGCATGCCAGGCCTCCCTGTCCATCACCAAATTCTGGAGTTCATTCAGACTCACATCCATCGAGTCAGTGACATCATCCAGCCATCTCATCCTCTGTCGTCCCCTTCTCCTCTTGCCCCCAATCCCTCCCAGCATCAGAGTCTTTTCCAATGAGTCAACTCTTCTCATGAGGTGGCCAAAGTACTGGAGTTTCAGCTTTAGCATCATTCCTTCCAAAGAAATCCCAGGACTGATCTCCTTCAGAATGGACTGGTTGGATCTCCTTGATCCAAGGGACTCTCAAGAGTCTTCTCCAACACCACAGTT
>NW_011494761.1:525596-526698 GCF_000754665.1 Bison bison bison | reverse complement strand
CTTGCAGTCCAAGGGACTCTCAAGAGTCTTCTCCAACACCACAGTTTAAAAGCATCAATTCTTTGGCACTCAGCTTTCTTCACAGTCCAACTCTCACATCCATATATGACCACAGGAAAAACCATAGCCTTGACTAGACGGACCTTTGCTGACAAAGTAATGTCTCTGCTTTTGAATATGCCATCTAGGTTGGTCATAACTTTTCTTCCAAGGAGAAAGCATCTTTTAATTTCATGGCTGCAGTCACCATCTGCAGTGATTTTGGAGCCCCCCAAAATAAAGTCTGACACTGTTTCCACTGTTTCCCCAACTACTTGCCATGAAGTGATGGGACCAGATGTCATGATCTTCGTTTTCTGAATGTTGAGCTTTAAGCCAAATTTTTCACTCTCCACTTTCACTTTCATCAAGAGGTTTTTTAGTTCCTCTTCACTTTCTGCCATAAGGGTGGTATCACTGCATATCTGAGGTTATTGATATTTCTCCTGGCAATCTTGATTCCAGCTTGTGCTTCTTCCAGCCCAGCAGTACTTCCATCCAAGAAATGCAGTACTTGGATGCAATCTCAAAAAGGACAGAATGATCTCTGTTCATTTCCAAGGCAAACCATTCAATATCACAGTAATCCAAGTCTATGCACCAACCAGTAATGCTGAAGAAGCTGAAGTTGAATGGTTCTATGAAGACCTACAAGGCCATTTAGAACTAACACCCAAAAAAGATGTCCTTTTCATTATAGGGGACTGGAATGCAGAAGTAGGAAGTCAAGAAACACCTGGAGTAACAGGAAAATTTGGCCTTCAAGCATGGAATGAAGCATGGCAAAGGCTACTAGAGTTTTGCCAAGAGAATGCACTGGTCATAGCAAACACTCTCCTCCAACAACACAAGAGAAGACTCTACACATGGACATCACCAGATTGTTAACACTGAAATCAGATTGATTATATTCTTTGCAACAGAAGATGGAGAAGCTCTATACAGTCAACAAAAACAAGACCAGGAGCTGACTGTGGCTCAGATCATGAACTCCTTATTGCCAAATTCAGACTTAAATGGAAGAAAGTAGGGGAAACCACTAGACCATTCAGGTATGACCCTG
>NW_011494761.1:522395-524565 GCF_000754665.1 Bison bison bison | reverse complement strand
TCTAAAGTGAAAGTGAAAGTGAAGTAGCTCAGTCGTGTCCAACTCTTTGCAACCCCATGGACTGTAGCCCACCAGGCTCCTCCATCCATGGGATTCTCCAGGCAAGAATACTGGAGTGGGTTATCTAAAGTGGAATCCTCTTCCAATTCTTCAATTTTATCACCCAGTTAATTTCACTCATGGGGTTAAAGTAAAGTAAAGTTACTCAGTTGTGTCCAACTCTTTGCGACCCCATGGACTGTAGCCTACCAGGCTCCTCTGTCCATGGGATTCTCCAGGCAAGAATACTGGAGTGGGTTGCCATTTCCTTCTCCAGGGGATCTTCCTGACCCAGGGATTGAACCCGGGTCTCCAGCATTGCAGACAGATGCTTTACCGTCTGAGCCATGGGATTAAAAGCAGTCTGCAATTACCTCCCTCGCTTCCTGATTTATCTATTCTCTGTTTTGGATGATACCAGCATATCTGTCTGGTTCCCTATGTCGCCAGTACTTAGCAGAGAGCTTGGCCTACAGAGAGATTTCAGATGTCTAGCTTCCTACTGTTTTCACATTATTGCAGAGATTCACCAAAGCCGCTTCCACAGCTAGACTGTCCTTGCCCCTAGTGCCAATTTGTTTTCTTCTCTTTTGAATCAGGTGGAAACAGCAGTGAAAGATTTTGGAAACATTTTGAAGGTAAAGACAATCTTGTCCTACAGATTAAGCATGGAATGTGAGTGAAATAGAGACAGATGATTTGAAGGTCTGATTCAATGGAAGGATGAATTTTCTATTTACAGAGAAAATAATGGAAAGGGTAGTTTGGGGTCAGAGGGAGATTAGTTCAACTTGGATATCCTAAATTTGAGGCGATTATGAGACCATCTAAATGAAAACACAAAGGGGGTGGTTGTTTACTTGAGTACAGAATTTAAGGGAAAAATCAGGCTCCTAAGGAGCCAAGGGACATGGAACAATGGATTGGTTCCAAATTAGGAAAGGAGTATGCCAAGACTGTATATTGCCATCCTGCTTATTTAATTTCTATGCAGAGTACATCATGTGAAATGAGGGCTGGATGAAGCACAAGCTGAAATCAAGATTGCTGGGAGAAATATCAATAACCTCAGATATGCAGATGACACCACACTTATGGAAGAAAGTGAACATGAATTAAAGAGTCTCTTGATGAAGGTGAAAGAGGAGACTTAAAAAATCTGGCCTAAAACTCAACATTCATAAAATGAAGATCATGGCATCTGATCCCATCAGTTCAGTTCAGTCACTTAGTCATGTCCGACTCTTTGTGATCCCATGAACTGCAGCACGCCAGGCCTCCCTGTCCATCACCAACTCCCAGAGTTCACACAAACTCATGTTCATCGAGTTGGTGATGCCATCCAGCCATCTCATCCTCTGTCATCCCCTTCTCCTCCTGCCCCCAATCCTTCCCACATCAGAGTCTTTTCCAATGAGTCAACTCTTCGCATAAGGCATCCAAAGTATTGGAGTTTCAGCTTTAGCATCATTCCTTCCAAAGAAATCCCAGGACTGATCTCCTTTAGAATGGACTGGTTGGATCTCCTTGCAGTCCAAGGGACTCTCAAGAGTCTTCTCCAACACCACAGTTCAAAGCATCAATTCTTCGGCACCCAGCCTTCTTCACAGTCCAACTCTCACATCCATACATGACCACTGGAAAAACCATAGCCTTAACTAGATGGACCTTTGTTGGCAAAGTAATGTCTCTGCTTTTGAATATGCTATCTGGGTCATAACTTTCCTTACAAGGAGTAAGTGTCTTTTAATTTCATGGCTGCAGTCACCATATGCAGTGATTTTGGAGCCCCCCAAAATAAAGTCTGACACTGTTTTCACTGTTTCCCCAACTACTTGCCATGAAGTGATGGGACCATATGCCATGATCTTCATTTTCTGAATGTTGAGCTTTAAGCCAACTTTTTCACTCTCCCCTTTCTCTTTCATCAAGAGGCTTTTTAGTTCCTCTTCACTTTCTGCCATAAGGGTGGTGTCATCTGCATATCTGAGGTTATTGATATATCTCCCGGCAATCTTGATTCCAGCTTGTGCTTCTTACAGCCCAGCATTTCTCATGATGTACTCTATATATAAGTTAAATAAGCAGGGTGACAAGATACAGCCTTGACGAACTCCTTTGCCTATTTGGA
>NW_011494761.1:521309-522295 GCF_000754665.1 Bison bison bison | reverse complement strand
TTTCTGTCCTTTATCGAACCCATCTTTGCATGAAATGTTCCCTTGGTATCTCTAATTTTCTTGAAGAGATCTCTAGTGTTTCCCACTTTGTTGTTTTCCTCTATTTCTTTGCACTGATCATTGAGGAAGGCTTTCTTATGTCTCCTTGCTATTCTTTGGAACTCTGCATTCAGATGCTTATATCTTTCCTTTTCTCCTTTGCTTTTCACTTCTCTTCTTTTCACAGCTATTTGTAAGGCCTCCCCAGACAGCCATTGTGCTTTTTTTTCATTTCTTTTTCTTGGGGATGGTCTTGATCCCTGTCTCCTGTACAATGTCACGAACCTCCATCCATAGTTCATGAGGCAGTCTATCTATCAGATCTAGTCCCTTAAATCTATTTCTCACTTCCACTGTATAATGATAAGGAATTTTATTTAGATCATACCTGAATGGTCTAGTGGTTTCCCCTACTTTCTTCCATTTAAGTCTGAATTTGGCAATAAGGAGTTCATGGTCTGAGCCACAGTCAGCTCCTGGTCTTGTTTTTGCTGACTTTATAGAGTTTCTCCATCTTTGGCTGCAAAGAATATAATCAATCTGATTTTGGTGTTGACCATCTGGTGATGTCCATGTGTAGAGTCTTCTCTTGTGTTGTTGGAATAGGGTGTTTGCTATGACCAGTGCATTCTCTTGGCAAAACTCTAGTAGCCTTTGCCGTGCTTCATTCTGTACTCCAAGGCCAAATTTTCCTGTTACTCCAGGTGTTTCTTGACTTCCTACTTTTGCATTCCAGTCCCCTATAATGAAAAGGACATCTTTTTTGGGTGTTAGTTCTAAATGGCCTTGTAGGTCTTCATAGAACCATTCAACTTCAGCTTCTTCAGCATTACTGGTTGGTGCATAGACTGGGATTACTGTGATATTGAATGGTTTGCCTTGGAAACAAACAGAGATCATTCTGTCCTTTTTGAGATTGCATCCAAGTACTGCATTTCGGACTCTTT
>NW_011494761.1:520000-520232 GCF_000754665.1 Bison bison bison | reverse complement strand
TGGTGATGGACAGGGAGGCCTGGTGTGCTGCAGTCCATGGGGTCGCAAAGAGTTGGACACAACTGAGTGACTGAACAACAAAGAAACCAAGTCAGTCAGTTCAGTCACTCAGTAGTGTATGACTCTTTGTGACCCCATGAACTACAGCACGCCTAGGCCTTCCTGTCCATCACCAACTCCCAGAGTTTACCCAAACTCATGTCCATTGAGTCGGTGATGCCATCCAACCATC
>NW_011494761.1:518221-519900 GCF_000754665.1 Bison bison bison | reverse complement strand
ATGAAACTGGACCACTTTCTAACATCATACACAAAAATAAACTCAAAATGGATTAAAGATCTAAACGTAAGACCAGAAACTATAAAACTCCTAGAGGAGAACATAGGCAAAACACTCTCCGACATACATCACAGCAGGATCCTCTATGACCCACCTCCCAGAATATTGGAAATAAAAGCAAAAATAAACAAATGGGACCTAATTAACCTTAAAAGCTTCTGCACATCAAAGGAAACTATTAGCAAAGTGAAAAGACAGCATTCTGTCATTTTTGAGATTGCATCCAAGTACTGCATTTCGGACTCTTTTTTTGACCACGATGGCTGCTCTATTTCTTCTAAGGAATTCCTGCCTACGGTAGTAGATATTATGGTCATCTGAGTTAAATTCACCCATTTCAGACCATTTTAATTTGCTGATTCCTAGAATGTCAACATTCACTCTTGCTATCTCCTGTTTGACCACTTCCAATTTGTCTTGATTCGTGGCCCTAATATTCCAGATTCCTATGCAATATTGCTCTTGATAGCATCGGACCTTGCTTCTATCACCAGTCACATCCACAACTGGGTATTGTTTTTGTTTTGGCTCCATTCCTTGATTCTTTCTGGAGTTATTTCTCCACTGATCTCCAGTAGCATATTGGGCACCACTGACCTGGGGAGTTCCTCTTTCAGTATCCTATCACTTTGCCTTTTCGTACTGTTCATGGGGTTCTCAAGGCAAGTGGTTTGCCATTCCCTTCTCCAGTGGACCACATTCTGTCAGACCTCTCCACCATGACCCGCCCTTCTTGGGTGGTCCCACATGGCGTGGCTTAGTTTCATTGAGGGAAACAAGGCTGTGGTCCATGTGATTAGATTGACTAGTTTTCTGTGATTATGGTTTCAGTGTGTCTGCCCTATGATGCCTCTTGCAACACCTACCATTTTACTTGGGTTTCTCTCACCTTAGACGTGGGTTATCTCTTCATGGCTGCTCCAGCAAAGCTTAGCTGCTGCTCCCTACTGGTCCCATCACTTCATGGCAAATAGATGGGGAAACAATAGAAACAGTGACAGACTTAATTTTCTTGGGCTGCAAAATCACTGTGGACATTGACTGCAGCCATGAAATTAAAAGACATTGCTCCTTGGAAGAAAAGCAATGACAAACATAGACAGTGTATTAAAAAGAAGAGACATTACTTTGCCAGTATAGTCAAAGCTATGGTGTTTCCAGTAGTCATGTATGGATGTGAGAGCAGGACAATAAAAAGACTGAGTGCCAAACAACTTATGCCTTTGAACTGTGGTATTGGAGAAGACTCTTGAGAGTCCCATGGACTGCAAGGAGATCAAACCAGTCAGTCATAAAAGACATCAGCCCTGAATATTCATTCTGGAGAAGGAAATGGCAACCCACTCCAGTATTCTTTCCTGAAGAATCCCATGGACAGAGGAGCCTGGCGGGCTACAGTCCTTGTGGTTGCAAAGAGTCAGTCATGACTGAAGTGACTTAGCACTGAATATTCATTTGAAGGACTGTCGCTGAAGCTGAAACTCCAATCCTTTGGCCATCTGATGTGAAGAGCCGACATACTGGAAAAGACCCTGCTGCTGGGAAAGACTGAAGGCAGGAGGAGAAGGGGATGACAGAGGATGAGATGGTTGGATGGCATCACCGACTCAATGGACATG
>NW_011494761.1:497413-518121 GCF_000754665.1 Bison bison bison | reverse complement strand
TCGGTCATGCCATCCAACCATCTCATCCTCTGTCATCCCCTTCTCCTCCTGCCTTCAGTCTTTCCCAGCATCAGGGTCTTTTCCAATGTGTTGGCTCTTCACATCCGACAGCCAGAGGATTGGAGATTCAGCTTCAGCATCAGTCCTTCCAATGAACACCCAGGGCTGATCTCCTTTAGGATGGACTGGTTGGATCTCCTTGCTGTCCAAGGGACTCTCAAGAGTCTTCTCCAAACCACAGTTCAAAAGCCTCAAGGGACCAAGAGATCAACATAAAAATGGCTATAAGTTATGAACCTCACTAACAAATAAATTGTATGAGTTATTTCACTTTTCACCCAGCTGCTTCAGCTATATGCCTAGATTGCTCTGGTTTTCCTAGGCTGAAAATCTGCAGGATAAAATCAGTCAAAATATTTGTCCTTTTCCATAAGCCCATTATTCTAGCCCTGGAATTCGAAACTACACAGCAGGACCCAATCTTTCCTGCTGAATGCACAGCGAATGTTTCTCTTTCAGGTTATCTTCTGCTTCAAAAATACTAGTCTTGGTGGCTGTCAAATTAAGTATTGAGTATTAAGTGGAGCCATGCAACTTTTTAAAGAGGAAAATGATACTAAGAGTTAAGGAATCAAGTATGCAAGGGATTGACTCTTAAATAAGAGTCATGTTCTTATACTCTTGTATAAGAACGTGGGATAATCAGTCCTTTATATGTGTCTATTTTTTCTTCGTTCTCCCTATGTCTTATTTCCAAGTCATACACTCCATTCCTTAGACTATCTTGGCCGTTTATAAGCCTAAATCAATTAGGCAATTTGTAAGCACAAAACAGGGTGCATGTGTTCAGCTATGAATGAAAATAGCTAGCTATTTATCTATCTTTAGATATAATAGTTAGTTTAGGTAGTACCATTTCAATTATGTAGTGTAGATTTTTGTGCTAGTTTTCATCTTATGATGTGGACGTTTTACTGTCTGTGCTGCACACGCTCAGTCCTGTCTGACTCTCTGTGAGCCCGCAGACTGCAGCCCTCCAGGCTCCTCTATCCGTGGGATTGTCCAGGAAAGGACACTAGAGTGGGTTGCCATGCCCTCCTCCAGGGGGTCTTCCCAACCCAGGGATTAGACCTGCATCTTTTGCACCTCCTGCATTGGGAGGTGGGTTCTTTACCACTGTGCCACCTGGAACATTACTACCCTCTATTAAAATTCTCCTTTGAGATGCAAAGCTATAGAAGACCAATCAGAAAAAATAAATACAGAGGACACATTTTAATACAGCTTCTTGAGCAGAGGAAAGCAGTTCCTTCTAAACTTAAAATGCTGGACTTTCAAAGAGAGATGCTGGTGTTGGCATAGGGGAAAGCCTAGCTGTACCATAACAGATAACTGAAAAATTGCCACATAAATATGATGAGGCATTTATTTTCATTCAACCAGTCCATTCTGAAGGAGATCAGCCTTGGGATTTCTTTGGAAGAAATGATGCTAAAGCTGAAACTCCAGTACTTTGGCCACTTCATATGAAGAGTTGACTCATTGGAAAAGACTCTGATGCTGGGAGGGATTGGGGGCAGGAGGAGAAGGGGACGACAGAGGATGAGATGGCTGGATGGCATCACTGACTCAATGGACGTGAATCTGAGTGAACTCCAGGAGTTGGTGATGGACAGAGAGGCCTAGCATGCTGTGATTCATGGGGTTGCAAAGAGTCAGACATGACTGAGCAACTGAATTGAATTGACTGAAGAATTCGTAAAGATTTTAGCTCCAGAAATTTAACAAATTTTAGTCAAATCCTGTTCATGTGCCCTTAAAAGAGTCTATTTCAACTCTTAGAGTGTTGCCACCTTGATATGAAGGGCTTCCCTAGTGGTTCAGTGGTAAAGAACCTGCCTGCCAAGCAGGAGACACGGTTCGATCCCTGGGTCGGGAAAGTTCCCTGGGGAGGAAATGGAAACCCACTCCAGTATTCTTGCCTGGGGAACCCCATGGACAGAGAGGAGTTTTTCACATATAGAAGAGACAAGAGGCCTTCAATACCCCCAGAGGTTCTCAAATGGGTATTCTGAGATTCACATAATTGCAGAAAATAAAACCATTCTCCTTTTGTTACTCTGTTCAAATGCCTACCAGAATTTAAGCAGTGGGAGGGGAGTGATGAAGACTAACGGAAATACGGGAGGTAGAGGGATCTGGTTGGTATGACAATGCTACCCACTTATGTGACCAAATCAGACTGAGTTTCTTGATCATTGGAATATAGAGAACATTCATTGTTCTGGGCTAGTTTCACCCTCAATGACTGCCTAACAGTAACCTGTTTTCTACCAAGGCAGTGCCAACCATAGTCATCTTTTGCTGTCCCAGCTGCACAAAACAACAAGAAGTGCACTTTCTATCACAGCTTATAGGCTCCAGTTCGTGTTAAACTGACCTATTTTTTCTACCCAACTTACATTGTTGTTGTGATGGCGATGATGATCTTTTGTTTTGTGTTTGGTGCCTGTCTGCTTTCCCTGAGATTGCTGTCTGGTTATTTTGAAAATCTACTTGAACTTGAAAGTAGCAATATGTTTTAGCCTCAATTTTACCTCTCATCATTTTAGCCTCCCATATAATCTAAATGCAAGTGGGCTGAGTGAAGTATTGGAGGTGGCTGTCCACACACTGGAGGGAAAATACACCTATGATCCAATAGGATCATTCAGGTCCTAAAGGGAATTTCAAGGGTCTGAACTGCCACCTTTGAATGTCTACATCAATCAAATGAACTATCCAATTCTCATTCACATGGTACCATAGAGCCACAACTGAAGTGGAACAGCTTTCTGACAATGAGGCTTGCTCGGTCACATAGCATATGAATGGGAACAATCTCCATTTCTGATGACTGGAAGTCCCATTGAGTCATGATTAGATTAGATGCATCCCTGCCTATGCAAAGAAAAGAAAGAAAACACCTTCTTGAGAACTCTTGGAGTATCTTCTTTCCCAGAGTGTCCTGTCTGTAGATTCTCCCCACAAACCATTCAGATCAGATCAGATCAGTCACTCAGTCGTGTCTGACTCTTTGCGACCCCAAGAACCGCAGCACGCCAGACCTTCCTGTCCATCACCAACTCCTGGAGTTCACTGAGACTCATGTCCATCGGGTCAGTGATGCCATCCAGCCATCTCATCCTCTGTCGTCCCCTTCTCCTCCTGCCCCCAATCCCTCCCAGCATCAGAGTCTTTTCCAATGAGTCAACTCTTCACATGAGGTGGCCAAAGTACTGGAGTTTCAGCTTTAGCATCATTCCTTCCAAAGAAATCCCAGGGCTGATCTCCTTCAGAATGGACTGGTTGGATCTCCTTGCAGTCCAAGGAGTCCAAGGGACTCTCAAGAGTCTTCTCCAACACCACAGTTCAAAAGCATCAATTCTTCAGCGCTCAGCCTTCTTCACAGTCCAACTCTCACATCCATACATGACCACTGGAAAAACCATAGCCTTGACTAGACGAACCTTTTTTGGCAAAGTAATGTCTCTGCTTTTGAATATGTTGTCTAGGTTGGTCATAACTTTCCTTCCAAGGAGTAAGCGTCTTTTAATTTCATGGCTGCAGTCACCATCTGCAGTGATTTTGGAACCCCCCAAAATAAAGTCTGACACTGTTTCCACTGTTTCCCCATCTATTTCCCATGAAGTGATGGGACCGGATGCCATGATCTTCATTTTCTGAATGTTGAGCTTTAAGCCAACTTTTTCACTCTCCACTTTCACTTTCATCAAGAGGCTTTTTAGTTCCTCTTCACTTTCTGCCATAAGGGTGGTGTCATCTGCATATCTGAGGTTATGATGTTTCTCCAAGCAATCTTGATTCCAGCTTGTGTTTCTTCCAGTCCAGCATTTCTCATAATGTACTCTGCATAGAAGTTAAATAAGCAGGGTGACAATATACAGCCTTGATGTACTCCTTTGCCTATTTGGAACCAGTCTGTTGGTCCATGTCCAGTTCTAACTGTTGCTTCCTGACCTGCATACAAATTTCTCAAGAGGCAGGTCAGGTGGTCTGGTATTCCCATCTCTTTCAGGATTTTCCACAGTTTATTGTGATCCACACAGTCAAAGGTTTTGGCATAGTCAATAAAGCAGAAACAGATGTTTTTCTGAAACTCTCTTGCTTTTTCCATGATCCAGCGGATGTTGGCAATTTGATCTCTGGTTCCTCTGCCTTTTCTAAAACCAGCTTGAACATCAGGAAGTTCACGGTTATATGCTTCTTTTTCATATCTTCTAGCCAAATCACCATGACTTGGGGCTTATCACTTTATCATACTCCTGAACGTATCTGAATGTATCTGACCTCGTGGCAACACAACTCTGAAATACATGCTAAAGTGACTGCTTCTTGAGCCGGGAGTGAAAAGAATTTATAATACTAGTACTTATTTGCCAGTCCTATCTGGGACCATGCGTAAAATCGATGGACATTCTAGCATCAAGAATTTAGAGATTTTCATACACTGGGATCACTAAAAGAGTAGTACACGGAATGAAACAAGAGAAGGGGTCAAGGAAACTTGTGAATTGCTTTATCTGACATCTCCCATTGTATGCACACACTTGTCACTTCCTCTGTCTCTGACATCAGGATGCTCACCGTGGGGGTGATTCTCTGGCCAGCTGTGTTTAGAACTCTGTGTGACAGCAAAGTGCTTGGCGATGACTGAGGACAGCAGATGAATATAGAAATGTGGGTAGCTTTTCTAAAATGAAGCAGAGGGTCTTGCTGATTTAAGAAGCCTGGGCCTGTCCAATGGGTTTTGGTTTTACAGCTGCTTCTGCTGCCACTTCCGCTGGTCTCTTAGCTCCTCCACCACCACTGCTGTGACAGGCTAACATGCTGACATGCCGGGGAAGACGCTTGAGAGTCCCTTGGACTGCAAGGAGATCCAACCAGTCCATCCTAAAGGAGATCAGTCCTGAGTGTTCATTGGAAGGACTGATGCTGAAGCTGGAAGCTCCAATACTTTGGCCACCTGATGGGAAGAGCTGACTCATTTGAAAAGACCCTGATGCTGGGAAAGATTGAAGGCAGGAGGAGAAGGGGATGACAGAGCATGAGATGGTTGGATAGCATCACTGACTCATAGGACTTGAGTTTGAGTAAACTCCAGGAGTTGGTGATGGACAGGGAGGCCTGGTGTGCTGCAGTCCACGGAGTCACAAAGAGTCGGACACGACTGAGAGACTGAACAAGAGTAACAACTTGACTAAAATGCCTCAGAAGTCGACAGGCAGATGTTGACAGGTGCTGCCCAGATCCGAGGTAATGATCTGCCCAAAGGCCATGGGCCGGGTCACTCCCCAAGCTTCTCTCCTGACCAGATGCCGTTGTGTCAGGGAAGTCGTCCGAGTGCCAGATGGAATTCACTAGTCATTGTCCTTCTTCCAAGGTATATTCTTCCGTGACATATTTTATCCATGGACAGAAGGTGAGCATTACAGGAATAAAACCCATAGGTTTTTGGGAAATCTGAGGATGAGTACGTCTTTTTTTTTTTTTAAATCTAATGCTTGTCCTTTAGACAGGGACTCCTGAACAATCATACTAGCTGTAACGTATGCTATTTACAGCCCAGCAAGAAAAGACACTACAGAAAGCATTACATGTGGCTTTTTTTTTTTTTTTTGCTATAATTCACTTATCACAAGGTTTCCCTGCTAGATATCAGTATGCTAATCGGTGGTTGATTTGTCAACCAGCTGTGCTTAGACTTCTGTGTGGCAGTGCTGGTTTGCTTGTATAAATGGTCTAGTAAAATTTTAATTAAAGATAGGGTTTTTTCTTGGAATAGCTTGATGCAGGAAAAGATAAAACAGAAGGGACCAATCGACATTAGTTCTAACTCGACAAGACTCGGGTTAGTGAACTATTGTGAACAGCCAAGAATTTAATGACATATCACTTCAGATATGATGGATGCTTAGCAATTACCGATCTTATATTGCAGTGACAGAGTTGGTGGTGAAGTTGGAAGCTGTTCAGAATGATAAATGGATATGACAATTTATTAAAGACATAAAGCATGATTAGTATTGAATATGGATGCACTCCTTTAAGAAGGAGGCAGAAGATGAAAGAAAAAAACACGAAAAGGGGAATTTACAATGTGAAAGTTAAGTTTTGGTATGAAAAACACACGCAACACACACCAAATGTCTGAACAAACACGGAAAGTCTAGAAACACACGCAACACACACCAAATGTCTGAACAAATGCGGGAAGTCTAGAAACGTAGCAGCACTGTAGTTTCGGGATAACGAAGACACGCACGAAACAGATGTGTCACCCACTTTCACACATTCACAGCCCGTCTCTCACTCTCCTGACTGATCTTCCTACAGAACATCCGGGACCCATGTGCAGGGCCTTTCGAACCCGCCCTGAGACCTCGATTGCCCTGCAGTCCTCGGCATGAACTGCACACAGTCTGCTTAGCTCGTTTGGTCTGAGTTTTACTTTCCCAGTTGAAAATGGAGGACCTGAAGTCCTGGACCTAAAAGCATGATAAGGACAAATTAATCTCTTAAGTATGTATCTTTGTCTTTGGTTGTTGGATAAACTGATGGAAGAGACACACTGTGCCATTGTTCATGATATAAATAGAGCATTAATGAATCTAATTTTTTTTTTAAATGGAAAGAGTGGCAAAATTTTTAAAAGGCCTTATAAACCCATGAAATAACTAGAAAGACCATTAAGATTTGTTTCTAAGTGATAGTCTCACTTCATTATTTCTTGGAATTTTGATACATGTAATTATTTCTTTAGAGGTTAGAAATCCATTTCTGTCAAAGATATACATATATACAGTTGAAGGTATTACTGCCCTTCCTGACCAACAGATCTTGTCTACAAACTTGAAGAGTTTCATGCACTGGTTTGGCACTTACCTTTTTCCTCATTAGGTAGATACTGCAAGGTCTTTGGAAGTATGAGTCATCAACTTTGCAATTCTTTTGTCATCTATCTGCATTTGTATTTTTTGTGTAGTGAGCAGAAAGCGATGCTCAGGGATACTTGGAGAGAGAGATTCTATCACTGTCTAGGTAGATTATTTTGAAAATTCTCCTCTATCTTTGAAATCAGCATCTCCATACACTTAACTTTTTAAAGCATTATTACATACTAATTGGGTTTCCCAGGTGGCTCAGTGGTAAAGAATCCATCTGCCAGTGCAGCACCCACAGGAGACGTGGATTCTGTCTCAGGGTCGGGGAGATCCCCGGAGAAGGAAATGGCCACCCACTCCAGTATCCTTGCCGGGTAATCCCAAGGGCAGAGGAGCCTGGTGGGCTACAGTCCAAGGGTCTCAAAGAACCAGACGCGACTAAGCGACTGCGCATGCGCACGTGTACTAGTTATCGGAACTTTCTGTAAATTTTTCTCAAGTTGTTACAAGTCATCCACACTCTCTGGCTATATCTAAGGTTTGGTTTGCTGTGAATTCTGCTGTCACCCTCTTCCTTCCAGATGTTAACAGGTGGCATTCCTCAAAATTCCACCCCAGATCCTCCTGTTCCTTCATGATGTGCTTTACCACGGTGGTCACTTGTGCCCGTGACATTAGTCTTCACCCTCACCCAATGACTCAGCCCAGACTTCGCCCCTGAATCACACACAGAACTGTGAAACTTACAGCCTGTGTGACTGCTCCACTTAAAAGACATCAAGAGCATGGCTTCCAGTTCAGCATCTTCCCTTACCCCAAGCACACCTTGCCTCACCCATCGCTTCTCGCTGCAGTGAGCTGCTCTGCTAGCGGACTTGGTGTTCAGCCTGGAAAAGACATTTTCCTCCCCACACCTCCTGCCACTCTGTTCTTTCTAATCATCATCAAATTCTACTACTTTTTCTACCAAATCCCATGCAAATCCATCTTCCTCCTTTCCATTTGAATTGCCACCAACCTAGTGTGTGCTATATTGCAAAAGTGACCGGTGCACTTTTCCAACGTAACAGAGCCAACAATGGAAATACTGAAATTGGTTACGCTACGTAATCAAATTAATATACTTAGGGACTTCCCTGGTGGTCCCTCGGGTAAGTGCATGCTCATGATGCGAGGGGCCCAGGTTCAATCCCTGGTCAGGAACTAGATCCAGCATGCATGCGGCAACTACTAATAAGAAGCTCTCATGCTGCTGTGAAGATCCTATGAGCCACAGCTAAGGCGCAGCACAGTCAAAATAATAAATATTTTTGAAAAATTATGGACGTGAGTCTGAGTGAACTCCGGGAGTTGGTGATGGACAGGGAGGCCTGGCGTGCTGTGATTCATGGGATTGCAAAGAGTTGGACACGACTGAGAGACTGAACTGAACTGAATATACTGATCAACAATATATCAGCATATTTATTATATTTATAATTATGCCACTATACATTTGCTGCTGCTGCTAAGTCACTTCAGTCGTGTCCAACTCTGCGACCCCATAGATGGCAGCCCACCAGGCTCCCCCGTCCATGGGATTTTCCAGGCAAGAGCACTGGAGTGGGGTGCCAGTGCCTTCTCCCATCAAGAGCACCGGAGTGGGTGCCACTGCCTTCTCCATTCCTATAGTACTTGACCACAAAATGTTCATTATAATATACAAATAATATACAAATATAATACACAAATAATATACAAATAATGAACATTTTGTGGTCAAGTACTATAGGAAGCACTTTTAATTGACTACCTCATTAATTTCTCATCAGCACCAACAAGAAAGGTGCTATAATTACCCTCATTTTCTAGACAAAGACACTCAGATTCAGAGAAGTCAAGCAACTTGCCCAGGGCACATCACACCTATGATCATGTCACAACCTCAAACACATACGCACACAAACTCCACCCCTCACTCCCTGCTCTGCCACATAACACACATTCAGTGCCTTCTTGTGGCTCCTAAGCTAACGTTGAAAACCCTGAGCAACTCTCCAGCTTCACCCTCCTGGTCTCAGTGACCCGGCTGCACCAGTGTTCTAGTTCCTCAAACGCTCTGCGGTCTATTTCACCAGTGGAGGCTCGGCACGTCCTGTGCCCTTCTGCTAGCATTAGTCAGTCATTAATTATTTATTAAAGTCTAATATAAGTCAGGTATACTGAATTGTATTGAATAACTGAAGATACAGAAAATAGAAAACTGTGAGTGCAAAGTTCCACATGTCTTTATGGTGGAAATCCAATATGGTAGAAACACAGTTGTCATTCTGAACAGGAAACCATCGATTACACTCTTCAGCAGAGTTTGTCTCTGTCTTCCTAGTGCCTAGCAGTGCCTGCACGCAGAGATGCCCAGCTGATGCTTCCTGAAGGGCTATACCACCTGTGTTAGGAGTTCTGCATTCTCCCAACCGTTTAAATCCATACCTAGAGACAGCCTAGGAAAAAACGGGCTAGTTGGGGAGGAACACTTGCTCTGACAGGTAGACAGAAAGCACCTGTCCTGGGTACTAAGATTTTCAGAGTCATGTGCCTGATCAAGTACTTGATCCTATCAAGGAGACATTTAGAAACTGGGGAAGATTAAACCCTTTAACTGATCGACTTCATATTTTCTGAGAATCTAAAAAGTGGGAAGACTACCCCAATTCAATTAATGTCAAACCCAAGTTTATATTCTGATTAAAGCAGGTAATACACACCTGCCAACCACTGCAAAGGAAGTTCATCATAAGCTGAACAATATTGCCCTTTTCTTTGAAAACAGCAAAGTGCACATGTAAAACAAAACACAAAAATTCCCGTAGATTTTGTTTCCTGTTGTACAACTTTTGTCTTCCCACTGGGTTGCCATTTTTTATTCTAGTTGATCTGTATTTGAAACATAGTATGTTTTTACATCTCACCCAGGTCATTTGAATAACTGTGCCACTTTTTAAGACTGCATCACATCATGTTCCTGTGAATGGAGAACTCTTGAGCTGATGATCACATTAAAGCTAGGCACCTGTCTTTTAAGCACAAAGCCACTGCAGTGAAAGTGACTCGTAAAGCTATGGCCCCATTGATAATACCTAAAATTCCTGTTCAGACCAAGGCTCCACTGGAAAGGCAAAAAAGAAGAGGAAATAACCTAAGATAGATGGGGACTGACCTATCTCCCAGGAAAGACCAGAGGTAAACCAAGTCATATGGGCAATGGATAACACTAAGCACAGTCCTGTCACTGGCGATTGGACCTCACTTCCAATAGGGCACTGGAATCATAAAAAATCATAAAATAAAAGCACTTTCAATGAGCTACCTGAGGGCTTCCCTGGTAGTCCAATGGTTAAGAACCCACCTTCCCATGCAAGGGTCATGGGTTCCACCTCCAGCTGGGGTATTAAGACCCCACAGGCCTTGGGGCAACAAGGCGTGCACACCCACACCCAGAGTAAAGCCTGGGTGCCAAAAGGAAGGGCCTCGCACCAGTCCAGTGCAGGGGGAAAGAGATTAAGGTGAGCTGATCATCCAACCAATATTTTAATAATAAAATGTGTCACAGAAGTTCAGAATATAGGGGCCCATCTCTGAAGACCTACCCATGCTCTCTATTTCTCTCCAACTGAAAACTGTCAGCAGCCAAGGGAACCATCGAGGTTCCATCCATAATGGGTCTTGGCACTGGACCCTCAAAATGCAGCCGGATCTGAATTGTGTTTGAATTCAAAAAGTAGACAAAAGAAGGGAACCAAAACATAGCCAAAAGCTAAAAATTAAGGAAAGTGGATGTTCTCTTTGAAAAGTTGCTATCAATAATTCATAGATTTCTGTAAAATTTTCATCTATTATTTATTACAATTACATTAATGAATATCATATTAGGATGAAAACAAATGTTTTTAAAAATCTACTAAATGAAAGAACAGTAGGATAAGGAGCTATAACACGTCCGGGCTCGTTACGCACATTCTCTCCTTCTCTCCTAAGGACAAGGCTGAGAAGAATGCACAACTTTCACATTTTTAAAGATTAGCAGCCTTAGGCTCAAAGAAGTTAAATAACTTACTCTAAATCAATCAGGGAAAAAAAGGCTTTAAGATAAACATCCTTGATATTCTATAAAGGAGGCACAGACATTTTTCCCTGCATGAAGCAGAACATGGTAATCCACTCCAGTGTTCTTGCCTAGAGAATCCCATGGACAGAGGAGCCTGGGGGCTACAGTCCATGGGGTCGCACAGATTCAAACACAACTGAAGTGACTTAGCATGCACTCATGCATGGCCACCTCAGAGACTTGGCAACTGAACCCAAATGTTTATCTCTTCCTTGAGAAGCTAATTTTCACTCTTATATTAAAAGGTAGAGTAGCAGTCATGCAGTGTCTCTCCCCTCAAAATGCAAATCCAGTCGAATGTCCAGTTGCTTCCCCAGACTTGGCATCCCTCCCGGGGACAGTGAGAGATGGGAACCAGGTGCCCCTCTGCGCTGCTCACTGCTGGTCTCTCCAGTTCAGTCAGTCCAGTCGCTCAGTTGTGTCCAGCTCTTCATGACCCCACGGACCGCAGAACGCCAGGCCTTCCTTTCCATCACCAATCCCCAGAGCTTACTCAAACTAACTCATGTCCATTGAGTCGGTGATGCCATCCAACCATCTCATCCTCTTTCATCCCCTTCTCCTCCCGCCTTCAATCTTTCCCAGAATCAGGGTCTTTTCCAATGAGTCAGTTCTTCACATCAAGTGGCCAAAGTATTGGGGTTTCAGGTTCAACATCAGTCCTTCCAGTGAACACTCAGGACTGATTTCCTTTAGGGTGGTCTGGTTGGATCTCCTTGAAGTCCAAGGGACTCTCAAGAGTCTTTACTGGTCTCTCCAGTAAAGCCTCTCCAATGCGACATTGCAGTACCCTTCTTTTCCCACCTTGTCTCCATTCAGTAAATGTTAGCTCCTCTGAGTTCCCCTACCTTGGAATTGCTCCTCTAATAAAGGAGGCTGCAGAGGAAATGCAGTAGCCTTTGGAAGGACTGCTCTGTTGAGGAAGTCAGCTATGTAAAATGTCCTGCCTGTATACCTATGGATGTTCTCGGCACATTCTTGTAGTTTCACCTGGGCTCTCTTCCAGGTGCAGGTCTTATGAATGAAGTCTTCTGATATAAAACTGGTGAGCAAACTAAGCCTAATCAGAGACAAAGTTTTAAGTTAATATTCTCCTAGTCTTTCAGTTCAGTTCAGTCGCTCAGTCGTGTCCGACTCTTTGCGACCCCAAGAACCGCAGCACGCCAGGCCTCCCTGTCCATCACCAACTCCTGGAGTTCACCCAGACTTGCATCCATCGAGTCAGTGATGCCATCCAGCCATCTCATCCTCTGTCGTCCCCTTCTCCTCCTGCCCCCAATCCCTCCCAGCATCAGAGTCTTTTCCAATGAGTCAACTCTTCGCGTGAGGTGGCCAAAGTACTGGAGTTTCAGCTTTAGCATCATTCCTTCCAAAGAAATCCCAGGGCTGATCTCCTTCAGAATGGGCTGGTTGGATCTCCTTGCAGTCCAAGGGACTCTCAAGTGTCTTCTCCTAGTCTTTACATGAGTGCAAATAATTACTGGTTTGTGAATTTTTAGGGATTCAAGGCAGAAGCTTAGAAAACACACCTCCAAGAAACCTCAGAAGCCAAAAAGTGTAAATGTAGAGACTGGTTTTTGAAAATATGATCTTCAGAGTTCTGAATTCTCAGCCTTAAGGTAGACTGAAGATAGTTTTACTGACAAAGAAAGAAAAGGAGACAACAACAGCAACAACTATGTTTTGAAGTCCAAGCATCTATGCCTCGGTTTGGGGCTGCTGTTTTTATAGTAAAGAAACATAATGATTTTCTCATTTTTTAAAAAATGCCGAGGGGAAGAACAGCATGTACCACGAAAAAGCAAAAACCCCCAAATTTAATGGACAGAAGCAAAACAATGAATTTTCTTTTGAAAAATTTTGTAAAGGAAAGAAGTTAAATCTGTATCATTCAAAGCAATATATATAGCTTTATAAACGTGTAAACAAAGAATTCCCATTTAGAGAGAATTTTACAGGCTAAGAACACAAGTGAGGAAAAATATTTTAGGAAATAAATTATAGGTCGTCAGGTATACCGGACGCTTCAGCAATAAGGAAACTCCTATTTTCTTCTTACTAGTAAACATTCACACTGAAGTAAGTATACTTTAGGACTCCGAAGCAATAAAGAAACATATGCTTTTAAATTTCCCAACTTCCTGCCTCTTCAGTGTGCCCCGTCTTCTATAGGAGTCCTGAAATGTTGGCCTTCTTATACATTGCTATTTGATGAAAACACAAAATAGAGATTTCTAGGAATACTTGGTGAGGAACAGATGATATGACTATGCAAGAAGACCTCTCAAAAGCTGAAAAAGAGCTAAGGATACCTTAGGCTTCAAACTGTGTCTTTGTGATTGACCTGCAGGATTCCGGCATGCTCGATAGTGATTGCATTAATTCCGATCTGTGGACCTGAACGTAGGAGGAGGCGGGGAAACAGGAGGCGCGATTGCCACGTAACCGCTGACTCAACGGAGAAGCAAGCAAACGGAAGAAACGACGTTGCCCGCGGTTAATGTCTAGTGGGCCAGAGCCATTTTTTCAACGCACAGCTAAGAGTTAAACTTGTTTTTCAGCCTCTTCTTTAAAAGCAGGCGCATCCATACCCCTAATAGACAGTAAGGACTATTCAACCAGGCCTGACCGAGCCTTCGTCGGGAAGTCACTGAGCTACAGTCCTGTTCCGCTCACATCTGCTGCACCCCGGGATGAGTCCCCCGCTAACTGGAGCTGGCAATATGCACAGCTCCAGGGGGCACTGTGCCGCGCTCTGCTGCAAGAAGGGTGCCATGTGAGAGGCGCCCTGTGCCACCCTGAGGGGCCTCTGCTAGAGGGCAGCTCGGCTTTCATTCTGGTCAGAGACTGATTTTTAGAGGCTATAATCAGCTGTGGAAAAATAAAAATGCATAAAGGAGATGGTGTTTTCACAGGTCAGTGATGAATGAGTCTCACTTGTGTAATGAACCATGGGCTCTGAGAACAGCGCACGTCCCAGTCCTGCGGTACCCACGGGCTCTGGGGTCCTAACCCGGCCCCGCGTCTCTCGTCTCTGTCTCTGACCCGGCGGAGCCTCCTCCCAGTCCCCAGCCCACCGCATCTCTCCCCGCTGTGCTTTCCATCCTCAGCGCAGCTCGCCCCTTACTTGCATCCTCTCCCTTTGCCTTCAGCCTCTTTCCCCTTCCTTCCTGCTCCTACTTTTCCTTTCGGTTCTGCCCTTTTAAGCATCCCCAACATGCTTCCCTCTCTCTCTAGCCCCTTCCTTACTGTGTCCCAGCGGGTGCATCCCCATCCGCCTTTTCACTGTCTCTTTACCTTTCCCCTCACTGTTCTTTACTATTCTTTAAAGTAATTTTAAAATTACTTTAGAACATAGAAAAAGAAAATAAATGGGCATTTCATATTTTATAGACATTTAACATCAGGAAAAATGTTGACAGCAGATAGATTACTCAAAAAACATTGTTGGGACGTTAAATAATCACATGGATCAACACTTCACATCACATACAAAAAAAAAAATTCACATGATTAAAGTGTCCAAAATAAATCCTTAAAAGTACTAGAAGATTCCATATCCCACTCCTAAAATTGAGAGGAAGAAACTCCAAGAGTTCAATTTCTATTAAACTATTGAAAAGATATGCTATTTTAATATTATCTCTGCTACATCACCACTACTTTGACTTACCTTCACATCATTAAAACATGTCTGAAAATATAGAAAATATAGGCCAGTGGAAGGAAACTAGAGCTGTTAATAAAAATGTGAGAGTCTAAATCAGGGAGTACAAACCATAATCCATGTTTAAATGTCAGAGCACTCTCAAACACTATTTGTAAGTGTAGCTTAACTGGAATTAATATCAAGACATCAATTTTCTTAAAATGATAACACTGGAAACTCCGGTATCACACAAGGTGTCATCGTCACCTGGATACTGATTTATCAGAAGAAGGCAGGGCGCCCTGTAGTGTTTCCAGAAGTTTATCTGCAGCTGAAACCATGGTTAGGACATGGTGACCACAAGGAATGTTACTTGAAATGTTAGAAAAAGATTTTCTTAAAACAAAAATTCCTAACTAAAATTCAAATGCACCTTGAAAATAATTATTTTTAAGAAGAATAACAAAAAGAATAGAAGAAAACTTTTGAGGCAATGAAGAGACTTATGGCGTAAGTGCTATAATGGTTTCCCAACTGCATACTCATCAATTTGTAGGCTTTAAACATGTACAGCTTTGCACATCAGTCATACCTCGGGAAGGCATTTTTTTTTAAAGGGAAAAGTAAACACTAGGAGAAATGTGACAATATTTTAATCTCAAAATGGAAAGAATTTTCCTAAACAGACTTAAGAAATCCATAAACCACAATCAAAAATGGAGAGAAAATTTAAAATGTACTCATTTCTTATATTAACATTTTATAGACCTTGGAAGGACACACAGTGGTTATAATAGGGAGAAATAGGGTGAACTAGGCAAATGTAGGTCACTATGGAGGAGAAGCTTTCACTTTAATAAAACAGTGATGTATATTACACAATAATACCTATTTTAAGCACGAGGAAACACTTTCCGAGAAAGGAATACTTGCTTATGATAGAATATCTAGATAAAATATCTAGAAGGTGATGAAGCCAAGATTTGAATCAAAAAAGGTAAACTGAGTTAAAGTGGCACATGATTATGGGTAATTCATAGGATTCCAAAATGTTGTGTTAGAATAACAGAAATATTTTGAATAGTGCGTCAGCTTACCTTACAGTAAAACGTAGGACTCTCTTCTTCATGGAACCCTGCGTTTTGTTCACATCTCTCCTTTGATACCGTTTCATCAGTGGTCTTTTCAGAGGAAGAACACAGGCATCGACGGAAGGGAAGAACAGTTTGGAAAGCACGCTGGCAATTCTCCAGCCTATGTATTTGGAGAAACTTTCATCCCCTATATTTGATGAAACTTTTGTACTATTACTTGTGAAAGGATCAGTTGGGTCATTTATCTCCGCCTGTTTAAAGAAAAAAAAAAGTAACAACAAAGAATTAAATGAGAGAAAAAATAATGTGTTATTAAATAAAAGGTAAAATATATTTTTATTTTCTTTGACTAGGAAAGAAATAGTCTTCCTATTAAATAAAAATAAGATTTAAAGGAGAAAAATGCATTTTCTCAAAAGATTTTAAAAATCGTAGGAAGAATTTTCAACCAAAAAAACTATTAAGCATAAAGGAAATTAGTCTTGAAATTTTTTTAATGTAATGATATAATTTCTATTTTAAATCTATATACTTCCCATACAAGAATTTCATAAGCATTTATAATACTTAACAAGAAAGTAAGCAATCAGTTGAAGCATTGACAGTATAAATGTTTTATTAGGTCAGACTTTCATTTCTCTCTGTGTAATCTAAACTTTCCTTGAAGCCAACAGAAAATTTCTATAGCATGAAATCTGAGTTAAGTAAAATACAAAAAGGGCTTTATAGTTAGCTTGTATTGGAAATGTTACAGGGTTTAGATTTATATTGAATTATGTCCTAATACAGAAACACACACACACACAAAACTCAAGAATATATAAGCAATTTTTATTCGGGTAAGAGCAATTTTCTGAATTTTCTTATTTATGTCCAATAATATCCATGACTGATTTTTAATTATACCTTCTTCTGAAACAGCTAAAGGTACATTTTCTTCAAATAAATGAAGATGTAAGTTTCACAATGTCATGTATTATGTTTTTAGTGTTCACAATAAGTTAATATTAAAAACTCTTTCTCATAACTAAGTTAGGTACTACCTCCTTTTATTTGTTTTTACAGTTTTATTTAATATTATCCATCTTCGGGCAGCTCATTATTAGTCACGCAGGATTCATTTTAAATATCTGTAGATCCTTCGGTAGAAAATGAAGAATGAAAAATGTTTTTCTTCATATGAACATCTAAATAACTTCTTTAGGATTCCAAGATTAGGGCTAGCACAGTGAAATTACTGTTTAAAGACTAACTATTGCATTATCTCAGCTTCCCTGATGGCTCAGTGCGTAAAGAATCTGCCTGCAATGCAGGAGACACAGGAGACACAGGTTTAATCCCTGGGTCAGGAAGATCCCCTGGGGGAGGAAATGACAGCCCACTCCAGTAGTTTCTTGCCTGAATAATCCCATGGACAGAGAAGCCTGGCGGGTTACAGTCCAAAGGGTCGTAAAGAGTCAGACATGACTGACTGAATGATTTCATTATCTAGACAAAATTACAGTGGAAAAAATGAGAACAATCTTATGATAAAGACTTAAAAAGTAAAGGTTTAAAGCAATGAGGAAAACAGAAAAAGGCAAAATAAATAATACAGAAGACTGAAAGGATAAGAAAGAATAACAGGCAAATACATGTAAAAAGGGTGTGGTGAAAATCACGCATGTAAGCATCAATATAATGAAATGAAGACTCAAAGGAGCCTCAAAGTGCTAGAAAATTACACTGACCCTTAAAAAGAGGGCTACATTTTCACTATTTCAGAAAAAGAACCTTTTCACCAGCCTTTATTGATATATACCTACTCTTAAATATCTTTGATTTCCATTATCTCTGGATATTGAAATCAGTATACAGTTCCGTTTATTCTATTCCCAGTTGTGTATCTTGCTTATTAACCAGGTCAAGCTCATGGAAAGAGCATTCAATTCGAAACAAGAAGTTAAATGTGCCTAGGACACTCAATAGCTGTTATGATTTTTAGGACATTAAGGTGTCAAAGTCTGCATGTCCCATCGATAAAACGGTAATCACAATATCTGGGTTATTTATTCTGCTCCATTTCTGTGGATTAATTTTTTCATAAGAAAAGGTAGTTCAAAATCAATAACACCATATAGTTGTACAAACATGTTACTAAGAGTTCTTCCATTGCTGACAGAATATGAATGAATACATGTCTGAGTGAATGAATAAACCAACCAAAACAGTGTCTTCTCACCACATAATTTCTGGTAACCACCTTGTTTCCAGGGGAGCGCTGCTGAGCATCACAGAATCTGCACGCCCTTCTCACTCTGTCTCGCTTGGCTGTGCTTTGCCTTCTGCCCTCCTGGATGGGTCATAGACCCAGAGGCCAGCTCCCTCCCAGAGCAGCATGAAGACAGTGCCGCAGCCTCCTCAGTGGTTCCCTACTTGAAAGCTCAGGTCAGTTTTCCTTCCTCAGTGATTCCCAAGGCATTCAACTTATGGAAAAGTAGTTTCAAATACTGGTCAAATGCATATTGGCCTTATCTATAAAAGGTTTTGTTCGTTTTCCTGCAGGAAGAAGTCAGGAAAGAAGATGGACTTTGCAGTTAGATCTGAAATCAGGTCTAGCTATTAAGGATGCAACTTGCAGAACTGAGTTAACCTCTCCCGGTCTATGCTTTGGGTTCAGTTTGGTTCCACCGTGTTTTTCATTTGTGATGTAGAGATAATAATAGCCACTGCTTAGAGCTTTGTGAGGGTTCACGTAGACAACAGAGATGACCTGTGTCGCCAACAGTGAGACGCTCAACAGGCACCAGTGCTTTCGGGGGTGCCCCAAGACAGACGCGATGCTCGAGCTTTCATGAGCTGCTCCCACCACCGACCTAGAGAAGCCTTGATCCACCTCTTCAGCCAAAGACAAGTTTGTTACATAGTCACTTTTATATTAGCAAATTTATCAAATAAGATTATAATTATATTTCCAGAGTAATCTCTAAGGAATCTTCTTTCTTCATGAGCTATTATCCCTTTTTTTTTTTTTTTACTACTACCCAGGGCATGTGGGATCTTAGTTCCCAGACCAGGGATTGAACCCATGCCCCTAGCATTGGAAGCGCAGAGTCTTAACCACGAGGCCACCAGGGAAGACCTATTATTCTCATTTTAAAATTCAGAGACTGAATTTATTTATGCCAATGATACATTAGTATGAATCTATACATCTTAGAAGTAAATTTACCAAAAACATTAATGACCACTTTTAAAAGTAGACTCTGAAATCAAGAAATTACTATTTAGTCTGCCAGTGAGTATTATCCCAAATTCCATCTTTATACATTAATATTCTTATCATGTGTCCCTATTTTTTAACAATGCAATGTAGGCTTTAAAATTCAGGATTCTTCTTATTGGCTTGTTGAAACTTGATACTTTTTATTAAGAAACATGGCAATTTTTGATTACCTATGCTAATTTTACTGATTTAGTCTTAAAATTGGAAAAGTGGTACTCCTGAAGAATATTTCTCTCACACACAGATTGCAGCCACATGCAAGGTCAGATTTTCATTCTTCTGTCTTTATTTTGGGCATAATGATGGTAAAAATCATGATTCATTTAGGCTGGCAAGAAGATAGATAACTCAGAGCAGGTGAAATTACCCAAAGAATTGTGATGTAGTAGCAACAAAAAAGAAAAGAAAATCCTGTCCAGAGTTCTGCATTTTCCATCAGTATTTAGGGAACTGTAGTAAACACACTAAAATTCAAGCTAATTCACACTACCCTTGACATGAGAGAATAAAAGGGAAAGAAATAGGGTGTTAGGGCACTGCAGCACAGCCTGCACCAGTACTTCTCCATCTCTTCGTCTCTGTTTTTGGCCTCCACTTCTCCTTAAGTAGACTCAGAGCTGAGAACATTTAACTTATTTGTGAAAAAATATATAATTTTTCTTCAAAGTTAAAAATTTTAATGTTTTATAGTTTTCTATATATAGGTCTTTAGTTTCTTTAGGTAGATATATTCCTAAGTATTTTATTCTTTCCGTTGCAATGGTGAATGGAATTATTTCCTTAATTTCTCTTTCTGTTTTCTCATTATTAGTGTATAGGAATGCAAGGGATTTCTGTGTGTTGATTTTGTATCCTGCAACTTTACTATAGTCATTGATTAGTTCTAGTAATGTTCTAGTGGAGTCTTTAGGGTTTTCTATGTAGAGGATCATGTCATCTGCAAATAGTGAGAGTTTTACTTCTTCTTTTCCAATTTGGATTCCTTTTATTTCTTTTTCTGCTCTGATTGCTGTGGCCATTGAGGATAATGTTTGCTGTGGGTTTGTCATATATAGCTTTTATTATGTTGAGGTATGTTCCTTCTATTCCTGCTTTCTGGAGAGTTTTTATCATAAATGGGTGTTGAATTTTGTCAAAGGCTTTCTCTGCATCTATTGAGATAATCATATGGTTTTTATTTTTCAATTTGTTAATGTGGTGTATTACATTGATTGATTTGCAGATATTGAAGAATCCTTGCATCCCTGGGATAAAGCCCACTTGATCATGGTGTATGATCTTTTTAATGTGTTGTTGGATTCTGATTGCTAGAATTTTGTTAAGGATTTTTGCATCTATGTTCATCAGTGATATTGGCCTGTAGTTTTCTTTTTTTGTGGGATCTTTGTCAGGTTTTGGTATTAGGGTGATGGTGGCCTCATAGAATGAGTTTGGAAGTTTACCTTCCTCTGCAATTTTCTGGAAGAGTTTGAGCAGGATAGGTGTTAGCTCTTCTCTAAATTTTTGGTAGAATTCAGCTGTGAAGCCATCTGGACTGGGGCTTTTGTTTGCTGGAAGATTTTTGATTATAGTTTCAATTTCCGTGCTTGTGATGGGTCTGTTAAGATTTTCT